>NC_052503.1:58608853-58941385 GCF_016617805.1 Bactrocera tryoni
TGGAAAACCATCTTTTCTATACACCGGAAAAGAAACCAAAAAATGTTGTTTATCAAGCTGCGTTACATTGAAAAAAAAAAAACAAAAATGAAATGATAAATTTAACTTTCTTTTCATTTCAAAACACATAATTTCACGCAGGACAACGGCTGCGGGGTCAGCTAGTATATGTATAAAAGAATGTTGTTAGTTACACCATTTATAACTCAAGAGCGGCTGAACCGATTTGGCTGAAAATTGGTGGAGAGGTAGCTTAGAACCAGGGTAAGGACATAGGATACATTTTATCTCATTATGTCAAAGTTTAATACAACTCATAAATACAAAAATTATATTTTATATCATAAGCATTTGTTCAAAATTCATATTTGTAGGAATCATTTGAATATATGCGTACAATTTTAAACAGAGTTTTCTCAAAAATAATACAATTGCTATATATTTGGAATAGAAGAAAAGAACTGCAACCAAATACGCAGTGAAATGGATTATAACTGGCTCAGTAATAAGTCGTTGAGTATGTATTATACCACGTGCATCCCAAAAGACTGATGTCATAACCTTTTCAGCCGACTTTTTCATTTTTCCACGCCTGAGAATCGGTTCATCATGTGCAGTCCACTAGAATGACTGTCGATTGGACTCCAGTGGGAAATGATGGAGCTATATTTCTATCACTGACGAAAAATTTCGGCTTTTTTCCGATTAGAGAGCACTTAAACACTTCTCAGAATCAGTTATTCGTTGTTTTTGTTGGATTATAAACTTGCGAGGCACCTACTTTGCTCATTTCGCCTGTTTCCAGCTTAGCAAATATCTTTTCAACGGTGGATTTCCCTGAGCACAAATTCAACAGTATTATCCCCAAAAAAACAATGCTTTATTAACACACGAAATGCTTTATGATCAATTTTTTTGTAAACTAACACAAGTTGCTTCACAAAAATGCTATATCTCATTAACTAATAGTTATAATCCAACTAATAGAAAACATATACATAGATGGTAGTTGTAGTATTATCTATGTATCAGCCACAGTGAAGCGTGGACGCGTCCTCTAGTTATAAATAGAATCTTCCTCAAAAATAATACTATTGCTAAGTACATATTTGGAATAGTAGAAAAGAACTACAACCAAATAAGCAGTAAAATAGATTATAACAGGCTCAATAATCAGTCGTTGAGTATGTATTATACCACGTGCATCCCAAAAGACTGATGTTATAACCTTTTCAGCCGACTTTTTCGTCTTTCCATGCCTGAGAACCGGTTCATCATGTGCAGTCCACTAGAATGACAATCGATTGGATTTCAGTGGGAAATGATGGAGTTATGTTTCTACTGTCACACACCGACGCAAAAATTTGGTTTTATTACGATTAAAGAGCACTCAAGCACTTCTCAGAATCAGTTATTCGTTGTTTTTGTTGGATTATGAACTTGCGAGGCACCCACTTACCCACTTTGCACAGAACTTTCGCCTCTTTAAGCTTAAATAGCAATATGTATCTTTTCATCGGTGGATTACCCTGATCCCAAATTCAACAGTATTTTCCCCCAAAAAGCAATGCTTTGTTAACATTCGAAATGCCTTATGATCCATTTTTTTAAAAACTAACACAACCAACTAATAGAAATCATATACTTGTAGATTGTAGTACGAGTAGTAGTATTACATTTTCATATTATTATAGCTGATACATATCAGCCACAGTAAAGCGTGGACGGGTCCTCTAGTTTCATATATGTATATTACTTTAATTTCTTCCCATCAGTAGCTCGATTTTCTGTCAAACATGACTGTTAACTTCTCTAAGGTTTTTGTCCAGTTAAACGTCTATACTTTTATAACTTATATTGCTCTGTGACCCATAGATGAAAAGAAAACTATTTTAAATTTTTAAATTTTTCATTTTTGTCGCTTGTCGAGTCGCATAATAAGTTTCGTAAATAGTTCTGTTATGATTCCGGAATATGCATTTTACTTTATTTCTAAGCAAAAATGCTATTTAAACTATACAAAAATATGTATTTATGAATTATAAAAGAATTAACCAATTTATAATACAAATAAGATGTGTTTCTACAAAATATATATGTTGTTGCTTGAGTTTTAAAAACACCTGAAAAAAAGGAAAATAAAAATATACCATATTAGTAAGTAAAGCATATATAAAGTGGAGAAGTCGCTAAATAAATCTAACAAACTAATTCAGCATTTTATTGTCTCAATGGTATTTCCCAAATAGAAAACCAGATACCTCTTATTATGGTAAATCTAAGTACTTATTCATTTGACCTACCAGTTTTTATATATTAATATGCAACCTTTAACGGTTTTAGAACAATGAAAAGTAAAGAAATATTTTATTACCGTTATCGTTTATATAACACTTCTAACTGTTAACCAATATTCTCTAAAAACATAACTGCAGATTTTCGAGTTTCATTGCGCAAGCAAAATATGCATAAATATTTAATAACAATAATGGTAATAATATTCATGCATAAAAAACATAACCTCAAAGGCAAAAAATAAATATGCAAATATACAGGTATCTTCCATTGAAAATTAGGAACTTGTTTTCTAAATGAAAGTTCTAATTTTATGTATTATTAAACAACAAAAAAACATTACCAAAGCCTTACTTACCTCAAAGCTGTCTTAATTGAGCATGCACCCGACTGGTTATGTACTCAGACTTCTTCCAGACTACGGCCCCGTTGTGTGTCTTACGCGCCTAAAACTAGTTTTCTTCAGTTTTATTTGCAAACAAGATCCACTTATTATTTGGTTTTTTATGCTCATTTCTATTTCTCCACACAATAGTTATTGTTTTCATATTTTTGGGAGAAGCATTTCACTTGGCACGATCAAGTGCCGCCACTGCACAATGCTTATTCAAGTTCAGTGAATAATTAATTCGGTATTAAGTGATAAAATACTTTCACTATACTTTTTGTGTTCAAAATGAAGTTGAAACAATTCAAAATTTGCTTAAGAAACCAATTTAGTTTGAGATAAACATCAGGCGTTCCAGTTTTATGAGTATGTATAGTTATGTTAAATTCAAAATCATGAACGTTGGGCCTAAAATAAGAAATTGTGCAATAGCTGTGGGAAATATTTTTGTCTGAATAGGCAAAAGGTTTTGAGAGTCCGAAACGGGAAATTATAAAAAACAGTAAAATCGAAATGAATCTTATCTTGCATATAAAAATTAATTCATTCAATAACTTCTCAAAATCAAACCTCCGTTCCAAGTTTGTGTGGAACAGAGTAGTATTCCTTGATCCGTTGATGAAAATTTTTACTGAACTATAATGTTTTTCATATAAAATAACGTTCACAACGTCCTTCAACTGTTGTTTAGGAATTCGGTTCGAAGAGTTTGATATTTCAATAATATTGGTTTTTTAATGAATCAATTTATCTATGGATCTATGTTAACCTAGTTTGGATTGGTAAGAAGTAAAAAAAAAATGGCATCCTTGGAACAACACCTTGCAGCAGGTTTGGTTTTTATTCTCCAACCGAAACCTCACTATGGGTTAAGTGTAATATATGCAAGGGGTGGATCTGTCTTAAGACTGATTCAGGCCTTTAGAAATGTAAGGAGTAGATCACAAGTTTGGTGGCCCCTTACTGCCAACACGCCACTGTGACAACCGTCTGTTTAGCGGAGAAATTATCTAGTTCCTCTACTGCACCACCTCTATCGGTCCTTAGGAGCTCAACTAGCAAGACTCCCAGTCTGATCAAACCCCTCAACAACCATGATTCCGCTCTAATCCTAAGGCGAGAACAACACGGAAACTTCTGGTTCCTCGACTAGTATGTTTCGTATGGCACATCCCTATACATTAGTAGGGCACGGCAAGAACGACGAAAAGAAAGTGCTAATAAGTGAAGACGATGCACCGTTTCATGGTTAGACGGTGCACGAGAAACATATATTAATAGATTTGGTATGTTGAGATCGATTCTGGATAAGTAGGAGCTTAACCTGCTACAGTGTCCAAAACTAAATGGCGACAGGCTCAATCTAGATTATCTCACGAACCCGAACTTTTCGTCTGCCATGGGTGCTGATGATATTAAGATTCAGTCTCTATTCCTTCGTCCATTTCGTTAATATGTTCGCTATGGATTCAGTAGTAGAAAGGCCCAGGCTTCTTGCAGAAAACTTCTGAGAATTTCCCGTGAGATAGATGTTTACTCAACACAAGCCAACGATTCCATTGTCTGGCATAAATATTGTACAATCATTTGCATGTAATGTAATGAAAATTTTATCTGGTGGTTGAGGGGCAGAAAGAGGACACCAGCCTTCAGAACCCCTTGCTTAATTTGCATATAAATGTGCCAACATTGATTTCTTTGTTTACAATAAATCCAGGATATTAAAATCTTACATGAGTCTGCGTAACGAAATTTTTGCAAGGTGCTGTTCTTGCCATTCTCACAATAATTTTTATGCGGTCAGGACTTTTCACTCGCAGAATAACTGTCCTTGCTTGGAAATACATCAGAAATGCCTGTACTTAGCCTAATATTATTTCGATTTTTTTTTAATTAAAAATATGTGGGCGAAGTGCAATAAAAGCTTTTATTTTAATATAATTCGCAGCATATTAACTGTTATTTAGCATTGTTATTGTCTTATTAATTTTATTTATGAATATTTTAATATGGGAAAAACCAGTGGAGCAGCATCAATTCGGAGCAGTAGCGAGCACGCTCCTGTCCTCATTTCGATTACACAATTTAATTATATTTCGCAACAATAACGAAAAATAAACACAGCTTAAAAAATGCAAAGTCGAAGATAAAAAAAAGCAGAAGTCGAGCAAAAATAACGAGTTTATAAATGAGTTTTTAAATAAGCGACAAAAAACAGTGCAGCGGTGTATTGCGAAAGCACCATCAAAACAACAACAAAAAATAAAAATAAAATAAAATTAAGAAAGAAAAAAATTGAAGTAATCAAAGAAATGGCGAAAAACGGAAAACAGCACAAAATCGAAATAAACTTGAAGATGGATTTCGAGTGCGAAGACATTTGCAGGCAGCCATGCGTGAGCAGACAACCGTGGCCACCAGAGAATGACGGATAAAGTTGCGTTCGACGATGGCACAGCGGAGGCGACGATGGCGTTACAAATTTCGGCATGACGGCATGTCTGGGCGTGAGCTGACTCACGGGGAGGCGAAAGGTGTGGAATAGTGCGGTGTGGTAGATTTGAGATATTTATGAAAAATATAAAAACAAGCACATATGTTGTTGTAAATATGTACATATTTATATAACATACATATATGTAAACACATTAGCTACGAAGCTTCGCAGGCGAGAGTTGCTAATAAAGGAAATTCAAGCAAACTGCAGAAACAAACAGCGTGAGCACTGCTGATGAAGCTGTATGTGGTTACTGTTGTTGTACGGCGATGAAGAAGAAAAATTGAATAGCAAAAAATTGCCAAAATGCATAACCAAAGTCAAATTGCATAAGACAACGGTGATGCCGGCTCACGGGTAGCTGTGTGTGTGTGCACGTCAGCAAAAGTTAGGTGAGGTTAATTTATGCCTGCATGCGAGCACACTCGTCCATATGTGTATATATGTATGCATATGGAGAGATGTAGCTGTAAAATTGAACGAAATCGAAATCGAAACCTGTAATTGCTAGAGCTCGCTGCTATTGCTGTCAGCAGCTAGAGCTGGCGCTGATGGCCAATGAACAAAGTTACTGGTGATGTTGGTGATGCAGGCATCTTCGGCGCGGGAAGTGAAAAGATTATCGCTGGAATGTCGCTTGCACAAATAACTAGTTTACATGCCATTATTTCTACATATTCATGCACACATACATCTGAAGAAACTTGTATGCGGTAGCAGATGACACTGAGCTGTGCAGAAGCTAAATTGGGTGTGCGTTGTGATGTCTATGATGTACGGTGTGTTCGTAAGCGGATAAAAGCAACAAAGTCAAAAATTGCAAATAGCACATATTTTGCTTAGCGGATAATCATTCAATCCATAACTTTTAGCTGCATGACCACTAAAATACCACCAGCAACAACAATAGTGCAGTATTTGCTGGCGTTAGAGCTGCCAAAAAGTTATTTACTTATAGAAAACTGTTAAAAATAATAAAATCTTTGAGTGATTTATAGTGGCAAAATTTGTATTTTTGTATTTAAATATACAACAGATGTCTTGATGAAACTAGTTCCTTCGTATAAAAAAATTACGAGTTCGATAGATGGGTGTAATCGCATCACTGCCACGCCTACAAAACGCCATTAAACGAAAGCGTATAAAGTGCCATAACTAAGCACTTAATTAAGATATGGAAATGTATTTGCGTATAAGGGATCGCAGTGGCCAGGTGTACCTGTGGGAAAAAACATTCTCAAGAAGTAGGAGTGGCTCGCCTTGTGGCAAGTTTAATGTACATATCTCCTAAACTACTAAAGTTACAACAACCAAATTTGCTCAGCGCTAATACTATAAAAACTCCTACCGACAGTGTGAAAATGGATGAAATCGGAAGATAACCCCGCTCACTTCCCATATAACGGTACTATTCAAAACTACTAAAAGCGCAATAAATCAATAACCGCCAGACACATTTAATTTTTATGGTAGTCGGAGTGATAATTGGACGACACTTTTTGGTGAAATCTGAAATCTCGGTACCCGACCAACGGATTTCGACAAAATTTGGTATGTGGCATTTGGTATCTTACATTCTAATATATCATGAAATCATTAAATGAAAATGGACGAAATCAGACAATGACTTCGCCTACCTCTCTTATAGCACAGTTTTAAATTCCACTTCCGGGTGACTTTATACTGGATATAATGATCAGTATTTGAGTTATCTCTGTGAAAATTACAGAACACGTTTTCCTCATAACAACTCTTTGGAACTAAAATAGATACAATTGCGGGACAACTTGTTCTAGCTTCCATATATGTACGTCACCATTATCAGGATTTCCGAACATCCGGATGGCTTTACTCCATATGATTAGTAATTAATTGTACGTGAGGTGAAACCCAGGAAACGTTCTTTAGTATGTGACATGATAATAGTTAATAGATAAAAAACTACGTATAATGATTTTCGTTTTTCTAACAACTCTAATGCCGAATTTGTCGGTCAGATACATAGAGTAAATGTATATATAAAATTGCTGAGATTTCGATCTTCTGGTTGACGTTTTAAGTCTTAAGGTATTTCCCTATCTTTGATTCTTCGAAGTTACAAGAGTATAAAACGTTAGGTTGCACCCAAACTTAGCCCTTCCTTAATTGTTACTTAATTGGTCTTGTAAACTTAAATTTGTTTATTTTTATGTTTATTTCCACAGTTTCATATTTTTGTAAATAAAAATTATTAATTTAACAAATACTTCTTCAATTTTGATTTTTGAAATACAATATTTGGCAAATGTTTTCGCATTTTAAAGCTAAGTATTTAGAAATTTTTTCTCAATTTGGATTTATAATACTATTTTATAGAATTATTTGCTTTACATTTTTTGTTAATAAACATTAAATTTTAAATTTAAATTTATAACATTTTTCTCTGGTTTATTTTAAAATTTCTTTTATGTAAATTTCTCAACCATTTTGAAAGTGTTGTTGTAAATAAAATTACCAAGTTTTTTATAATTTTAATTTTTTTTAATTTGCTGTTTTTTAAATTTTATTTTTTATATTTTTTTCTTCTGTGATGGGTTTGGCACATCGGTCGTAATGTTGGTTGGCTTGTGTAATAGTTTGTGGCTTTCATCAGTGCCAGTCACTCCCACAAATAAGTAAGCAGCATGATGCCTTCAGAGATTAAAGACAAAAAAACATTTTTGAAGCGTGAATCGTGCGAATACAGCAAATCTATTAGCTGATCGGTTTGTATATTTTATTGTATTTGATTTGTCATTGATGGTGCGATCGACTGTTTCCAATCGTATTTGAAGCTATAGCGGAATTAATTAAGTAAATATATATATTTATGTTAAGGTGTGTGTTTTAGCACACCTCTTCAAAGTAACTGCACCTTTAAGTTGAGGATCAGCGTGCTGCAGCTATCTATTTCGTATTAACTTTTATAAATTGTCTTCATTCTTCGAGTTCTTTTGCTTATTTATTGCTGCGGTGACGGTTCAATGCTGTATATACATATGTAAACATCAACTTCCGTTAAGTGTGACATATACATATATACATTAAAGAATTGAAACAATAAAGGTAAATTATTCGGTATCAAATCAACCGCGAAAACTCCATCAACCTGCTCTATCTGAAACCTGAATACAGTGACGTAGCAGTTGAGGGCCTAAGGAAATATAAAAGTACTCAAAGCGTCTTTGTTGATATAACATTTGATACGATGCAAATAATTATTGAATATCGTTACCTAAAGTGCAAAACAATGTATCATCAAATTGAAATTGAGTTTTTTATTGCTTACGATTCACTACATCATGTTACATGTATGCATGTACATATGTAATATAAAATTTCCATCTTCTGCTGTCAGATATAACAATTTTATAACCAAACAAAAAAATTTTGTTTCAATATTAATAGTTTCTATTATATCGTTTTTCCTTCTCCTGTAAACTTATGAAAAGTGATCTTGGACTATCTTGCATTATTGGTGACGATATACATATTACAGCGGTGTTCCAAAGTAAACAGGAATCTTGTGCCCCTGGTGGCGCCATCTATATGTTGACTGGTCCGTTAGAAACTGCTATCTTGATCAATTATCCAGTGAGAATTTCATGACATTTCATAGATTGGAAGTGAAGTTATTGCGTTTTAAGTGTCAGTATATTTGTGTTATCGGTGCGAAAATGAGCTTCGAACAAAGAGAAAACATTAAATTTTGTATTAAAATTGGTAAAACTTTTACCGAAACGTTTCTATTGATGAAACAAGTTAATGGCGATGATTGCCTACCCCGTAGCAGAGTGCACGAGTGGTTTCAACGTCTTCAAAGTGGTCGTGAGGACGTAAATGACATTCGAAGGACGATTATTTGACCAAAGATCATATTTTAACCATTAACCACTCCCTGTGTTCAGCTGATATGGAATTTTGGAATGAAAGGAAAGCGTTATGCAGACGTAGAGGCCATTCAAAAGGCTTGCACCAGCATCCTGGCGGCCATACCGGCCAACGAGCTAAAACACTAAAAGCTATGTATATTGAAGCAGAAGGAGACTATTTTGAATAAAATAAATTAATTTTGCCCAAAAACCCATTTGTTCTGTTTTTTTTTTAAGTCCTGTTTACTGGGGAACGCATCTTGTATATGTTCATTTAATTTCTACGCATATCCGTTCTGCTTGGATAATAAATCGTAAGTCGCTATAGGCTCATTAAGTTTCAGGGAATAATATCATATGATTTGTACTTGTCTATAGACTATTTTTTATTCTAAATAATTTTATTGAAAATGTTCAACGTTTATATTGCCTTATAAATGCCTACTAGAGGTTTATAAACATTCTTTTGAGTAGGTTAATTTAGAGAGAACAATATTTGAATCCCGACTGGAAGTTGATAGATAGAAGACATACATATGTATTACATTCTTTGAACTGCCCAATATGCTCTATTTACGTCAATATAATCGTGTTACTGTTACCAACATCTCCTTTGGTTCTTTTACTTATTTTGGTTGCCTTTTGGCTGAGAAGTTAAAGAGCGGAGGAAAGGGGAAGATCCAAAAATAGCTCAAATACTCCTTTCATAAAATCCCAGTTTTCAACATTTTTTTTGTATTTTTTTATGAAAAACGGCACATAATTATTCACACGTGGCCATGCATATAGGTTTTGCGCCATTTTATGTGTTTCTTTAAGGCACATTCATATGCAAATAAACAGCATCTATGCCTAAAATTCCTCGTTGAGAGCAACTTGAAATTCAATAATCGTAAAACTAATTTTATACCCAATTTAAATTGTATAAGCTGCTAAAGTTGTTAATAAAAAATCAAGGCCTACAAGCGCTACATAATAACTTAACTTGCTGGTTTGTTAGATAAATCCAACGACCATAATTAATTATGGCATCAGCATCGGCATCTTTGCAGTTGCTCAACGAACTTGTATGCCATTTTTGCACAAATCTATGCATACATCCAAGTACAACAAAAACAAAAAGAAGTCCTTCAAACACTTTGAGCACAAGACACGCGTGAAATACTTTTGCCACTAAATCTTGAAATTGCAAGCGGGTTTACGAAAATAAAGATATATGAATATATAATTTAGATTTGATACAATTCGGCACTTGTGATGCATAAGCTTTTTGGCAAAAATTGCTGACAAATTTAGTTGAAGCTCAAAATATGACTTCTTATGAGTTGAATATTTTAACCGCTGAATAAACGTTTAAAATGTCATATTATCACATTTGAGGGACGAAGCTTACAATCTATATACATTAACCTAAAATTATTGTATTTTTTTCAAGAGCAATTTTCATGTTTTACGTCTTAATTAGACAATTTCCTCACATAATTTTGTACCCAAGCAAGACAGAGTAATAAAGATTTCTGCAAGTTACGTCGTAAACGAATTGAACTGTTAAACTTCCATAGCTTTCTGTTATTTTATTCAAAACGTCACGAACAAATCTATTTTCAGCCAAATGCAATTTGAAAAATAAACAACAGGAAGAATTGTCATAATCTGTAGGTATTTATATCATCCTTTTTTGTATAATTTTCCTTTGAAGGGAACTTGCTGCCTTAACATCCTTACATTTTTCTTGAAGTAAAATCTTTAAATCGATTTCAAATATTGACAGATATGCTTCCCATTTCGTTTAATTACTCAAGAAGATTTTTTCTCTTCAAATATGATAGCCCGCCAGACAGTCTGAAATAAGCCTCAAATTCAATAATAATAATAAATTGTCTGCATACCGACATAAAAGATAGCGCACCCTGTATAAATAATTATTTGAGTACTATGAAATCAAAAAAGTGCAAAAGGCACTCCACGTACGGATGTCTCATAGCAATATAGAAGCATTAGCTACTAACAAATTTCTTATACTAAACTAATTTATAGGCGAACCGAAACCGCAAATATAGTTCTTTGACGTCAATTCAAATACGTTAAAACGTGTTTTCGTATAAAAAGGTATCTTAAAATGAATTTCTGTGGAATTTCTTATTGAATCATTGATTAAAATTTCAAAGATCATTAGGTTCTTTCAAATGTCTTATTCCTCAAGCAACAGATTTGGTCATGTATAACGTATAATATATGGTAGATAAAAATAACTACATACATACTTGTATGTAGTTCTGTTGTTCACATTATCTTTTACTATTACTGGATTGCGGTGGAGGTGAAGTTTAAAGCACATTTTTGAATGACAATAAATTATATTGGATACTAAGAATACCATAAACTCATATATGTTAAGGTGTGACAATTTGAATGTTACTCTCAAAACTCGAGTTCAGAGCATTTTTACTTGAAGTATTATTCGTAGTGATTAGCAATATCCGAAATATGGCTTCTTCATAAAAATGTAACTAAACATTCTACTTTAAGGAAATATATATTGATATAAGGTATAAGGCGTTTTATTTCCTGGTTGGAAATATTTCGTCTTGTCCGTATTCCCCATTTAGGATAAAATGACTAACATTAAAAATTAGACTGCAAAATTGTCATTAAAGTTCCATAGTGATTATAATACTTTGATGAGCATTTGACTAGTAAATGAGTTTGAAAATCATACGCTTTGGTCTGCTTTATCTTCATGAACTCTGGAAGATAGTATAAATTGTGAAAAAACGTTAAGGAGTTTTAAACTGTTCGGTGTTGTCTATTTGTGTGGAATGAATTTTTGTTTAAGAAGATCTTCACAGTTTTCATATAAAGAATTTTGTTTCGTTTAACAAGCAGCATTGGGAACTTATAGCAGTCCAAAGTTCGTAGTGAGGCAAAACCTATAAGTCACTTTCATACTTTTTTAAGACTGGCATAATCAAATAATGGAGATATAAAGAATTCGACACAAGCAGTTTTTGTTTTAAAGGGGAACTGGAATAAGCCCGCAATACATAATGAAACTAATTATGCTCCCAAAGACTTAAAACAGGTAAATATACTCTCTCTCTTTTTGACAATTTATCGTGAGCGATATGGCGAATCTAAGAAGGTTTCTGTTATTTTTTTCTACAAGTATTATTGTACGGAAAATATTGTATTATCTGGGGCATCAGAGATCAACTAATGTTAGCTGCTTCTGGGCGGGCAATTGAATTCATCCGTTCCTTGGAAAACGATTTCTAATGTGATTACTTTGCTTATTGCTCATCACCACAAATAAATATATAAATTAATTAACCTGCGTTTAAATACAAGGATGGCACAAGTAACGCCTTTAGAAACGTTAAAAATTAGGCAAATTTTACGACTTTTCGGACTTTTCAATATGATGCTGACAAGTTAATTAAAAACTCATAAATAAAAACAAGAACTTTTCGCAATCACTAAGCACGTTTCACCGGCTGCCAAATCCGTGCTAGTCTTTTAGAAGATATATGAAACTAACACACATGCGCATATATAATATGAATTTGAATATTTATCTGCATATGATTTTCTGACACTTAAGTAGCTACAGAATTTGGAAATCGGTTTGGCGACCAATTAGCGAACTTCGCGACTTGTTTTCGAACATTGTCATATGCAAATGTTTTGAAATCGGCGACGCACCAGTGGATCTGGGACGCAACTGATTTTGTACTCTTCAATCATAGCAGAATTGATTTCAACATCAGCACGCTAACCAGGCAATCAAGCAAACCGTTAACTCGTTAACGCGCCCAGTTTTCGCTGGCATCCTGTATAGTAACCAAGCAAATAGTAGCTCATACATACATAGATATTGGTGAATAAGTTGGTACGCAAATGAAAAATTAAAAATTAAAATGAAGACAAAAACTAAAAGATGACGCTAAATATGGCAGCATTTTTTGTTAAGATTTTGATGTTGATTCGGCGCTTAAAAACTCGTTGTAGTAGGTTTATTGGTGTGACTATTGTAGAAAAAACAACAAGAAAAAATGAAAGATAATAAAAAGTAAAATTCATTTTGGATTACAAATTAGCAACAACGAATTTATTCGCGTTGACTGAATACAAAATAAGCGTACTTACAGTGAAATTACCTCCTAATGCTGCGCAGCGCATTCAGCGTTGCAGAAATAGCATCTTAATGTATTTTACGTCGTTTACATATTGTGGATGAATTGAAATTGCGCGAACCGGCGAGACTGGCGAATCAGGAACGGCGACATGTGTGGGAGGGTAGGCGGACAGGCGGTTGACTTGCCTGTCTTCAGGGCGCAGAAGTCTGCGGCAGCGCGCGAGTACATCCATTAATTACCACACGTCGGCCGAGGTCCGCAGTCCGCCGTATGCCATCCAACGTGGCATGCGGCAAGACGGTTTTAATTTGGTATTCAGCTACACGGCATGCTAATAGTAGTGCTACCACCTGAATCAGGTATTGGCCGGGTCGGGCGCAGCAATCGCCCCCTAGATTATGGCTTGTGTGTGCACAATGGACCTATGCGCCAACAATAACAACAGCAATAACGACATTTCAATGGTTCAGTATGCTAATGTTGGCCATTTTGTTAAATTTTCACTTTTTATTTAACGAAAATAACATTTCGAGTTCGATTTCATTTGAGCACAACGTCGGCTTTAGCTGCTATGCGGCAACACCACAGCACTCATAAGTGTTTGTTTGGGTGTGCGCATGGTCTGTTGGAGCCACAACCGGTGGCCGGTGGTACAGGTTTTGCCGCATGTCAGTTCAGAGATTACACAAACCTAAAAAAACACGTTAGATACATAAGCACAAAGGCGAACATACATACACACATGTGTACATACATGTATATTATTTTAATTTAGCGAAATAAATTAAAAGAGGATTTGAAGACTGGAAAAATTATAGGTTTTTATAAAAATATACAAAAGAACGAAACTGGTTAGTAAGTTAGTAGGTTTTTATGGAAATAAGCAGTTATGCCTGCAACGGTTAACATGTCGAAATGAAGCGAGCTCTTTATTTGTTTAACTTTGTATTTGGTTGTTGCTGTTGTCGGGGGATTTTGGCTATTGAATAAAGATGAAGTTAATTGGAACTGGAATTCTTTATTGTGTTTTCTATAGCTTATAACTGCACACACTAGAATTTGAGCTTTTTCTAAATGGTTTTGGAAAGATAACAGATTCATGCAACATCTTGTGTGCGGAATTGAACCAACGACGGGATTTTGGAAAGTCATGTGCTTGCAAGATCTCTATAATATAATATTATCATGAGATCCTAAGTTCCTGCTAGTTCTTGAGTGTAGAATTATGGATCTAATCTATTGAATTTTCTGAAAAAACTTACTATTAATTTCAGACACAGATAGTCTTAATTAAATTCAATCTGTTTCAAAATTATATAAACTAAAGTTTGTATAAACGTCTTCAAAGTCTCATATCATAAATTTAAATTTCTATAAAATATATAAATAAATGATCAGGGTGACGAGCTGACTCGATTAAGCAGGCTGACTGTCAGTCTGTCTGTGTGTATATACGCGAACTACATAGTCCTCAGTTCCTTTTCGAGATATCGATCTGAAATTTTGAAGAATACCTTTTCTCTACAAGAACTGTTCATTTGCCGAACTGAACAAAATCTAGTCATTGTTATGAATGGCAACGGTGCAATTTTCGAAAAAATTATTCAGATCGAGTCATATACAAACTGTGCGATCGAAAATAAGATCTCCAAGCAATTTTTTGTATTTATGTAGGGTAATATAGCTTTTGCATAACAAAAGTTGACGTTTTTTTTGTTCCCTTTTACCTTTTATAATCGTCCAAAGTATTGGCACCAAGTATAATTTTTTCACTTAAGGGTTTGTTTGCAAGTTCGCATGATAATTGAGTAATAAATATATGTATGAAAAAAAATAATCAAAATGGGGTTTTCAGATCGAAAGAGCTTTTGTCGTTGATAAGTTTAATCAACTAATCAAATCGTCTAAGAATGGTGAATGAACGATAAATTACTCAACACCTACAGTGTAGAAATTGGTGAAAATATCAGTTAATTGCAGAGTTGAACAAAAAAAGGCGAGAATTCTCCGAAAGATAACACCAAAATCGTAACATTGGTTAGAAATGATGAGGATAAATAACAGTATTATGGACAAGTTCTAAAATATAACTGCTGCTGTGATACCGTTTACTCATTGGGTACTTAAAAGATTGGAAGGAAAGCATTTGTTTGAGAACGTTTTCCCTATGCTCTCTAAAATCGGCTTAAAAAAGATAAAATCGGGCAATAACCACACCCATTTCTAATGTAATGCACTCCAGAAGTCATCAGCATTTCACTATATATTAACTATGTATACCACAAGCACCAACGAATATATCGAATGCAAATTTAATTTATATGAATTGGGAATATTGGCAACTCTTCTTGACAAATATACAGGGTTTGGGCGGAAAGTAGTAGGACTATGTTGATTTAAAAAAATTTATTGAAGCAATCGTTACAATTCTTTAAAAAGTTTCAAAATAGTCTCCCTCTGCGTCGATGCAGCGCTGCCAGCACGATTTCCAAGCATTGAAAGCGTTACGGAAGGCATTCTCCAGAATAGTTTTGAGAGCCGAGGTGCATGCTGCTTGGATCTCCCAGCACGGTCTTCATCAGCGACCTCTTTCCGGCTCTCCGAGCCTGGTGCCCCCGCCACTTCTTGCTAAAGCAACATCTGGGCAAGTTTACTTGATCATATCAACGTCTCTATCGCAGATTTACCGAGTTTCACACAGAATTTAATCGCGTACCTCTGCACTATCCAACGCTGCACTTTCGGCTTGAACCACTCACAGAAACATGTCGCGCGAAAATGTTTGTCTGTCCTGCGCGCACGCCCCGAAGTACAGTTGCGACGGAAGAAAATTAATCTTATTTCTTTTCAGACAAACCCTGTATAACGGATTTTTTAGAACTAAATTAAACAAGCTAATTTATTTTATATGATAATTAGTTGTGGTTTCACTTTCATTATGCCGTAGTTTGAATCAAGTTATTCTTTTATGGAATATTATCTCTAACGATCGTTTTTCGGAAGGTTGAACGCTAAAAATTATAAATTTGGAATAGAGCCAATTTTTATTTGAGACATGTGCGAAACGCATTATCATTCAGATCTTTAATGAGGTTTGACAGATAAGGTGCTGTGACGTTTTTATACTTCATCTTTGAACTGTATTTACATATGTATAATTGTATAATATTTTCCATTTATTGATTCTATAAATGTTTTAAAATTACCTAACAAAAGTTTTTATTGATTATTTGACTCCACTTTGATGAATGGTTTCTATTACTGGAACTGATGGACAACTGGAACTCTCACTCCACTTTAACTACATGCATTTTTATATTCCGAACTATTCGAGCGCAGTTTTTAGAACTCAGAAAGAATGTATATAAGTTAACACCTACACATTTAAAAAGTATTATATGGCGCATTAATATCATATGATACAAAGCAATAGAATACGACACGAACTAAATCGCTGAGAGTGCGACACGTGTAGTGGCAAGCTGTGGGAAACGCAGGGTCAGCAAACTCCATACCCGTTGCAGCGGCAAACATAGGTTAAGAGTTAAGTATACCTAATTAATTGTAAACTTTAGTTCTTACACAAAAATCAATAAAGGAACATATATAGCTCCCAAATAAAGAACCATTGCTCCCAAAAAAGGAGCATATCTCCCAAAAAAGGAGCATAGCTCCCAAAAATATTTTTTTCATAAAAAACTAAAAACAATTTTTTTAACTGGCGGTCGAGCACGGACCATCGCCCGACAGTACTTAACAGCCTGAAAACCAAAAAGTAAGGCTACACGAGTGACAAACGGTACTAATTGTGAAATTAAAGCAAAAACAAAATAATGAAAATTAAAAAGTAAGGCTATGCGTGTGAGAAATAATAACTTCTGAATAATTAATTGAAGAACTAAACCAGATGAGATTAGGCTATGGGCAAACCACCCATTCTTCAAATCCTTCCACCCATCCTTTAAACCCTCCCACCCCTAACCCCACTCTAATAACGATAATAGTTCGAGAAGTACTCGAACGAATGAGTACGCAGACTATAACTGACTACCGAACCCGGCCACAGCATTACACTGAACGCAAACAATATAAACGAATTAGACAAGATTCCGGACATGGTTAAATGCCTTAGAGAATTTTCGCGACGACCAAGAGAATTTAAATCCTGGGGGAAAAGCGTTGACAGAATTTTTAAAGCAGACGAGGGAGTCAAAACTCCATATTGAAGCTTCAAACATAGCTTAAGAGTTAAGTGTAATTAATTGTAAACTTTAGTTCATTCATAGAATTCAATAAAGGAGCATTGCTCACAAAAATTACTTTTTTTTATAAAAAACTAAATAAAAGTTTTTTAAATAATATAAATGATCAGCATAATGATCAATGTAGCTATGCCCGTCAGTCCAACGTCTCTATATACCTGAATTAGTCCCTCAGTTTTAGTGATATAGATCTGCAATTTGGAACACGTTCTTCAAAGAAGCTGTTCATTTGTCGGAACCGCCGATATCAGCACACTAACGGTAATATATCTGACGAAAGTTTCCAGATGGACATACTACTTTGAGCAAAATATAGACAGGATAAGGAGTAAAACTGTCAGCATATTCTTGCAGTGTGTTGTAACTTGTTTTTTTGTAGGTTTGTCTCACGTTTGGAACGATATTCGGCCGATTAATCTCAAGACTCATCGCAAGTAATAATATGTTTCATGACATCCTGATAGTCGGAAAACATTGCTTCACAGACGTTAACGCTGTTTTGTTTTTCGAAAAAATTTAGTGATTTTGGTATCTGACTGTTAATCGACGATTCTCAAGCACCAATTGCTTTTATGTCGTTTAATGTTGATGGCCGTCCCGAACGTGGTTCGTCGTCAACGCGTTCTCGGCCCTCTCTGAATAATTTGTAGCAATCATCACCGCGCCACGTAACAAAAAAAAGAAACGATTGGCGCGCTGTTGTTAACTCGGGTATAATCGCGTAAGCGGTGTCTGTACCAGTAAAGAAGAAGAATCATCACCGAAGGCATTTACCACCGTTCTGAAAGTTTCGCACACATAATTAAAAGGAACTTTTTTGTTGAATAATTTTCCTCATCGTAATCGCCGATAGCACTTATATAGTATACAAGCGTATACTAAACACTAATGATAATTTTGATTTGACATTTGCCATAGATATTTCCATGTGAAATTTAAATTAAAAAGTCTTACTATTTTTTGCCCACAGTTTGTTAAGGGTACACTAGCTTCGATACAGGCAAAGTCATCGTTTTTTATGCATAACAACGTCCAATAAATTTTCGGACCTTCTGGAGCTCTCCCCTATTGAGGAGAACTGGCCCCTTCTGGACGATCGATCCCCTCAATCAGTTCAATTTTCGGCAGTGTGGGTCCGAATGAAGATGATTCTTTACTAATTCCACCAGGCACATAACAAATTTTTCTCACCGCGGTTCGACAATTTTCGCTTGACGTTCTCTAAAATAACAAACTTTTCATCATCCTTTCAGAAATGGTTAGATTATGTTGCGATTATCAGCGATTTGCATATTGAAACACCTTACATAGCTTATTTTTTTATAGCGCAATGTGAATGGTTCTAAAAGATTTTTGGTGCAATATCTAGATTCTGACAGGTCGCTATAAATATAATCTAACTCGAACGTATTCTCCGAGTCACTTTTTCTGGCCTCGGACCTCAATCGAATGCTTGCTGAAAAGAAATTTAGCTACGATGAAGAGGTAATCGCCAAAGCAATATACCTTCTACTGTAATGTTATATGAAGTTGCCAGATTGCAGACAATCTCATTATTTTACCAATTTGGCAACCCCTTCCAACCATTGCGATGATAAAAGAAACATTTTGATTTTAATTTTATATTTTTAATTGGTTGTTTTATTTTTTTCCACAGATCTTTATAGCAATCGATCGATTAACATATTAAATTAATGGATAATAGAAAGAAAGTTTCACATACATTAAAAATTATGTAATAAAAAATATTTAAATATACGTACAATAAAACATACTACAAATTAAACACTTTCGCAATATCGCTTTTGCGTCTCAATTCATTTCTCCCTAACACTTTGTGGGTATGCGTGTCTGTGTGAGTGTGAGTATTTGTCGAAATTATTTGATATCATGTGTGGAATCGATTGGTTCCGGCTTCTTCTTGTATCTCTTCGTGTATTTCTTTGTGTGTACATATTTTGTTCGGCTTTTACGTAACTTTAAAATTAACACAGCAACGACCTTGAGCGCCAAATACTTATGTGCGGCCCGTATAGATGTGTAAATGGTTGCCAATAATCACTTGACAGCTCGAAGGTCAGTCAAATAATAAAAGTCTTGCATAATTAGAGCAAACATATAGTTAAAAAGGCAGTGAAAACAAAGAAAGAAAACTTAAAACGAAATCGAAAACAAAAATACAAAATAGAAAGTGGCATTTTTTTTTAACTTAATATAATCTTGATTTTATTTTTTAATGTTTAGCTTAGTTATCTGCGTGCGGCCATTAACAGTAAAAATATTTACAAATGATAAGGAGGAAATTTATAGATAAGGTAAGAGTAGGGTAAAGAAAATTATAACACAGCAAATTCGATAGGCAAAAGTATGAAGAAGAAGAAGAGAAGTGTAGAATAAGAAGAATAATCTTAAAAACATAAGCAGTGAGCTAGGGCACAAACCTTACGAAAAGTCAGACGACTTAAAATGAGTTAAAACAAAAATAAAGTTCTGGTTGTGCAATTGCAGGTGAGCGCGTTTGACTTAGAAGAAACCATCACCGGTTGGGTCATTCACCCATGGGTAGTTGTTCGGGCAGCGCACGCAGGTCTGCAAGTTGATGGTCTCGCCGGGAATTTCCTTGGAGGTCAATTTGCAGGTGTTGGGCACCCAGCAGGCTGGTTTGCCTTCGACCACACACTTCTCCCGCCATGGTTCGAAGTTCTTGGCCTCGCTGATGGTTCGTGGATTCTGCATCCACTGGATGACTTGTGTCATTGTGACGAAGTAGACATCATTGTGGTTGGCCAAGATCTCATCGATCCAGTAGAGGAAGGCGTCCAAGAATTCGGGATTGTTCTTCAGCCATGCCGCATGGAAGTAGAGACCCAATGGTGCACGATTTTGATCGTAATGCCGATCGAAATTGTGATTGAGGAAGTTGTAGAATTGATCACCGGTCAAAATGTTCGAGCACGAATCAACCATAGCGCAACCAGGTAAATATTCATCATTGGCCGGATCCTCACGACGATCTAATTCGTTCATGACCATTTCCCACACGGCATGCGAACGTGTTGGGCAGCTCTGCAGATTGCCGTGGCAACGGTGTGGCATGCGGAAATACATAGTGTATGGCCATAGTGGTGGGTTCGACAAGGGTGCAGTGATTGTGGAGTCGTAGAGGAAAGCTTGTTCTTCCATCATGGTGAATTGATTGTTGCCACCGACACGCAAGTAGGGGGCGCGTACACCTACCACTGAGTTATCGGTGATGTTGGCGTATTTCTCGATGATGATACGCATGCCAGCCATTTCCTTGGCCCAATCGTCGACGGTGGCGTTCGACCAGAAACGCTCCTCATCGTTGTGACTGTGTACAAGAAGAGAGTGGGAAGAAAGGAAATGAGGGAAGAACATTTTATTAGACATGCTTTTTAAATATGGCGATTTTAATATTTGAATATTAATAATAATGAATTTGCTTTAAATTGTAAAAGCGTGGTCTCCTATTTAAAGTCTCCACTTACGTAATAGAGTGCACAGCAATTTCGTGTCCCTTACGCGCTGTTTCCTGCACCGCTGAGTAGTTGGTGTACTTGTGTGAAATGAAGTAGGTGGCCTTAATGTCACAACCGTTAGGGTTCTTGCGTCCCTTGAAGATTTCTTTGTACAAATCAATATTGTTGTTATTGATGGCATCATCGAAGGTAATGGTGATCATCATAGGTACATCCTTGGCTGGCAAATCGCCGGGAATCGAAGTGCCATCCTCAGAGCAGAAACAATCGGGCAACACACAAACAGTGGGGTCGCAGGGTGGAGCGCGATTGGGATCATTGTCGATATCTGCAAGGCAATTAAGTTAGGGGATAAGAAAATTAATACATGTGCTTAATCAAGAGGTTTATGGAAAAAAGTTTAGGAAAAGAAAAAGAGTATGTTTAACAGTATGCAAACATTGAAAATTTTATAAAATTAATTCAAAATTATTATGATTTTTTTCTTCACTAGTATCCGATGCTTATAACGCCTAAAAACAACCTAATAGCTTTGTGCCCTTTCATATCGTCTACTCAATTTATGACATGTGTTTTGATGAAGAACTTGTGCTTTACAGTTACACAAATTGACCTCGATCGGGATCCGAAATTGGGTTTAGAAGAAATGAAAGCGCAAGGTACTAAAAGCTTTCCATGGGACAGTTCATTGAAAGTAACAATGAAGCTTCACATGAAATATTTCGAAGAGCAGTTGAAGTGGGAAACTGAGAAAGGTTAAAATACTTAGAGATGGGGCGTTGTATACCCCATACCTTAAGTACTTGATAGAGACGGTATTCCTGCTCTGTATTTTTTAATTACCACTTGACATTAACAAAATCATTAGTGTATAAATATTTCTATATTTCTTACTGTTAACGGTTTATTATAACGGTAATGAATACATTTGAATATTTTTCTTGTTTAAATACCATTATTGCTATTTTGAAATTTCCGGTGGTGATTCATCGATCGTTTGTTGGCTGCGCTAATTGCTTTGGCCACCGCTAATGCATTCACCTATAACACCAAAGAGTCGGCGCGGCGACCGAATGCAAGAGTTCAACGTCCAACTAATCATTTTGCAGCCGTTTTTCCTAATGCAATTGAATTTATTATTTATTATTGTTTTGTTGGTGTACATTATTTGTGTAATATTAACAGTTGAAGAAATAGCGGTATCATTATAGTAGACTTGTGTCAATGAACTTAACGGTTTGAAAATGGAAATTCGTTAACGCATATTAGTTATTCAAACAGCGCCACTAACATAATTTATACACACAGCATGAAAACGAAATATACATACATATACATAATTAAAAATTTATTTCGTATGCGAACACACGCATACATATACAGAAAAGTGTTAAAAACAATTAAAAATAGTACCGTTATTGTTTTTATTGCGCCAATGGATTGTAGGCAGCCATTATGCGCTCGGCGTGCTGACGCCGCTGCGATCAGTGGCTAAGTGCGGGTGTGGCCCAGGCTTAAGCGTAGCTTTTGGCTTGTGAATTACTGACAAATGTTGGCGACTATGTTGGTGGATCATCAATTATGGTCGGCGCGTCGTCAAATATGTGCACGCATGCAAATCACTGAATATCTATATGTGTGTATTATGGATGTGTATACATGGGGATGTATGCGTTGTCATGCATGAGTATGGCAATTTAAGCGTGTGTGCAACACATTTCTCAATTAAAGAAAGGCCTGTGCGTCGAATAGTTGTAGGCAAGTGCGGTTAAAGCGCTGGGTGACACACTATCCTCATATAAAAGTACGTACATACATACATACATACTCACGCGTTGGTAGTGGTAGCGAGCGGTACGTGTGTGGAAATTTGAACATCAAACACTTGGAAAAGCGGCAGTTAGGCAAATGTAGAAAATCGCTGAACCGCTGAACCGCTCTATATTTAGATACATAAATATGTACAGACATATACACTTGGCGCATAGCAAGCGTTTTGTGAAATTTTAGCATGAAAGCCTCGACTAAGGCCGGCATACGCCTTCAGTCCACGCAGTCTTCACCTTGTGCATTGCTGACGTGTGTTTTTCAATTGTTGTGCATTTTTAAATATTTGACGGACGGACTTTAATGGCAACTTTTACTTTGCAAATCGCATTCGTTTGCTAAGTTTTATTTGCTCGCGCGGCATTTTCGCATGACAAATTGTGTGCGGTATTATCGCTAAACAATAAACTGCGGAGAGTTTAAAAAAAATATTTGTATAAAGAGTCTTTCACTGAAATGAAAGCTGCGTTATCGAAGTGTTGCAAAAATAGCTGTTTACATCTGACTGAAGTGAAATATATTGTCACAGTTGAATTTTGATGAATGGGTGGCCACTCGTCTGGCGTTAGGGCTTATGCATGACTAAACTATAAACAAAGGTGTGCGAATTCATGATAAAATGTTGAATGCAGTTACTCGCAAGAACACTAGTGGCTAAATATAATTTACAACATAGTTTTTCCCAAAGGCTTCATGGACATAGTCATAGCTTTTAGCCGGAAAAACGTAACTACTGGAATTTTGGATATAATAACGTAAAGATTTTCCACTACGTACTCTCCGTATGCTAAAATTTAAGGCGTGGGAACGTAAATGTAATCAACTAATGTAATGTATAGCCTGTATTGCTAGAAAATAGGTATATCTATTATAATTATATGTTAAGGAGGTAGAATAAACAATTTTAGACTGATATGGTAAACAATCTTCGAGTTATAGCTGTATTAAAAGCTGGTGTACGTTCAACAATGAGATTTGCTTAAATGCTAAAAGCATTGACCTTTAAATATCGAAGGACGCCTTTGACTAGTTTGAGGCAGGATGTTCTTGAGATAAGGGAATCTCTTTGGAAACACATTTCCTACAGTGAATGTGTGAATATCTGATTGAGGCCGACATGAAACAAAGTGCTTAAAGATAGAACTTTTACAGCTTGATATATACAAGTGTTTACCTATATAACAATTATTATTTATGTATATAATATAATATAATATAATATAATATAATATATATAATATATATAATATAATATATGTATATTATATTTTCAAAGCTCTAGATTTATTTCTATAAGTCAAAATATCAAAAAATCTCTTGCTATATTAATTTATATACATACATATACTATGTACTAGTGTATAATTACTTAATGTAGGTATGATAATTCAGGAGGATTGGCAGCGCTTGAAATAATTTCTATGCAACTTAATTTTTTTAATTAATAGCGTGTATGAATGGTGCATGAGGTTGCAAGAAATTTTCAATAGTTTTTGCATGAAATATTCGCTCCAAGCCTTTCACTGGACCACACTGTTATTAAATAACTGCAGGTACGGCTCTTCCTTATTTTGCTTAATTTTTACGATTGGTTTTTCAATTTTTCAATACAATTTCGACTGTACCTCTCTTTTTCTCCTGTGCGTATTTGTTATATAAGCGAATGTATTATTTGCTCACTTCCGAAGGGTACTAAAGACTGTTTATAACCATTTATGTTGATTTCTGGCAATTTTTCGTTTTTTGTGTATTTTTTTTGTACATTTGTACGCTTATCTCTTGAAAAAAAGAAGTCATTAAGTAAGGTTCCTTTGTTTTTTAATTTCTTTTTTATGTTTTGTTTCGATTTAGCTTTTATTTGTGCTGAAACATGCCGAAAGCTGAAATTACTTACATTTCGGTTATGTCATCGAACCGGTTCCTGCAGGTTACCGCAGCTGTAGGCGATTGTGTTGCTATTTGTTTACCACATATAACTTTATATTTTTGGAATGTAATTATATTTTAGTCAGATTGTGTGAGGGAATATATATATATACATATTAAGCAAATACATATGTACTGTATCCCTATGAATTTCAGCGTCTTGTTGCTTCTGCTTCGTATATGCAAATGTGTAAGTGTTAGTTGACTCTTGTTTTCGAAGATATGATTAATGGTATGAATTGTGTACAAAACTGTACAATATTCACTCAATGCAACTGACCTTTGTTTAAATGAATTACGTAAATGGGATACATAATTTTTGAAAGGCGGATACTTCTCAGGTATTTTTATATTTTTATGGATATAGTTGGTTATAGGTAGGGAGATTGCCTGCCTGAGTTTGAAACTTTAATAACTTTGTCAGTATTCGAATTTTACTTGCAAAATAAAATTACTAAATTTATTCAGTGCGGGCTTTTTCAAAACAACGGAAAAGAACGAGAATTATGGCACTCGTGGGAACGCTTTATACGGCTGAACCTCAGTATGGTCAGAGAAAAGAGCTCAGCAAGTGAAATTGGTCCAAAGTAAAGTTGAAATGTAAAACTTAATAAATACTGATGTATTGTCTACAAAACTGAATGATTTAAAAGAGGACAATTACACTTTTCAAAGCCGGCACGGCATGGCGTATAAGTAACCAAAAATTCCATTTCGTTTGCTGTTTTAGTTCAAAAACTATTGGCTTATAGGTGAATAACCACAAACTACAAATATTTTTAAACATCAATACTTTTGAGATACTAACACAAAGTTGCTAAAAACTATGCCAAAAGAATAATTCATCAGAAATATTTACTTCTACAACATCTTACTCTCACTAAACATTTCTATAACTTTGTATTTGTTTCAATTTTATATTATTTCTTTATTATCGGAGTGTTTTTTCTTCATATGTCCATGGTAGAATCATTAAGATCATACCCCGATCATAAGATCGTGAATAATCAGTACTTCTGCACCTAATTCGCGGTTCTCACATTTTCTGCTCGTCAACTTGCCACTTATTTCAGTTTGCTCAATTTTTTATGGTTTTTGCTTCCTTTTTTATTGTTTTTTGATAATTACCAAAAGTTTTTCGCAGTCAATTTGTTACAGCGCGTCTAATTTTCCACGGTTCGCTATATGCTCGAATGCAAATTCAACCGCATTCAAATTATACTTTCATCAGCTAGTTGAAAGGTTTTTCTGCTGATTTTATTATTTTTTGGTTTTGCCACACTTTTAATACGTTGCAGTTTTTTTTCGAGGCACGTTTGCGGTAAATTTGTGTGCCGGCACCAAATATTGATTATTATCGTCTGTCTGCCGAAACTGTGTATAATCAACAACAGGTTAACTCAGCCGAGCAAAGTGCAACGGTATTGAGGTTGCAAGTTGAGTTCGTGTTTATTTTTAAACACAACAACATAATATTGTGTCGAAATATCCAGCAGTAGGAGAAGAAGAAGCAGCAGTTATATACCAAAACTTATGGGAAGAAAGAAAAAAGTCGTCGAATTTTTGCTGCAATCTTGAAACCGGTATTTATAATATTTTGAATATACTTGAGTAAAAATGTTGTATGTTTTTGCTGTCGTTGTTGTTATGGCTGTGGCAATAAGCAAATACTGTTCAAGCTGAGCGCATGCGCGGCTGAAATTGGTAGCGCACCGACAAAACGGTTTTAAAAAGAAACAACAAGCGATATTTAACTTAACAACAACAACAATTCTATGTTTAAAACTGTGTAAGTTTTCTTTTATAGGCAACTCAAAAACTTTAATCTGTTAAGCTCTACAACGGCTTAAGACACACCAAATTCAGCTATTCGCATTTTACAGATATGAAGATAAATGAGAACATGTATATATATACATATATATATTTATACATAAATATATAAAGATATTAATGTATTGATATAATAATATATAAAGATATTTATATATATATATATATATACATATGCATATGTATATCCGTAAATATGTTCGGCCAATTTTAAGCTTTCAATTTTGATTTACAATAAAATCCGCAAGCCCCGCTCGTAATTCGGGAAGAGTGCGCGGGCGGGAACCCAATTATCCATAAACACCAGCCAATGCATTATATATGTATGTATATTATATTTCAAGTTCTACCGAGGTACAGATTCGCATTGAGTAATTCCGGTTTCTAATTTGAAACTATTTCTGATTTTCCGATTAAAATATGCGCATATAACAACAACTGCTGCCGATTTGTCACTTTTTGGTGGCTTTTGACATTTTTAGGTGAGCCACCAATATCGAAAATTAAACACGCGAAGCTATAAAGTGGTTGAGAACACGATTTTATGGTAACCCAGGGATAATTTTTTTATAATTTACAACGATATTTTGTTATATAATCTAATTACTGAAGATTATATCAAATTTGAGTAGTACTTACCGCAAGTGTTCTCATCGGAACCGTCTGAGCAATCTTTCTCGCCGTTACAGAAGAGACCGCGCTCAATGCAGTTGCCATCACCACAAGCCAAGAAACCATCCTGACAGAGTGGCTCGTCTGTGTGTAGCAGAGGTTTGACACGTCTCTCCTTGTTCTTCGATTTACAATTCTTTACGGATTCTTTCCAATCACAAGTCTGCTTCTCAATGTCGAAGTACAGACCAGCCGGACAACGGATGGCTTGCAGACCCTGTGTGCATAAAAGAGAGGGAGAGAGAAAGGGAGAAATTATAAGAGATTTATAAGAAAAACATTTTATGCTTATTTAAGTAATAAATAGGTATCTTAAGGGAAACGAAAAGTTAAAAGATTAACTGAGCTTCCAATTATTTCTAAATACTATGTATTTATAGTAGATACCACCTTGTTGATCAGAACCCAGAGAGAAATGATGAATAAAACAGAGAGCTTTTTTCTTACATTTGCTCTTTTTGTCATGATTTGTTTTTATTTGAAACCAGGTAGTATTGAAATTACTTGAAATTAGCTGCGGTTTCTCAAAAATACAAAAGTTCAACAAATACAGCATTTGTGAGAAGCAAAGCTCCTCTCTAGAACTTAGAAGACCATAAATGACTTTCAAAGGTTAAGAGTGTCAATTACCGTAAAGAAGTTTTGTTGAAAAGATTGAACTAAAGAAAATTTTCAAGTATTCGGTGGGAATTACTTCGAAGGCAATAAAATAAATATTGATTAATAATTAAATATTTTCGTTTTATTTACAATTTTTGTGGACTTTTTTGTCACAATGTATGTAGGATTATGAACACGATTGACGAAGTTAGGAAGAAAGTAAACCATAGAAATTTTTATTATTTGTATTTATTGTATTTTATTATTTATTGCATTAATGGATTTGTTCTCAACTTCATCTCAACATTGTTATATATCGAATGTTGAATAACATGTAAAGAAATAGACTTTTGAGAGCTAGAGAATAATAAAATTCTAGAAAATTCTTCGACGAAAGCTTATTGATGCTCTGTGTCAGCTTAATAGCTATATAAATTTCTCAAATATCGGTTGACTATTTCTTCGATATTTTTGGTTGATTGAAAATAATGAGTTTTCTTGTGCTCAAATAATCAAAGAATTCTACACAAAATAGATTGTGAGAAACTACTATCATTTTTCACTGACGCAGATATGCTCACATCTTTCCAAGATTTGTGGACAATTAAATTTCATATATTCTATTTTCTGTCTTCGTCTTCTTCGTTAACTTCTTATCACCTATAAGCGAGTTTTAACTTACCGACGATGTGCACTGAATGACATCACGACAGTTATCGCCTTCTCCAGCGACCAAACGGAACCATTCGCCAGCATCTTTATCTTTGCAGAGTTCCTTTTCGAAAGATTCCTCTTTTTTTGGCTCCTCTGTGGCGGCTTGACGTCTCACACGATCGGCAGAAGCTGAAACGTAAAAACGCAAATTTATAAGAAATGTTAATTAATTCATAAACTATGAGTCAAGTTATGCATTTAATTATTCATATTTATAAATTACTTATTTGCATTTATGCAAAACGAGCTAATTTGAGCAGCAATAATGCATCATCTGCTATTTTAAGCATATTTTTATAAATATTAATAAGCGAAATGAATTATAATGTTATTATTTAAACGGTGCCATAAAAAGTGACACTAGTAACCGGCTACTGCAGTTCATCAACTAGTGACAAGTGAGAAATTGAAAAACACTTGACGTTTTTGTTAAAGCCGCAATGTTAGGCTGATTGACGTCGTGTGTAGGAACAACAAACCGGAAGTAGTTTAGGCCACGAAGCACTTGTGACAACGATTCGATTTGTATAACACCGCCAGGCATCTATGCATGCATGTTGCTTACGAGCGTCTGCACGCGCACGAAAAGTGGGTTTTATGTGAACGCCATGATTAAAGCTTCCTGCTTGACATATGTCAAATGCCTGCGCACAAATAATGCCCAAAATACAAGTATACATATACTAATGCTACTGATTTGCTTTTGGCAACACGTGTGCGCTCGGCAACACCGTTTTTAGCGCTCGTCGCGGCCATTAATGCCAACTGCTGCTAAAGCGCTTGTTGTTGGGCGGCCAAAATGCAAACTGGTGTAGCCGGTTGTTTTGATCACTGTTGATCGTTGGACTGAATGCTGATGGTTAGCTGCTGTTGTTACTTAACTTAAATAGAACATGGTACGACTTGGCACCGATTTAAGTGACAATTATAAAGGTGTTAAAATCAACAACAAACTAAATGGCAAACGGCAATGGACAAATTGAGGCGGAGTGAAACAAGGTACTGGTTTAATATAGTAACAACAGCTTGTAAACTGTGTTTAATGAGTTTGATCAACAACAAAGTATAGTGGGAAGCCGAAGCTGTGGCTTGCGTAGGAAAGAGTTATGTGAAAGCGAAAGTGTACTAGAAAGAGATGGAGACATTGTTGGTTCTTCAATATTTTTAGATCTCAAGGCAGTTTGGGGCTGGTGTAATGGGAAAGGACAAGGTTTTTTAAACAAAGAATTGCTGTTAACTAATCAGCGTGCCACAAAACTATTTCGATAATCTTTAATGGTTCTATAATAAAATCTAATACTTCGAAGAGCTGATCTATTCTCTGTTGGGTGCTCCTAAACATCTTTCCTTACATACGGTTAGAGAAAATTTTTATATTGTCATTAATTTGAGATCTTGGAGATCTTAGAACCAGATGTAGGATTTGAAACCCTCTAAATATGTTAAAGAAGAGTGTCTAGCAGCGTATGGCACCCTCTGGTTTGTAGGGCTTATGTATATTTTTACAGATGATTAGCAGACATATTTAGTGAATAAAAGACTGTTGGGCTTGGAATATTATTTACCTCTCAATCCCTCCCTGTTTTCAAAAAATTTACATGTGTAAGCAAAAACAAATTGTTTATTTTTAGTTTTAATCCCTAGATTATTGGCGTAACGCATTAAAGTAGCGTTTGCTCTTTATATTTTACCTCTTGCTTGTTCGATTCGACAAATAGCATTCGGTAATTTAAGGCTGCTTTTAACTTTTCGTGTAGTCTAACGGCGCGCAATAAGGCAGTCGTGAAAATAGTTAGATAATATAAAAGCAAATAGGAAGGAATAGGAAGTTAGAAATATTAGGATAAAGGTACTGATATTCAATTTGGAAAACGATTTTGCAAGCTCTTAAAAATTTCACTGTATTTTTCATGTTGTTGAATTTTTGAAGTCAGCCCATTTTATAAAGAGATAAATTAGGGCAATTAAAGTGTTTAAAACGAAGAAGAATGCGAAACTATATTCTAAATAGAGTCAGTCTCGTCTTAATTAATTTTTGCACTGTATCTATTAAGCCAGGTTAGGACCACACGAATCACTTAAAGCAACATCTCCTTAAACAATATTTAAAAGTTAAATTAAATTCTTTTTATTAAAATTGCCGTCTTTGTTCAAAAGCCATTCCACCGGTTCTTCAAGAGGAATTTCTATTTGAAAACTGGTTTACTACAAGCCGCAACTAAATGCCAGCTGCACTATTGCAAATTTGTTTATTGCAATTTATAGAAACACATACTTATATACGCTCTCGTTGTCACATAAAAATAAAAGTTGTTTCACTGCAACACCAAAACGACCTTTCACAAATGCAAAAAAACACACGTAAAATACTACAAACAAAAGCAAAACTTAATAATTTTAATCAGTGGAGTTGTCAAGGTTGACTAGAGCAACGAAATATAAGCGATGCTATGTGTCAGGCTTATTAAAAGGGAATGCAGTAAATGAAGAAGGAGAGTGGAAAGCCAAATATGTGCATGAACATGTTTGTTTGTGTGGACGCGTGTGGTGAATGTTTACAGTGAGTACATGGTAAAACGAGCAGATGCAACAATTATGAAATGTCTGTGTTGCAGTTTACAAACATGCAACCTTTTGCATAATCGCTTGGTTGCAAGGTTACTTTCTGATAAAAATAACTATGAAACGGGATAGTGTAGGTTGGATGCAACATTTTGAAACTTGCAGCAATTTAATTATGCTTATTTTTCTGTTAGAAACTAAAAGTAAAATCAGATATAGTTATTAATTAATAATAATTTTTTATATTTTTCTATGCCACTCGTTTTCACTGCTTTCAGCCACTTAAGATTATGTAAGTCACTTATATTCGTGTATCTGAAGCTTCTTGTCTTAAGTCTAGCTGGTAAATGATTGAAAATAAGTTTTCTTTTAAAAACTTTTATTGATTTTTGGCGCTTTGAGACTTTTACCCTTCTTTAAGGGCGTTTAAAAATCAATGATTTATAAACCTTTTTAGAACCTTTTACAAATCACACATCATCCACTAAATTTGGAGGAATTATAAATATATTTTATAAGTAACCACTTGGTTTAGATAATTATTTTTGTAAGCCATTGAAAGATATTCTGCGCACAACAAAATTTCGCAAACTGGTAGACTGGTCGCAATATGTCAAATTCACACTCATGAGCAAAATAATGAAAACGCTTATTAATTCATTATTGTTGCTATCTTCGAGAATACTATTCGCATCGATCATCAACCTACATATATATTGCGTAAACATTTTTACATGAAATTTGTATTCAAATCGACCTAGTTGATTTAATTGTAAATCATTAAATTTGACGTGATGAAAGCCGTGCATAAACCAATCGGTATTTTTCATATAAACTATGGATGAGGTGTTAATTTTCTTCTGAGAATGATTTAATATGTGGTCTAAGTTCCTTAGTAATGATAAAAACAGCAGGGATAGTGATAAATCTATGTAAATAATTTATTGAAATTGGCAAGAGCTTCAAACAATTAACTTTTTAACAGACGGGTATAATTTATGAACGGATAAAATGCCGCTTTTCTGACATTAAGCGGTTGTAAGTCTGCTTTGATTGGAATGTTTGATTAGTGTCAATATTTTACTTCGTCTGAGATTATATATATTATATGGAAGGGTTATATGAAAAGGTATGTTCAGTAAATATCGGTTATTTGATGAATAGCTTTTAAGCAAATTTTCATATTTCAAAGCATTATGCACGGTTTTGTATATGAATGCGGCAAATGTCACATTTGTAACAAAATTAAAATCGTTATCAACACATCAGCAAAAAGATAACAAGCAGGTATGTCAATCTCTCTACTGTAGTTAATTTCCAATAGATTAGAAGAAAGTTAGCGACATATTTACATAAGTATCAGAGAGATCACTAAAAAATGTGCAATATAAATGTAGTAGAGAAAATATATAATAAATAAATCAAAAAGTGTTAAAATGCAGGAAATTAAAAATTATATTTGATTTAAAGCTATTATACATCAAATACCATAACATAACCTCAATCATTTAAAGAAAAATCAAGGAAATCGTATCTGAGTTGAAGAAAATTTCCAAACAATAAATTTCTCATAGATATTAATGGGAAATTATTTTCGTCCACCATTATTAAATCAATTTCATAACCCTGGTGTGTTAGCTCTGAAATAAGTTGCTAAAGAAACCCTCTAAAATTTGCCATAAAGCTGTTTGAATATGCAATAAAATTAAGTTAAGATTTTTTTGTTGTCAAAACTAGTTTCTTGCCAAACCCGCCAACTCAGCTGAAATCTGGCAACTACATATGTTTGCCTGAGTTCACGTGCACTCCGCTAAGTGCACGCGCACCTGAGTAACTAAGTGTTTCCGGTATTTTGCACAGCTATACAAATTGCCCGGCTGTACTTACACACCTACACATATACTTTTATACATACTATGAATATGTTGCTACTCCACTACCTAAAACCGTTCATTTTTTGTTGCTTGTCAAAAAGTGGGTGAAGTATGACAAATGACGGCACCATAATTTTTGGTTGTGTTATTAACTGCAACGCATTCAAAGGAAATCTGCAGAAAACGCTATATTGTAATGTTATGAATGTTGTTGACTAAATGACATACACATTCGAAATGTGTATAATTATGACATGCGCAGATCTCTAGCAGTGAAAGTTGACTTACATAAATTATGCAAGACAATTTGTCCGGGATGTGTGCAGAGAAAAAAGAAAGCGTTTGCTCTCCATAGCTTTTCAATGCACTGCAAATAATTTTGATTAATTTTGAATACCGAAAATAATTAAAATGAGTGAGAACACAAAATAAGCATTTAGTGTCTCTACAAATAACGGAGGAGGAGGAGGAGGGAGGATTCTTTTAGGAAACTGGACTTTTATAATATTGAAGCTAAAGTTTCTACAAACAATAATAGTATTTTTTAATGCTTAAGAGTTCATGACTTTAAAGGTTTACTACCAAAGATTCCTATAAAATTTCTTACAAAAATTCTTATTTTCAATTATTTATCCTTATTAGGATTTCTGAAGTTTGTTCATCCACTATCCTTTAAAACATGTGACTTAGTTCTCAACTTTACTAGAAAGTAGTTTCATAGTGGATAGATCGTTGAAAAATTCTTTTGCAATAAAGCAGAACACGAAGAAAGTACTTAACCTAACTTTTTCTACATTGCTTATGGAATGCAGGACAATTTCTAACTTAGTTTTAAACATATTAACAGTTAAGTACTTTTTTCTACTCGTTAGTTTCCGTTGCTCGCTAAACTGCATGTATCGCAAGAACCGTAAAACGTTTGGAAACAAAATCAAATTACTAAGAACTTAGAATGCTAGGATGCACGAAAATAGTTTTGAAATTATTTGGCAAAAAATAAAATAATAATATTCTAAGCACGAAATGAAACTAAAGTAATCAAAAAACTTCTTACAACTAAAAAATAACAATAAATAAGTTAATAAAATATAAATAAAAAATTCTTTCAAGAAATATGCACTTGTACCAACTATTTACGTAGCTCCTTAAACATTTTTAATATATAACTTTGACACATATTTTCATAACAACTTTCAAAATATAGTTAAGCACTTAATTTTTTTTCGTAAATCACTCACCTGTCGCAGCAGCTACAGCTAAAATGGCAAAAACCACAAAGAGTTTTGCCATTGTGTATCTTTGTTTATTCGATTTTATTTTTATTTACTAACGATGGAGTTTGAAACACCACCAGCAATCACCGCAGCAACTATCTACGAACGGTATTCACGTTTCAACGTAAGAAATTGCAATAACTCGAAGCACACACAAACTTTCAGTGTTAAATGTTTAAGTGGGGCTCACGACGACGTAGCGAACCTCACTAAAAATAAATATATTTGTGCTTTTTTCTTTATAAGCAGAAGAGGAGAGACCGTTTCAGTACAAAGCGCACTATAGCAAATTTGTCCTACCGATCACTAGCAGAGTTCCACTTACACTGCGCCAGCGCAACACCACAAAGATCGCAGCAACTGTCGCGGACAAGTAAATAAAGCAACGAGCGCCCGTTCCAAGCCTGTACACAACGCACACACACACACGAACACAAAACAACCGCGTAACAACGTTTGTACGTACAGACGACTAACGTATGGCCAAATGTATCTGGTATATGGGTGTCAGCCTTCGGAATCGCTGACTTCTTCTACTTTTATTACAGAAAATGAAATGCAAATGCCAACACAAACTCCACAATTACAAGAACAACATTAACGGCACATATACAGTTGTAGATTTGAGCACAGCGCAGCAAGTCAGCAGTGTTGAATATGTTGAACTCGTTTGTTGCCTATTCTCAGCTCTTCACCACATTCGGCAGGGGAAGTGCGAACGCTGCAGTTGCGTTCCACAAATTATTATGCACTTTCGGAACGTAGTCGTGTATGCAACCGTCACGTAAGTGTGCGAGGATATTTCGTATGCGGATTTTTTATTGCGTGAAAAAAACTACAATTTCTCAATCGAATTTTAAAGCAACTTCTAGCGGTAAATATATTCAACGCGTTCGTGGCGAATTTTCTACGAAAATCTTTACATGTCGCGCCGTGTCAGCCTAAGAGAGCGTCTGACACAACAACAAGCTTTTATATTGAAATGCTTTTGGCTCCGAGATCCGGCCGGGAGACTGCACGTTGTCGTGTTGAGTTTCTTCTGCTTTTGGTGGTAGTTGTTTGGGTGGGGTAATGCTGGCATTACTCATTCGAAGTTGTTGGGGAAATGTGAAGCGTTGGTGTTACTGAAGGTTTAACAAATGTGGTGAGTCTCCGACGTATACGCAACACGCGGGTAAATACGCCAACTATTCAGGTATGAAACGATTTCAATATATGTAGATTGGGTATTGGCAATGAGTATTATGAGTATTAGTTATACTATATATGCCATGAGCGACGTCAACAACTTACAGAGCGATTTCATGAATTGTGATTCGATTGAAGATTTCGAAATTAAGAGGAAGAAAATGTAGTTATTCCACCGAAAATTGGCTTGTGATTCAGCAAAAGAACCCGTGTTATGCCATCTCAAGTAGCAACATGAATAATACGGAGCTCTTCTGCGTGAAATTTTCTTGACTTCGTGATTACTGCTTAATTAGTTCTTCTAAATTTTTAATAAAATACAAGGTGCCTTCCAAAGTAAACAGGACTTAAAAAAAAAAAAACAGAAAAAATAGTTTTTTTTCGGAAAAATCAATTTATTTTATTCAAAATAGTCTCCTTCTTCTTCAATACAGCTTTTTGCATGGTCCAAAAGCATGTCGAACGAGTGTTTTAGCTCGTTAGCCGGTGTGGCCGTCAGTATGGCGGTGCAAGCCTTTTGAATGGCCTCTACGTCTGCATAACGCTTTCCTTTCATGGGCAAATGCCTTTTTCCGAAAAGGAAGAAGTCGCACGGTGCCATATCAGGTAAATACGGGGAGTGGTTAATGGTTAAATATGATTTTTGGTCAAATAATCGGTCACAAGCGTCGATCGATGAGAGCAGTTTTTGGTCGTCAGTCAATTTGTGCGGAACAAACCGTGCACACACCTTTCGTAAGCCCAAATGCGATTAATCGATGTTTTGGAGATGTTCAATTTCATTTCCATGAATTTCAATGATGATTTCGGTTGATTTTTAATGAATTCACGCACAGTTTTGATGGATTTTCCGGTGATCATTGATTGGCCCACATGCTGATCGTCGTTCATGTCCTCACAGCTAATTTGATAACGTTGAAACCACGCATGCACTCTGCTACCATGAACTTGTTTCATCAGTTGAAACGTTTCGGTATAATTTTTACCAGTTTTAAAACAAAATTTAATGTTTGCTCGTTGTTCGAAGCTCATTTTCGCACCGATAACACAAACATACTTACAATAACTTCACTTCCAATCGATGAAATATTATGCAATTCTAAATGGACAACCGATAAAGAAAGCAGATTCTAACGCACTAGTCGACATATGTATAGATGGAGCCATCAGGAACGCAAGACTCGAAAAGTCTTGTTTACTTTGGAAAGCACCTTGTGGATAAATTTCCCCTTTAAAGAAGTGAGTCAAACTCAGGAAAACAAGTCATGTATATAACCTTATGTCATCAATAACAACTATCTAAAAACTGACTTTAATCAAATAAAACACTATATTACAGTCACATTTTTTCATTTTTTATTTATATTTTATTATTATTTTGTTTTCTTTAATTTTTGTGTTTTTTTTCTGAGTAACTGTTTTTGACTGCCTGTGTACTTGATCCTTTTTGAGAAACTCAACCTTTTAGTTTATCCTACTCGTACCATATAGGCGTTGGTATATGTGTTTCATAATAAATGAGGTTTCGTGTTCGGTAACGCTTGCTAAACTTGTAGGGAAGGGCTAAGTTCGGGTTCAACCGAACATTTCATACTCTTGGCACTTACAAGGGTCAAAGTCGGCTAAATACCGATAGGTGTTGACATACAATGAAACTTGAAAGTATCGCCGTGAAATTATCCATCCTTTCTGAACGATGCGGTTTAAAGTGAACCTTTAGTTTGTAAATACTTATTTTAGATATGTACTTATATGGAGGCTAGGAGTAGTGTTTACCCTATTTACCCCTTTTGGAACAAGTTATAGTTCGATTTCGGCAATTTTTGGGCATGATGGCCAATGGTTAGACCTGGAATGCCTAAAATGTTGTTTGCAACTCAAGAAACATAAAACCACGAAAGTTTGCTTCTCCATTGATATGGCGTAAACCTAAAAAATGTTGTTAAATTTGTTTAATGAGTACTTCTGGGCACAACTCCAAATCAAAATGTTCCATCTTTTAAGCTTATAACGAATCTATGACGCTTCTTATCCTTCTTGCTCCTGAATAGAATAGTAAACTTAATATTTTTAGCGACGAAATTGAAGTGGACGTTGACACTAAGGATATAAAGATGAACGATAAAACATCAGAAGATTCAGGTGTTGCGATTAATGGAAATTATAATAGTCTTACTCAATTAGAGTTAAATGACTTGGTTCGAGATGCAGGACTTCCGAAAGAAGTTTTTAAATCATTTGCGCCAAGATTGATAGAGAAAAAGTGTCTAACTCCAGAAACTCATATAAGTTCTATCGTAATCGAGACGATTTCCAGAAAAAAAATCGTAGGTATGGACAATTTAGAGTTCTGCTGTGATATTGAAAGAAAAATAAACGAATATGATTTTCCCTATGCAGCTAAAGCTTAAGAGCAGTCCTGCTACATAATGTCACCCAATATGCTTCGTCAGCAGTTGCACAATCCGTAATATTAAAGGAGGAATACCGCAACCTCCAATTTTTACTCGAAAAACTGGAATATAATAAACAAGTGACAATTATGTGGTGATTTAAAGGCAATGACAGTTTTAGTAAGTCAACAAATCGGCTTTACATGCTTTTTAAATACCCCGATCGAGGTCGCTACAAACATTATGTGCAAAAAGAGTGGCAATTTCGAAAAACTTTAACTCCATGTTCTAAAAATACATAAAAGAGAGTCTAATAGCTGAAAGTAAAAAAATTCTTCCACCACTCAATATAAAACTGGTCCTTGTACAACAATTGATTAAAGCAATGAGAAATACGGAAAGGAAAACTTTTAAGTACCATTTCGAAAAATTTCCCAAATAGTCAGAAGCGAAAACAAAAGAAGGATACATATAAGGGGACTTGAATTTGAAGAAAGAATGACTACGGTCGAAAACGATGGCAAAGTTTTAGAAAAATTACAACAAAATTTCCAGGAAATTCTATAGATTCTAATTAGGCAAGTAACGTTGACATAACATAAAAGAAAATCATTACGAAGATCACTAGTCACAGAACTAAAAGAATTCGTTATCACTGAGTCAAGACTTATGAAATTTTATTTATACACTTTTGAACCCAACCTAAGAATAGTGAGAGGAAAGGGGACTCACTTTTAATCAAGCACCACAAATGGAACAGAAGCCTGCTACATCCAGGTCATTGTTCCTGGATAATGGCTAAATGTAGATACTTGCAAAATAAAAATCATCTTCACCATATATTGGATATTAATTTAGAATATCTGTTATAAAATTGGTAATCTGCGATCACGAAAATACCCGAATAAGAAGTTTCAAGCAAAATTAAAAAAAGTTGAGTTTGCCACAAAAAGGTTAAAAAATCATGACGTGATAGGGCAAAACGAACTTTGGATTCGTGTTCAGCGACCCCAAAACATATAGAACACCAGGTTTGGTAGAAAATCCCTTAACGTTTGTGGACCTGTGTTATCATTAAATAACACTTATAAGAAGAAATATTGCTTGAAGAAGAAGGCTAACTGTGACAGCCCATCAAGAATCTTTTTAAAGCAAATCAGAACTTCAACAAAAAATGGAAAAATTGGCCATCGGAATTCCTAAATAATCATCTACATATATAAAAACATACAATGGAAGATATCGATTTTAAGAGTAATAATGTCTCCCTCTTCCTCTGCTTCCCCCGGCGTGTACTGCGTCAACTACTTTTAGAGCTGGGGTGTTTTCGTCCATTCGGACGACATAACTTAGCCAACGTAGCCGCTGTTTTAATTCGCTGAACTTTGTCAATGCCGTCGTATATCTCATACAGCTCATCATTCCATCGAATGCGATATTCGCCGTGACCAACGCGCAAGCGACCGTAAACCTTCCGCACAATATTCTCAATTGCCTACTTAGTCCGAAGTAGCACCTGTTGGCAAGAGATTTTCTGTGTTAGATTTCGAGGCTGACATTTTAGTTGCTGTTAATACTGGTTCCAAGATAGACGAAATTATCTACAACTTCGAAGTTATGACTGGCAACAGTGACAGTGTTTGTTTGATGACAGGAGATATTTCGTCTTGTCCTCTTTCACCACCAGACCTATTTGCTTCGTTTCCTTATCCATCCTGGAGAAAGCAAAATGTAAACAACTGTTAAAAATATTAGTTTTGGATCAAAATCACGTCGTTGAGTGAATGAAAGTTATAAACTTTGTTGTTAAGGTAAAATAGGCTTTATTGGGTCGCAGAATTCGGTATTTGCCAAGGACGGTAAATTGTCTGTGTATAAAATGGGGAAATATGCATAGGGAAATATACCCTAAAATAGGCAGCAAATATTATGTACAAAATTTGACTCCAATCGGACATACGGTTTGTGAGATTTAATATTTCACCTAAAGAAATGCCCATTTTACAAACTAACCGATATAAGGATTAGCAAACCGTTTAAATAATTTTAAAATTTTTATAGACGTTCTCGTTACTTTCATAGATCAAATATATTTATAAAAGGTTTCTTCAAGAAATTTGATTCTCATTTTTGTCCAAGGCGTCGCAACAATCTCTGAACATATTGTACAGAGCTAACTATTATCAAAATAAAAATCTGTTTATACCCTTTTATGTTTTGTGCTGCAAAAATTTGAAAGGTATTATAGCTTCGGTACAGCTGTTTTTCTTCTTTTTATTTACGCATTGTTTTGCTTTTAACAATTTTGGATATAAACTATCCTATATTTTAAGTTGGATAAACTGAACACGGTGAACTTTATTTCTCATTCTATGCCAAATCTGAAATAAAAAAGTTTTCCAATGCAAAGACATGATTTTTTTCTCCCAGAAAAACGGACGTTTCATATAAATATTTTATAGGGTCTCTGATGTTTCCTTGTGGGTGCTACACACATCGTGGGCCTGATCTGGAAATAATTAACGAACTTTAGTTGTTGGTTACAACTTCTGTTGATAAATTTTGTTAATTATATACCAATGAAATAAATAAAATAGAATAAAAAATAAGCAAATAAATAAAATATGTAAGGAAAATTAGCTAAAAAGGCTCCCGATTCGGTTTGCCCGCAATTAGCCCATCCTTATTAATTAATATGAATTTTTTAAGAGAATTGGAAGTGAAACAACCAACGCTCCATAAAAGCGACTTATTCTGCAATTGTTGACTCATTCAGGTGGCAGCGGAAATTCTTAGAAATAAAACAGCTGTGATTATAATATGAACTTAAGATTCTTAAAATGAATCTCGGCAACCAGTTTACTGTTATTGTAACCACAAATTAATTGTTATTGATATTTGTCGTCAACTATTGTGAATTCAAATCCGGTCCGCGATAATTTGGAGCCTTTTTTCTCCTCGATGGAAGCGCTACATTTACCTATGTGACATCGTCACGAATTGGACGAATTGGCATTATGCGATCGAAAGCAAGGGAAGCCAACTAAAATGCAGCCAATAAAAGTGCGCAGATACACACGTACAAATAAACAATGCATTAGCTTTTTTCTTTCGGATTTCAATCATTCGCCGCTGTGTCACTCACGATCCGCTTCACTGCGCCTGCATTGGTGGCAGTGGTGGTCACCTTGGTGTGGCGTTGCAGATGCTGTTATTGACGCAATAATACGCTGCAATATTGCTGCCAGACGCTTACATGCGCACACTTGTTGCTGCTTCTATGTCTTGCTGTTGTTGTTGTTTTGCTTTTTGCCTTTGTCGTCACCAGCGGCCTTGGACGCTACACTTTTGACACTTTTCGATGACGGCGGCCAGCCAGCTAATCAAAAGAATCGAAACGCATCGAACCACCAGCCAGCCAGCCAGCCAGCCAGCCAATAAACAGAGCAACAACATGCCTAAACAGCAAGCGGTCAGCGGCGCATAGAGCAAAAGATACGCGTGAGTTATAAAAAGTGACCGTTGCTAATCAAAGCAATTATGCGTTTTGTGCTATTATTATTGTTGTTATTGTGGTTGCGATGACTACACTGCTGTTGGAAATTTATTGGGCATTTTTTTCATAGAAATTTTATTTTTACGCATTGGCAGCGACTGAATTTCCAATTTGTTTGGTGTTAAATAATAAAACACTGCAAAAAAAGCGTTTAAATTCGGCAGAAGAGATTTCCAGTTTTCATTGATTTGGTTGATTTAGAGTTTATACTCTTGCAACACGTTGCTATAAAGTACAATAGTTTTGTTCACTTAACGGTTTTTTGTATCACCCAAAACTAATCGAGTTAGATATAGGGTTATATATGTAGACCCTACTTCTTACGTAATACAAAACTTTAGTTTGTAGCAAGTATGCAGTTTTAAAATCTGGGAGTAACAATGGATCACAAACTCAATTTTAATCTTCATGCTTCTTCCATGCTTTTTGAAGTTAAAAGCGCTCTTAGTTTTGTTAAACGTTGCTCTAAAGAACTTAGACCTTAAACCTTCCCCCATATACTAATCGTTTAAAACCAATAAATCTAACTATGATCGCTAATCGTCGGGATATGCTTGGTATAATATTTATTGTAAAACTTATGAAAAACTTTGTATGACTCGGCTAATTCGTTTAGTTATTATTATTCTCTTTATACTATATAAAAGGTACGTGTCACGTTGTTTGTCCACGATGAACTCCTAAACTACTGAAGCGATTTTAGTCAAATTTAGCACACTATGCCCAGTTTGATCCAACTTAAAAGATAGGATAGTTAAGACAATTCATAAATAAAGAATACAGTAAAAGCTCTCTTAAATGGACGCCCTTGGGTGTTGGTGATGTGTATTAAGTACAATCTATTAACCGGGCAACTCTATTAACTGGTCCGGTAACCAGACATTGAGAAAGCAGCCTTAAATTCCTTCCTATTTCCAATGAATTTTATTGGTATAAACATATTCAAAATTAGAGTACAATCCCTTGGATCCTTAAATAAAATTCCCTTTATTTATTCTTAAATAAAATTTTTACTGTATTGAATACTATAAAATGTATGCCACAGCAATGTGTGGCCGGATCCCCTAGTATGTATATATCAATGATGATCTGATATGCTCGAATAAAACTTTAGATATCTTAATAAAACTTGGTAGAGGTGTTCCCTGGCAAAAAACTGAGGACGGGTTCGTATATATTATTATTGTTATATTACTATAACTAAGCTCCGCAATAGGATAAAATACTGTTATTTGATATGAGAAATCTCATTAGAAAGGAGGCATCTGCAGTTTAAAAGTTTGTGAAAAGTAGGCGTGGTGATAAATTTATAAGAAAAAGTGTTAGAATAATAAAGTTTTACACCCGCGATGATAGCAGAAGCCTTTATATCACTTTCCTGTATAAAAATCAAACGCCAATGAATAAAATGGGATTCAATTTTGCACCACCAATCAAAAGATCTCCTAATCGAACCAAAACTATTCAAGCCCCCCAAAACACCAAATATATGGATCACAGTTTCTATTGCGAACTCTTTTTTTAACGAAATTATCGATCAAATATATTATAGAAATTCGAGGAGAATTATTTTCTAATAATAGCATGCCTGTATTTCAAAAGTTCCCTTACACCTTAAATAGAAATCGAGTTGACTTCATACCGGAAATATCGGTCAGTATGTGAGCTATCTTAATAAAATTGAAAAAGCGATTTTTATACTCTCGCAACAAAGTTGCTAAGGAGAGTATTATAGTTTTGTTCACATAACGGTTGTTTGTAAGTCCTAAAACTAAAAGAGTCAGATATAGGGTTATGTATACCAAAGTGATCAGGGTGACGAGTAGAGTTGAAATCCGGATGTCTGTCTGTCCGTCCGTCCGTCCGTGCAAGCTGTAACTTGAGTAAAAATTGAGATATCATGACGAAACTTGTACACGTATTCCTTGGCTCCATAAGAAGGTTAAGTCGAAGATGGGCAAAATCGGCCCACTGCCACGACCGAAAACCTATAAAGTGTCATAACTAAGCCATAACCAAAGATATTAAAGTGAAATTTGGCACAAAGGATCGCATTAGGGAGGGGCATATTTGGATGCAATTGTTTTGGAAAAGTGGGCGTGGCCCCGCCCCCTACTAAGTTTTTTGTACATATCTCGGAAACTACTATAGCTATGTCAACCAAACTCTATAGAGTCGTTTTCTTCAGGCGTTTCCATATACAGTTCAAAAATGGAAGAAATCGGATAATAACCACGCCCACCTCCCATACAAAGGTTATGTTGAAAATCACTAAAAGTGCGTTAACCGACTAACAAAAAACGTCAGAAACACAAAATTTTATGGAAGAAATTGCAGAAGGAAGCTGCACCCAGGCTTTTCTTAAAAATTGAAAATGGGCGTGGCCTCGCCCACTTATGGACCAAAAACCATATCTCAGGAACTACTAGACGGATTTCAATGAAATTCGGTATATAATATTTTCTTAACACCCTGATGACATGTACGAAATATGGGTGAAATCGGTTCACAACCACGCCTTCTTCCAATATAACGCTATTTTGAATTCCATCTGATGCCTTTTCGGTATAATACGAGTATATACATTAGGAACCAATGATGATAGCGGAATAAAACTTTACACAAATACGGTATTTGAAAAATATGTAAATGACGGATAATGAAATCTCGATTATCACTTTATCATGCGAGAGTATAAAATATTCGGTGACACCCGAACTTAGCCCTTCCTTACTTGTTTGTAATTAAGAGGTATCCTTATGCCCAAATGTATAAATAGATAAAAGCGGTTCAATACCATTCCTATCGCCTTTAAGCCTAATATAAGATTTGCAAACTTCCGGTGGGTTTTAGAACGTACAGCTATGGACGTATAAATGGCACAAAATTATATTTCAACTAAATGTTAAAAATTGTCCATTAAAAATTGCTCGAAATGTCAAATTTTTTGCATCCAACTTTGTCCCGTAATAGCTCTCATATCTGCAGCGGCGAAATATTCCGTTATGTTTTGCTAATTATTTACCGTTATCAATTTTGTGTAAACAACACTAATATTGAATGGACACGTAAATGGCACAAACTAATTTGCATACACAGTTCCCGCGTAAACTTCGATAGAAGCGCATGATATTTACCATAGTTGGATAGTTTTTTATCAGAAGTATTTTGAGTAAATAAGTTATAGAAAATGGGATCAGGAAAGCATACCACAATAGAAGAAAGACGAATCATATGGAAAATGCATGAAGGAGGACATAAAGTGGCCGAAATTGCTAAAAATTTAAATATTTCTCGGAAAAAAGTATACAATGCAATTAATTCATGTGTGAAGAACCCTGATTTATTGATAAAATCACAAATTCGAAAACCAAGGCCTCGAAAAACAGATGCGCGTACGGATGCTGCTATTGTAAGAATGTCCAAAAATGACCCATTCAAGTCATCACGACAGATAGCAGCCGATATCAACCAATCATTGGATACAGAAATATCCTGTAGGCTTGTCAGGAGACGACTGAATGAAGCAAACTTGTTTGGGCGCATTTCTAGGAAGAAGCCACTCCTGTCAAAAAAAAACATTTCTAAACGATTGGCCTTCGCCAGAGCCCATCAAGAAAAAGCAATCAAGTTTTGGAAAAACATATTGTGGAGTGACGAAACGAAGATCAACAGGATAGGGCCAGATGGAAGAGTCTTTGTTCATCGTCCCAAAAGCCAAGAATTTTATTCAAGGTTCACACAGAAGACAATCAAACACGGGGGCGGAAACATTATGGTTTGGGGTGCATTTTCCTGGCATGGCATAGAGCCACTCGTACGAATAAACGGCAAGATGGATAAGTTTCAATACTTAGACATTTTTAGACATCATATGGAACCATATGCCTTCGATAACATGCCAATTAAATGACCCCAAACACTCCTCCAAACTAGTTGAGAATTGGTTTAGTGCGGAGAAAATCGATGTCTTAGATTGGCCAGCGCAGAGCCCCGACTTAAATCCCATTGAAAACTTATGGAATGAAGTAGAGATTAGAGTCGCAAAGAAAAATTATAAAAATCTTGATGATCTTTGGGCTGCCGTTCAGGAAGCTTGGCATGCCATACCAAAGACCAAGTGTGAAAAACTGGTTGAGAGTATGAGTTGCAGGTGTGAAGCAGTCATTAAAAACAAAGGCTACAGCATAAAATATTAGCTACTAAATTGTTTGTACACAAAAGAACCAGATAAAAACACGTTTTTAACTCGAATTTTCCCCTCTTTTGCAGATTGTGCCATTTATGCATCCATCTAATTTTACCACTTTTTCTACCTTTTCATAATTTTTTTTGTGTAATTAATGAATTTGAAATTGAGTTTGTGCTATATTTTAGATGTAAGGAATAAACTTTCAGAAAACCACAAAAACTTGGTTTTCTGAAAGAATATTAAAGATACTTTAGCATATGAAAGTATACTTAAGTGAATGTGCCATTTATATGTCCATAGCTGTATATATCGGTAATAAATGAGATATCTTCACAAAATTAACTGAACGTAACGTATGTATAATATTGGATTTTTCTACCCAAGAAGCTGCTCGTTTGTCGGAACCGCCGATTTCGGACCGTTATATCATATAGTTGACACACAAACTGAACGATCGGAAGATAACTGAGTAAACACAGTAAGGTTTTTGTAAGAAATCTTTTGTAATTATGAAGGGTATTATAGTTTCGGTGCAACCGAAGTTCACGTTTTTTCTTGGTTTTATTATTTTTTGGTTTTGTTTACCAAACTAGCTGTCATTCCTACAGGTTTAAAATGATCATTGAAATATTTTGTTGATTTTGTGCAGATCGTTAATTTGTTGCTGTGCCAATTTTGCGCTATTTTTATTGCTTTTCCGTTTTTTTTGCTGGTCCAAAGCACGATTCAATAGGCAAAGCTAATTAAAATAAAAATAAATAATAAGCATGAAAACGAGAAAAAACGCTTGCTATTTTCCATGAATAAGCTCGATTTTAAAGTGTTGCCATTGTTTGTTGTAGCTGGGCGTCATTTAAATATTTTTGTTGTTGCGCTTTAGACACAGCTTTGTTGAAAAATGTGTAGTCAACCTTGACAAATCAATCTGCCAACGCGAGCAACAAAAAAAAAAATACTAAAATAACAAGAACAATAACAACAAATAATAATGCGATAAACAACAACAACAATTTGTTATAGCATCGCTAACGTCATCAGCATTAGAGCCCGAAGTCGATGAATTGAAAGCAGCAGCGTCTGTCGCGCTCTGCACACCACAAACAGCAACAACTCCAACACACCACCACCAGTAGCACCATCACAACAAATATTTATTTTCCTTTTGTCGAGTTTTGTTACTTTTTAACTGTGTAAGCTTGTTAATTTCTTTGTCTCTTGCCATTTAATAAGCTTGCATTTTTAATCATTCATGTTGGTTGCTTGTTGGTAACAAAACAGAAATACGTTTGCCGCAAGCGCAATCGTTTCGAAGGTGTCGATGATAGCTGTTTTTTCGTAATATGCCGAATATTTTGTTAGTTGCTCACCATACACTCTATAATTAGTAGCTGTTCAGCGTTTCTTGTTTTTTGATTATTTAACACCTCTTGCTTTAGTATTTTTGACTTTTTAGTGACCCTATTATTTGCTGTATGTTTCGATGTCATGATAAGCCAGAGTTGGTGGCTTTATGTGACGGTGGTTTGTGTAATACGGAAGACCCGCAATGTTTCGACATCTTTCACTGTTCAAATTAGCTTTTTCACTTGGCGAATCATCCGCAAAAACTTCTTTTCTAGTGAGATTGCAAGCAAAGGCGAAGATGCAAAATATTCCTGTCAACACCTCTATTGGCGTTTATGATGGGTCTCTTGTGAACAGCTATCGAAAATGGGGAATGTATCCAAATACCATATACGGTTTTTTTGTGCTGGATGTTATTCGACAGAAGGAGAGATCCACCTTCGAATTTGCTTTTATGAAAACACGTCGGAAATACACTCAGAGGTGTTCTATTAAACCACTATTAGAACAAAACAGTTTTGATGATTGTTAAAGTTGAAACACAACCAGGCGAAAATTTGAAAATTCCACATCGCAATTAGATTTTATTTGGTATGGCAGCTGAAACAATAACAAGAATAAACGTCAACTTAACCAAACAAAGAATCAAATTCGGCGAAATACTTCCATATAGGTGATGGAAAAACTTTATTTTAAATTAGCACAATGGTCGATATATGTGATATAAAGTCAACTGGAAGTTCAACAATCTTTATATTAGGTACATGGGGCTAAGGGAAGTGATCCGATTGAATCAGTCTACTCCCTTTCGTTTGACTACTTCAATCTACTCTTGGAGAAAATAATTCGAGCTGCAGAACTAAATAGAGAAGGTACTATCTTGTATAAGAGTGTACAGCTTTTGGCGTACGCCGATGATATTGATATCATTGTCCTCAACAACCGCGTCTTTAGTTCTGCTTTCTCCAGAATGGAAAAAGAAGCAAAGCAAATGGGTCTGATAGTGAACGAGAGCAAGACGAAATATCTCCTGTCATCAAAAAAACTGTCGTCGCATTCACTGTTGACAGTCATAATTTCGAAGTCGTAGTTAATTTCGTATAACTTAGAACAAGTATTAACACCACCAACAATGTCAGCCTCGAAATACAACGCAGGATAACTCTTGCCAAAATATTCTACTTCAGACTGAGTCTTCTCTCGATGAACAAAAACCAAACTCTATAAGTCACTCATTATTCCCGTCTTGCTATATGGTGCAGAGGCATGGACGATGACAACATCTGATGAGTCGACGTTGCGATCTTTCGAGAGAAAGGTTGTGCGAAAAATTTATGGTCCTTTGCGCGTTGGCCACGATGAGCTGTATGAGATATATGCTGACATTGACATAGTTCAGCGAATTAAGAGACAGCGGCTACGCTGGCTAGGTCATGTCGCCCGAATAGACGATAACACTTCAGCTTTGAAAGTATTCGATGCAGTACCGGCCGGGGAAGCAGAGGAAGAGGAAGACATTCACTCCGTTGGAAAGAGCAGGTGGAAAAGAACCTGGCTCCGCTTGGAATATCCAATTGACGCCACGTAGCGAAAAGAAGAAACAACTGGCGTGCTGTTGTTAACTCGGCTATAACCGCGCAAGCGGTGTCTACGTCAGTAAAGAAGAAGAATGTGACAAATGTATTTATTAATTTTATTTTTATACTCTCGCAACAATGTTGCTAAGGAGAGTATTATAGTTTTGTTTACATAACGGTTGTTTGAAAGTCCTAAAACTAAAAGAGTCAGATATCGGGTTATATATACCAAAGTGATCAGGGTGACGAGTAGAGTTGAAATCCGGATGTCTGTCTGTCCGTCCGTCCGTCCGTGCAAGCTGTAACTTGAGTAAAAATTGAAATATCATGATGAACCCTGGTACACGTATTCCTTGGCTCCATAAGAAGGTTAAGTTCGAAGATGGGCAAAATCGGCCCACTGCCACGCCCACAAAATGGCGGAAACCGAAAACTTATAAAGTGTCAAAACTAAGCTATAAATAAAGATATTAAAGTGAAATTTTGCGCAAAGGATCGCATTAGGGAGGGATCGGAGGTTAACCGACTAACAAAAAACGTCAGAAACACTAAATTTTACGGAAGAAATGGCAGAAGAAAGCTGCAGCTTTGTTGCGAGAGTATAAAAACAATGCCGCACTCTAATGTTATATACACACGAACATACTTATCTGTCAAAATGCGCTTGCGCACACCAGTTTAGCATACGTATACGACTCCGGGCCATGTCGTGCTGTAGAACGAATACGTGCCGTGACGTCTAACAATGCTGTGATGGGACAAATAGATGAACTGGTATTGCGGGAAGGCGGCTTTTATAGACCGAGTACAGCTGAATTTGAATTGTAAATTAAATCTAAAATAAATCGATCACGACACTTGTTTTTCTGTCGGTACACATGATGATGCTTGAAGTTGTGGTTGAGTAAAGTTATTTTTTGCCATGCAAATAATGACAATTTCACACGAAAAGAAAGGATATAACAGGAATTTAAATTTATAAAAGTAATATTATTTATGATAAACAAAGAAAGGAAGCACCCACGAGAATGACAATGGGTAATGGCATGGGGTACATTGTAATACTATGTTCGGACCGACAACGAAAACATGTTTTCGTCGGAAAAACTGGTTTTCGCACGAAAACTTGTGTTTTCGTCCATGTAAAATCTGTCAAACGAAAACACAGTTTTCGCTGAAAACTACTTGAAAACTTACATTCCACTCATTATAATCGGTGCCTGCTCTAGTTTAATCTATGTTTTTGGAAGACATATTTTGCCGGCCCTAAATTGTCACTTGATATTTCTTTACATTCCATATACAAAAATAGCTGTCGTTTGATATTCTCATATTAGGGGGATTCTCTTGCTCTTGCAAAACCTTGCACGGTGCAGAAATTGCAGAATTTTCCTCTTGGTGCAACGGCACAACAACAAAAACACGCAGAAAATTATTTGCAATGGCTATAAATATATCAGACCAAAACCCATGTTTATTTTCGTGCCGTCATATATCACTAGATTCTGTAATGGGTGCTCTCTTGTCCTTGCATATTTCGGTATAGGATTTTTGCATTTTGTGTCATCGTGCAATCTTGCAAGAGCAAGAGAATGCCGCTATTGATAGTTGTCAGTGAAAACTCATCGAAAACACACATTGTCGGTCCGAACGACTTAGATTCCACAACATACAAATGTGTTTTCAAAATGTTTTCAATGTCGGTCCGAACATAGTATAAGAAGTGCTTTCTGACTTGTTATGAAAAAAGAAATCTATTCGAATATAGAAACTATTTTTAGATAAAACAAGAAAAAACGTTAACTTCGGCTGCACTGAAGCTAATATAGCCTTCACAGGTGCACTTATTTAAGTAACTATGTGTTTAAGTAAATCTAAAGACGTAACCGGCCAGTGGTTTTCATCCAAATGAAAACATTTTACTAGTTCTTTTTAGCCAGGTTGTTTGCTAGAAACATTAAGGTTATTTAATAAAGAAAATGGATCTTTTAGATGTTTTGTATGACTGGTTTTGTTATCCGACCTGCAAAATTTCTTAAACTTTTGTAGCGTTGCCTTAGAGAATAAACCACGACGAATTTGCAGAATACATCTCGTTAACTGAAAACGTCTTCAATGCAAGCATTTTACTCCGATCGTTCAGTTTGTATGGAAGCTATATGCTATAGTGATCCGATGTGAACATTTTCTTCGGAGATTATATTATTACTTTAAGCAGTAATCCGTGTCAAATCTCGTGAAGATACCACGTCAAATGCGAAAGTTTTTCATACAAGCCCTTGATTCCGATCGTTCGGTTTGTATGGCAGCTATATGCTATAGTCAACCGATCTGAACAATTTCTTCGGAGATTACATTGTTGCCTTAAAAAATTACCTTTGTCAACTTTTGTGTAGATACATTGACAAATGTGAAAGTTTTCCATACAAAAACTTGATTCCGATCGTTCAGTTTGTATGACAGCTATATGTTATAATGGTCTGATATCGGCAGTTCCGATAAATGAGCAGCTTCTTGAAGAGAAAATGACGTTTGCAAAATTTCAAAACGATATCTTAAAAACTCGGACTAGTTCGTACATATACATACAGGCAGACGGACAGACAGACAAACGAACATGGCTAAATCGACTCAGGTCAACATACTGATCATTTAAATATGTATGTACTTTATAGGGTCTCCGACGCTTCCTTCTGGGTGTTACAAACTTCGTGACAAACTTAATATACCCTATTCAGGATATAATAACGATTAATTTGCAATCAACATTTTTTCAGAAAACCCGTCTCTCTCAAATACAATTAAACGTTTGAATTTAGATATGAAAATCAATTTGGAGGCCACACATACATAAATGTATGGAATAATTATACAACTAAAACTACCAACATCGGGATTTTCATTAAATAAAAAATTTATTATCGAATAATAAAATTGGAAAAATAATAATTATCGAAGCAACGGTCAAAGCAAATACATGTACGCATGTTTCGTATATGAACTATTTCAAGGAGTGAGTCTGTCCATTGGCCATTTAAATTGTACTAACAGAGTCAGGCTTTGTTATTATGGGCCTACGATTAATCTTATTAAAACCAACATTAAATACGTTGAGGCGAGCAAATTATTCAGAATTAGATTTCGATGTAATGTTTTGACGGAATTTACTAAAAAATTGTGATACACCATTGTATACATATTCTAGTTTATAAATAAAAAATCAATTTTTTATGCTTCCATGGCTTAACTATTCAAGAATATGTTCACAAAAGCTTTTTTCAAAACTCAAATTATTTTCGGAGGTATAGGTATTTCACGGCATTCAAACTGGTTCGGCCGAAACTACAGTTATGACGTGAAACTTTAAACGTGTTTTTCTCAAAGCAGGCTGTTTAAAAACGATACACACGATTTCTCAATTTACACTGTACCGATTCACTTTAAAATATTAGAGAGTTTTATATACAGACTTGTCTATGTTTGGAAATATCCATTTCTCAAATTTCACTTTTTACTATTTTTAAAAAATTCGATACAAAAAAAAGGGGACAAAAATTGTTTATTTTTTTAGTTCTAGATTGCTAGGAGGGTAGAAATCGTGAGTATGGTTGTGAGTATTGAGTATTATATACTATGAACTTCTAAAACTAGATTTAGTGATTATGCGGAACGGTACCAAAAAGAATTCATCAAATTGAAGTAAGCACTATTTGGTAAAAACAGGGGCTGTGAAGTTTTGTCTCACTCGCCTTATACAATGGACATTGTTTATTTTGACTACCATTTATTTCGGTCAATGCAGAATGGACTCACTGGAATATGGTTCACATCAGAAAACTTCATTACTTCTTGACCGCCAAGCATGGCAGATTGCCAGAAAGATGGGCAATACTTTGAATAATATTATTATACATGTTTTTCTTAACGGGGTATACTAGTCTACATGCATGTCAATCCCACCAAATACAGATTATTTCTTTGGCGTCATAAGATTGATTATAAATATTGATTTTTGCAATTAGTGTTGTCGTTATTTAGCTTCACCAATTACAAGCTCCTTAGCAGCTGCGGGTAGGGGGGACCCCCTTTTGGTTCGGGGGGGAAACCGAATATACCCGTGATAAGGTATGCCTGTCGTAAGAGGCGACTAAAATCCTGGCCACCATTCTAGACCTGTATGGAAGCTCAACTGGTAGTAGCTTCGGCTATGAGGTCTGACCGGAGACTTTATTCTGGTACCACGGGGAGCAGGAGCCCTTGGAGGTAACTCCAACCTGCTCATGCGGACTGGCCCCTAGGGGGAAGAACTGACCTCGTCAGTTGAATGTGGAGTTGCATTGCAACCGGGTGCCGAACCCAAAGCACGGCAGAGTCCATTCCACACTGCCAATTGGTACTGAAAATGCTTAGCATTCTCAAGGCGTTGATCAACGCATTAATTTGATCCGCTGTGCTTTTGAGCGCCGTCGTCAGCAGGTACCCACGTTAAACACACCGGACGTTGGTTTGATGAGGAGTGCCGTGTCGCAGTGGGGAGAAAACAGACTGCCTACTAACTGACTGAAGGTTTCACGACTGCAGCATACTCTTTTAGAACCCTAGTGACTAATGACTAGAGCATAGTGAAATTACGGAGGGATTGCTTCTCCAGTCTTCTGAAATAATAACAAGAGGAAATGGTGAACCCGATTCCCCAATCGATGACAATGGAGCCGACGTTCCATTGCCCGACCATGAAGAAGTTCGAAAAGCGATATGGTCGGACGAAAGCATGCCAGACAATTGGATTGGTGTGGTATGCTCAATCCACAAAAAAGTATACCCCACAATCTGCGCCTGGATGCTACGATGCCAGTAAGAATGGTAATCTTCGATTCTTAAGCACCAATTCCTTTGTTTTATTGACGTGTTGAGCATAATGTTGATTGCCGTCATGGACGTGGTTTGTCGTCAACGCATTGTCGGCATTTGAATAATTTGTACCAATCAAGAACACTAGCCCCTTTCCAACATTCTGAACGTTTCGGCACCAGAAATTAGATTCTGTACAGAAAATTTAATGGAACTCCTTTGTTGAAAAATTTCACTCATCGTAAAAATCGCCGAATTCACGTTATGTATGTACTTCGAATGGAAAGAAAGCGTATCTAAATACTAATGATTATTTTGAAGAAGACCTTAGCACAGCTTTCACTGACAGTCATACCAACCTAGAAAATCAGTTCACATGATAACTTATTTTCAATCCGTTAGGTGAGCAAAATCATATTTATCGCGCTTCTGCACAGATAGATCAAAATACTTTCATTATCTGTCCCATCTATAATCTTTTATAGTTGCGTTCTTACCTTTTCTGATTTTATTTTCACGGCCAAGAATTTTAATAGGGTCAATTTACAAAACAGAAGAGTTTGAACATTGCCTACCAATCAAAGTTATGTGATGATAATTCTTTTGCATGTCGGCTGACAAATGAACCAATTATTTTGCATTCATTTATGGAGGCTATCAGATATGTTGTTTTCCGTATATATAGAATTTAAAAAAAATATTGAATAATACAAGTAAGGTTAGTTCGGGTTTAACCGCATATTTCATAGGAAGTTCAAAAATCCTTCTATCTGGTATATGGGGGCTAAAGAAGTTATAGATCCAATTAAACTCATTTTTTTACATACGGACAAACTATTATCAGGAAAGGACGCTCTCCGAATTTCAAATATACAAGGTCCGTCGCAAAAGAAACAGGACTGTTAAAAAAAAAACAACAAACAATTAATATTTTTCAAAAGTTATATTTTTTTATTCAAAGTAGTTTCCTTGTGCTTCGATACAGCGTTTAGCCCGGTCAATTAGTATTTCAAATGAGAGTTTAAGGTCAGTTTTCGGAATGCTCTTGAGAATATCGGTCGTCGCCTTTTGGATAGCTGAAATGTCCTGAAACCAGTGTTCTTTCATGGGCAAATGAAGTTTTCCAAATAGGTAAAAATCACAGGGTGCCAGATCAGGTGAGTAGGGTGAGTGATTAATGGTTAGTATGGAGTTTTTTGTCAAAAAACACAGTACAACAGCAAATCTGGGGGGTGAGAAATTTCAAGTCAGGGTGATGGACTAGGTCAGTATAGTAAAACCCTCAAAGGGTTGGGCGTTCGTTTGTGTCAGTTTTTTTTATGACCTTTTAAATTTGTTCCTTATCTTGATGGTTTTTCGCATTTTGGCACAAAAAAAAAAGAAAAAAAATAATTAATTTAATTCTTAAGTTTTCTAAATTTGTTTCATCAAAATCGGACAAGTGGTTCGCGAGTTATGTTAAACTACGTTTTTGCCAAAATGTTACAACTAAGCGAAAAAACATCATGATAAGGAAAAAATTTAAAAGGTCATAAAAAAAACTGACACATACGAACGCCAAACCCTTCGAGGGTTTTACTATACTGACCTAGTACCATCACCCTGACTTGGAATTTCTCACCCCCCAGACAATAATCCCAAAAATGTTCCACAGTGAAATCAGTGATAAGCGTCGACCGATGACACGGCGCATTATCGTGCAACAGGCGCCAGGACCCTGCCTCACGGTATTGTGGTCGAGCACGACGAATGCGTGACCAAAGACGCTTCATAACACCAAGGTAAAACATAGCATTAATCGTTTGGCCAGGTGGGACGAACTCTCGGTGTACAATACCCTCGGAATCGTAAAAACAAATCAGCATTGTCTTTATTTTTGACTTCTGAAGACGACCGACTTCTGATCGTGACAGAGGTCCTCACGACCTTCTTGGAATCGCTTAAGCCACTCATGCACATTACTACAGGATAGGCACGGATCACCATAAACCTTTTTTATCATTTGAAATATTTCAGTAAACGTTTTCCCAAGTTTAAAACAAAATTTAATATTTGCTCTTTGTTCAAAATGTATTTTACGATCGATGACCAAAAGCTGCTGCCACTTTTTGATCGATAACATCGATTGTAGTTATCCAATTGTCTTAAAATTTTTATGAAATGTCAACAAGAGATCAAACTTTTTATTTCATATACCCACAAGTGGTGGCGCTACCTGAACCAGTTATATTTAAAAAGTTCTGTTTCTTTGGCGGCAGACCTTGTACATCTCACATATTGACCGATATTTTCTATAAAAAGTTCGCAATTGGAACTTTGATCCACATATCGATGTTTAGGGATTTGACTAATTTTGTTCCGATTTGGACAATTTTTGGTTATAAGATGGCCTACTTTAAAAGCGCACGTACTGGAAATGAAAAGATTCAGGTTAGTCTTAAATTGAGTTATATGGGAAGTAGGCGTGCTTGTATGCCGATTTCGTTTGTTTTTACACTGGAACTTAGGAATTTCAAGGTAATTTGATGTACCAAATAGAGTCGATTTTGGTTGAGTAGGTCCTGAGCGTCCAACCAAATGTGAGCTCCGCCAAGCTCATCGTCCAATTTTGACCTCTGTTGCTAAAAATTACTCTTATATCATCGAGGCCTAAAATTGAACATCTATGGAGAATGTTGTTATTAATTTATCGCATTTTTAGTAGATTTTAACGAAACCGTTATATGGACAGTTTAATCATGTCGGGGTTATCAGCCACTTATACAGTGTCGGTTGGGGTGCTTAAGTGATTTGTTCTGAGCGAAGTTGGATATTGTATTTTAGGTGGTTTGGGAGATATGTAAGTTAAGCCTCTTAGAAGACGGGTCGGTTTTTTTTAGTTTGTAGCCCACAGGTGCCCTTTGCTACTGCGATCCCCTGTGCCAAATTACAGTTAGATATCTTGATTTAGTGCTTAGTTATAGATTTTCATTTTATGGCGGTTTTTAGGCGGAGCAGCAGTCCTATTACGCCCATCGAACTCGTTTTCACTTTTGCCCAGGAACACGTGCACCAAATTTCATTAATATATGTAAATTTTTACTTAACCCTTACGCGGACACACGAAATTTAGTAAATGTTATCAGAACGACACATGCATTTATTTGGCTTATAAAACCGATAATTGAATTCCGATTTCAGTTTTGGGTTTGTGGTTTATTGAATATTTAATTTTTACTCAAAACAAAAAAATTATAGTATGTCGACATACACCGACGTGTCCTAGTTAGGGATTTTGATTTGTTATAGGGACACGCCGGATATGCTCGACGTCGGACAGAGCCGACATGTCCTATTTCATGCAATATGATGTTACTGTGGGACACGTCGTCATTATCTGACAATAAAAGTGTATTTTTCTTTTTGTGTAATTAGACTAAAATACAACAAATACATAATATGAAAGAATATTCAGTTTCATAGAATAAATGTTCATTTATTTAAAAAAAATAAAAAAATTCGATTCACAGTCCATTCATTTGGTTTTTGTGTACATATATAAAATTTATGTTTATAAAATAAGCAGGTTATATATCTCCAAATACTTTTAAACTAAAAACTAATATATAAGAATAAAAAAAGGGAACCTAAAAAAGTTAATCTAGATTTGACGATTGTTGTTGGTGCCAATCAGTAAAACAATTGCCAACACATAGTCCAGGTTTAACTTCACAGTCAGCACATCGAACACTGGTTTCCTTACGAACGCCATTCTTAGAACATTGAGGACATCGAATATATTGTTTTTTGTACCTTTACGGGGTATGTTTTCCAAAAAATGATCAATGTGAATTGGAACTGTCAATCTACGTTTGCGACTAGGTTTTTCTGGAAATCTTTTTTTGTACAACAAAAATGAATTGTGTACTGCCAAATCTAGCATTCGGAATATAACCTTTTTATACCACCGAATCGTCTTACGAGGACTTGAATAATAAGAATTCATTTGATCAGTGCGATCAACGCCACCCATAAATTCATTATATCTCACAATTTCAAGTGGTTTTGACTTTTCTACCCCAAATCGGTTCTTTGTTATAACTATCTGTGGACTGTAGCCAGTGGTGATACATAGGACATCTCTTTTGTCGTACCATTTTGATACATACACCTTTCCTTGTCTTTTCCAAATATACTGACCTGTTTTTAATTTCTTTTTTGTCACTTCAATTGGATTACCTTTTCGATTTCTTCTTAACGTTCCAGTAGTGTGAGTTTTGGGCAGCAATAAATCATGAGATAAATTTATACTGTTATAATAGTTGTCCAAAAATCATCACCCTTCCCAAAGTATGAAGTAACAAGTCGATGAACAATTGTGTCGATTTTTGAACCTTTCTGGTTGTTTACCTTTATAAGTTTCAATATTTAAAACATAGCTGGATGAGTCGCATAGTTGAAAGAATTTGATTCCAAATCGTGCCCTTTTCGATTTAATGTATTGACGAAAAACGAGTCTACCTTTATGGAGTAACAACGATTCATCTAGCACAATTTGCTCAGACGGCCAGAAAGCAGCTTGAAAACTCTGATTTATCAATTTTACGAAATTAAATATTTTTGTCATATGTGACTCGCCTCGCAAATGATTAGCAGTAAGACATCTCAAGATTTGTTCGAACCTTCTGCCGGATATTGTCGTAGAGAATGCCGAGTGATAGTATAGTGCAGATTTCGAAAATAACTGACGAATCTTTGGTACTTTAATTTGCCCTTGAAGTAGACACAAACCTAAAAATTTTAACATTTCAGGACGGACAACGGGTGAAAATTTCATCATCCTTTTGAATCTGCTACCTCTCTGCTGGTTACTTAATTTAAGTCCGTATCCATTTGTACAGCTAATAAGTAGCTCCATGATGTTGTTATTAAATACTTTATTGAAGACATCAATTGGAGACGATGTGTCACTTATTTCGATTTTTATACCAGACGAAGTAGAATCGAAATTAAGATTTGGTATATCGCTAACCGTGTCATGCCAATCCTTGTCATTTTCATCTGCTTCTACATCGTCCGTTTCGGAATCAATATTTTCATCTGCTTCTACATCGTCCGATCCGGAGTCAGTGGCTTCACCATCGCTGCCAATGCATGCACTTTCCTCATCACTATCAACGTCGTCGTCACTTGATGGTGAATTTTCCATGACGTAGTCCGAATCGCCATCGCCGTCAGTTTGATACGGGTCCTCTTCTGACGAATCGTCGGTACAGCACTCATCAAACATTTTTTGTAAATGTTCTTGTTGTTTTTCGTGATCCATTTCTATAAGTTAATTTTTTTCAGTGTCAAAGCAAAAATAACACGGGGAAAAAGAAAGTAAAAAAATACAACTTACCAAAAATATTACGTCCTCACGCAATGACACTTTTTTTGCAACTGTGCAAAAATACAAATAAGTACGTCGGCTATAACCGACGTGATGTTTTTGTCCCACTCACGGAAATTTCCGTTATAGTTAACAAAAAAAACAAAACAAATCGAATTGGGACACTAACTTAAATCTGATTGCTCCTGCAGTGGCACACAAAAAGCTACTACATATAAAACCAATGCAGTAGACGTCGCCTATGTCCGACGTGTTTAAACACGATTTTTTTCTATGTCGGCATATACCGACGTGTCCAATTTGAGCCATTCGTTGTGTCGAATTATGCCGACGTGTCCGCGAAAGGGTTAAGTTATCGAATGCAGACGGACCCTATATCTCACTTGGATATTTTTAACTGTTAGGTGAACAACACAGTTATACTCTGTAGTAACATGTTGCAAGGGTATAAATATGGATCCTCCTAAATGTTTTCCAGCTTTTTGCTTTATTTAGCCCCTTCAGTTTGACACCCACCTTAAAGAGACAATACGATATTTATTATGCACAAATTATTGCGGGTGTATTATTAAACTCTTATTTATTATTTATCTTTATTTTACCAGCTATCGAATTCTAACAGAGCTTGTAAAGTGTTTGAAATTAAATTTCATATTTTCAAAATCAGAGAAAGGCAGATCCACTGTTCTGCTATGTTTACACTTCGTGGATTCTCTCGCTCTCTGTTGAAAATTGAAAAGCTTCATTGCCACATTTCTCTCGTTCGCATTTTCTATTACTCAAACTTTTAAAAGCTCTACGGGAAATGATTCATTGCACGCGACCAGCAACAGTCGGCGATTCTTTCGCACAAAAAACTAGAGAAAACAAACCAAAATAATAAGTGTAGAATGTGGATGGCAAGTAACCAAGCAGCACTCAAGCTGAGACGCGTCGTGCCAAACTACCTGTTACAGTGACAAATGAGTTACATATATATGTATGCGAGTGTGAATATGTATTTTTGGTGTGCTTTCCCTACCCTTTTACTGTTTTCGCCTTGTAACAGGTTGCCATTGTCCTTCATCTAGCTCTGCTCTTTCTTCCGCCTGAATAAGTAAGCGGTGCGGCGACACTTTTCGATATTCCACAGTTGAATTACATACCTACATATGTACATATGTACATGCCTGTGTGTGCACTAAGTAGCTTCGACCACCTGGCCAAGTCATAATGTGGCAGCGACATAGGTTGACATTGAACGTTTACGATTTTTAGATTTGCGCGGAAGGTAGTATATAGTAACAACGCTATAAGCCAAAGAAAGTGCGCAGTATGCATGAATGTACCTTAGAGCGGGTCGATTTACAAGGCGCCAAAAAACAAAAAAATCTAGTGTACATGCATATGTATGTAAATTTAGTTTGTATTAAAGTACAAATGAACATACACCTTTAAGAACAAAATGTTTGTGTCGGGGCTTTGAGGATTCATATACTTGAAGTAGACCCTGTAGAGCTATTTGGTTATATAATACGAATATACATATTGTCGGCTGGAGGACCTTGAATTTTCCAAATTCGTGTTTGAGCGCAACATTTCAGTAGACAACATGTGTTGTTGCTGTTTTAGCGCCGCACCTACTCGTAATGTCATATTGCCGTAGTTTGCCGTTAATCTATGGAGTTTTTGGCAGCAAATTGTTTGTTTCACAATTTACACTTTATCTTTAGGAAAGCGAACGCGAAAGGAAGCGAAATTCTCATCCAATAAATTTTGCTTTGCTGACAGGATATCAAAACAAGTCATGCGTTTCCGCATTTTTGTTATTCATTCACAGTGCCACCTACAACGGGTTGGGTGGCATTTTCCCCAAAGAAGAAGCAGGGGTTGAGCTATTATGTTTGGAAGTTTCATTCACCCAACGTTGAAACGAAGAAGAGATATATAGGGGGTAACAATAATATCAGTATTAGAAAGAATCAATAAAATAATTTATTTTTGGATGCCAATTGGTCCACAATATCTTTTGCAATAGTATGTGTGAAATTTGTTTAAGATTTGGCATATACTTTTTACTACCGCGGAACGAAGGTTCTTGCCATAAGCCCGTAACTCTTTAGCATTCAAGCTAAAATATTAAATTTTTGCTTATAAGAAAATTGCAATACCAGCGAAGAGTATAGACAGCCTTGGAAATATTGAATCTGAATTTCGTCTTAAGATTGTCAATGGTTCTATAAACAATAACATTAAAAATGCGATTATCCTAACAACTAACGTCAAAAATTTAAACTGCTACTTGATGTGGCTTTGTCCAAATAAACCCGATTGGATTTTTAAAACTTCCATATTACTCTTAATATTTGGCCATTATCATCGACATTGTGTGAGATATTTCCATATCATAAGCTTTTATATACAAAACCTTTCTGCTAGAACTAACAAAAAGGTAACTAGAAGGATTATCCTAAGCCAGAAGGCTCAGTGATTGAAAATGCTTCAGAAATAAAACTAAATTAGTAAACAAGAGCAGCAAGAATAACAATAAGATTCGAACTCATATCCTTAGCGAGGGAAAATTTTAAAAAATTTGTACGATTGTACAGTGGTCGGTATTGTATGGAATCAGCGGCCAAAAATACTTCCACTGCCTAAATAAAAGTGAAACTTTTGTCAAGGTGTCTCCCCTTTCACACTGCGGCACAACCCGATGGTAACGAAGTATAATTAATTACATATATTATATTAAAAAAGTTAAACGAAAAAAGGAATTTTTTGAATATTATTCAACTAAATCAAAAACTGATTTAAATAAAATTGATTTACTTTTGCATGATAGTTTTCTTTGACTGGTGATGAAAGGATCTAAGGATAAAAGTAATCGGATTAGCAAGTCCTGATTTGGAGCGACCCTTTAGTTATTTCATATATGATGAAGTCGATACATCTTAACATCATTATTGCTTGGCTCGGCAAATTCTTCTGAGAGCTCTTCAATTGAAACTGGTGCATATTGAATCGGGAGCGTTAATTAAAATTTTATGGACTGACGAAGGAAGGTAATATCAGGAATATTTTTAAGTTAATTCCCTTGCAGAATCTAGCGCAAATCTAGTGAATTTAGCGTTGATTGAACTGATTCCTTTTGAAATTGAATTCGAACACGACGGCAATAGCGGGTGGACGAAGGTTTGTAGTTTTCCAAATTTGTTTGTGCTCTTAATAATTTTGCGATTTTATTATCAGATGTAGAGGAACATATGTTTTGACAAATAAATTATTGTCTTCCAAATTATTATTTTCAAATATCTGTTTATAGTCGCTCTGCCCAGAAGAACTGCTATCGACGCCACATTTTCCTATTAATAATAAGTAATGAGAGGACTTATTGCGTTCATTAATTACATTCCTGACGCAGTGTAGTCCAACAATTTTTTTATCTCAACTTCAATATCAGATTCTGAGGCCTTTATTTGCTCAGGATAACTGTTCCTTTAAAATGTTATCTAACCTACTATGATAGGTTAATATCAAGTTTTTTGTTAACGAAGCTTCTAATAAGAGATACTGAAGCTTTATTAAATTTGCTTCGGTGATAAGTGATATTACTTCAGACATTTTCTAAACACCATAATTCAAAAATATATAGGCGGGCACATCATATCGGTGTAAACTCATTTGAGGGCGAGACATGGATCACAACTTTTTGTATACCTTAAATCGATGTACTTGTACACATAAAGAAAAATATACCACTCAAAAGGGCACTCATAAAACAACAGTTTTAAAATAATAAAACAAAATATTATTATATAAAAACCACTTCGTTATATAATATGTACCTTCCTTCTCAATATTCCCTTTGATTTATGGCGATTAAACATATATTGTAATTTGATTTATTATAAGGGATAATTTTTAAGCTTTTTTCACTGCACGCGTGGTTTTATTGTCTCACTACTCTCGCTTTTCGAGGCGCGTACGAATGGGATAGAGCAAAAATGTATTTACCGTTAGTTTTATTGGATTTTTAAGAAATAGCTTTGATACAAACAGTGGTAAATTTCAAACTTTTATTTTTTTATTTTTGGTCTATGAAATCGACCAGTGTGGATTGTTGGGAAATTTTATACCCAAAACCAGTTTTCCATTCCTATTTTTTATTTCCTTATTAATTGTAACTTATTTAATAGATCTCAGACATAATTATAATACAAGTAAATAAGAAATCAGTGAGTAGTTCTGTATAACCTAGAGTCTAAACACTCGACTTTGTACCGTATTATTATGCCTGAACTTCAGATACTGTTTGTATTAAACATAAGAAAAAAGACTACGCGTTAAGGTCTGCGGAAATGTAGAACTAACTTGCATGAAGATAAGAGCTGCAAACTTAAATTGGTTTTTCAATAAAAACTTTAAACTTAGCCTAGACAACAAAGTTCTTTAATAAAATGCGACCATAAGCCGATTTGGATGTATGGCATTCAACTGTGGGGTACGATCGAATACAATCGAAAATGCTTATAACAATCACGTGTTCATCATGGTACATGCGCAATGAAAATATCCATAAAGATCTTGGTATTCCTATGGTAAAGAACGATGTAGAAGATAACAGAATTAAATATATGTATATCTATACTCTGAGATCACCCAAACCCTATGGCTAATGCTTTAGTACATTTCTGCGATCAAACACGCCTAAAAAGAAGTGATATGCCTGCGTGATCAAACAACTTGCTTGAGCTTGTCTAGTTTTTAAATAAATTTATGATTTTACAACTTATTGTTAGGCTGAAAAAAGCAGATACAATAAATAATTTATCTTTTTTTACACGGTAGATACGTTCCTCAGAAAACCGTGTAAAAAAAGAGGTGTTTCCTATAGTAAAATGGGGGATACGTTCCATGTCATCTGAAAACGTTGTAAAATGAAATAACGAAGTATATTTATACTTCGAAAAACCGTGTAAACAATGATGAAAACTATATAATATCAGATATGCATACAAATTGTATTTTATTGAGCATTAAAATTTAAAATACATAATACAAATACAGGTGAAAAACTGGTAGAGCAAGCAAAAAACAAAAGAAATCTGTTACTCCAGAATTAAGAACTGAAAATTTGATCAGAATTAAGGAAAAAATATTTGCATAGTTGCATAATTATTAGTCGCTACTTGATAATAAGCGCAATTGTTTGCGATAAACTGGGCTAAAGTTGGTAAAATCACTGGGGAACATCAAATTTTCCAATGGTGACTTTCGTCCGGTAATAGAGTTTTGAATTGCAGGACTACTTTCCGAAAGGTCTTGCGCCATCGACTTGTTTACAAAAAAAAAAAAAAAAATCAACCGTGTAACTTCAAATGCGTACAAAAAGAAACCGTGTAAAAAAAGAGTTGGGTGTAATGAAAGATTTTAAAAAAGTGGGCGGGGACCCGCTTTCTAATAAGTTTAATGTATACATCTCTTAAGCCACTAAACTACAACAACCAAATATTATGCGAAATCCTATCGTCATAGCGATTCTGATAAAAACTATAAAAAGCGCGATACCATAGACATGGACCCAGTGCTTATATAAATTCAGAGAGAATCCTTAAAATAGTATGTCTGTGTGCTACAAAAAGGTTGAATCGAGTCATTACTTCTTTCCTGATTTCAACATATATCGGCCAATATGTGAATTATCTTAATAAACCTCTCTCAAGTTTATTAAGATAATTCAATTGCCTATTTGTGCCCAGAATGAATAAAATCGGGTGAAAACTCGCCTTAGAAATCATATAACTAACAAGCCTTATGTACCTGAAGGTACTTCACGGACTTTGACCTTTGCACGTTGCAAGAATATAGAATGTTAGGTTATACAGGACCGTACCCGTTCCTTGCTTGTTCCTTAAATTTTTGATATTTTACATTTCGTTTCCAATGGGTTTCAACAGACTATGAATTTCTTTCACTTTTCACCAACTTCAAAGGTTTTCGCTCTGATCTAATTGTAGAAATTGAAAAATAGATGACGAGAGCTAGTAGCGAAACATGACTTAAAATTTATCATCCGAGTTATGGAAATACCTGATAGATGATGACAGATGAAATGTCTCTGTATTACACTGTGGATACTAGTAGGATCGGTGTATTTATTCCTCAAAATGCAAAATTGACTCACGTGGTTAACAGAAATAAATTTTGCATCCGTTATTTAAGTTGAAAAGTGCCTTTGTTTGTTAAATTAGCTGTGAAATATTTAAAAACTGAACATTTGTCATTGTAATTCAAACAAAAAATTGCCGATATGCGTAAGTATTACGTCAGCCTAATATGGACGAGGCCACAGATTGCATTATGTCAAATTCGTCAAATTCAAAGGCGGTAATATTTAACTGTGCAATTTTAATTGCCTGTTTCCTATTACATCGATAGTAAATACATATTTCAATTAAACATAGTCGCAAATTTCAGTTATGGTGATTTGATTTAAGGACGTAAACCTTTTCTTAATTTTTTTTTGGAGTTGCCATAAATTTCTACAAAAACGATATTTAATCAATTTTATCCTTTTTCTAATCCAAACTAAGAGATTAATATAGAAAATCAAACAAGCAATACAAATAGAGGAAACTTGTTGCTGATAATTCTGTACATTTTGGTTTGATATTTAAAGAAATCCGACTTAATCATTACCATCGCTACCTTGACACTCCAGCAATGTTGTCCAATGCACAAATGTTGTTCTCTGATTTACACATACTCGTATATACCGGCATGAATGTATAATATTTTGTGATTGCTTTTCCTCCACAAACGTTTACCATTGTCAATACATAGTGTCGCTTTTAAATTGTTAATCGATATTTCAGTTCATGGTCGAAGTCAGTCTGAAGTCAAGTTCTTTGCTGCTTGCTGTGTACACCTCCCGTCGACTGGACTCGCTGTCCGTTACACGTCGTTTCATGGCCTGTCATCGCTGTTAGCTGCTGGTTGCTTAGCGGAATGCCATCGAAGACGCCACGCCAAGATAAGGTATAACGGTAACAACAACACCGACAAGCAGGAGAAGGCGAAAAAGAAACTCATTGTAACGGTCATGTCGAGTGTCATTGGTGACCAGTACGATTTCCCAACACTGCTAGTGCCAGTGCCAATGCCACAATTATGGTCTGTACAATGCCGGTGCAATGCCATAAATTTTGTTACACCTTCTTTTATAATGGTGTGAGGGAAGATCGCTTGTCACGAAAATTAAATATCTCTCTGTCAAGGTGTGACAATAATTGAGTTGAAGCGGCTGGCAGGGGCATAGCTGGCAGGGGCAATATTTTGTAATGTGAAAGGATAAAAGAATTTAGCTCGAAATTTATGTTCGAACTTGGTTCCGTTTAATTTATGAGTGTGTATGTAAATAAATGTGTTAATGTTAGATAAGCGAATGAAATTAGTGACAAAAAAATTAAAATAATCTCTATTCAATTACTTTTTTTTTGTATTTAATATTTCACTTATACATATATATTTGCTATTGATATTCATATATTAGACAAAATATATATTATTTCTTAAAAAAAAATCTCTTTAATGAAACGCGCATTTCGGACTATTAAAAATTTATTCCTAGATTATGACAACCTTTTGTATGTTTGCACTCTTTATCCCAACTCGTGTGTATATTTGACAGTTGTTTGTTTACTACGCGAAAAGTTTATTTGGCGATTTTCATCATGACAAAAAAAATAAAAAATGAGCTTTTGGCTACGGATTTATTGAAAGTGCTTCAGAAGTGTTTTGAGGAGTCTATTTTCCCACGAACACAAGTTTTTGAGTTGCACAAAGCATTCAGTGAAGATCGTGTAGTCATTACCTCTGTTAATTACTATAATATCCACAAAGTTAAAGAAACAGTGCTTGAAAAAACATCTCCATGATATTTTATTTATTTATTTATTTAATCACCAGGATACAAAGTATATACATAAATAGTATGCACCTATAGAGGTGTTACAGTTAACACCTGTTCATAGGCCTGGAAAACAAGTTACTACAATTTTCTTATATTATCTTATTCCATACAAGCATTATTATAATTATGCAACGACTTTGCGTTCTAAATTTTAATCTATAGCGTTACAATCCACTTTACAATTTTTCTTTTATCATTTTTTCTTTTAATGTTTAGTGACTTTAATTCCATTGGTAATTTATTATAGTACTTAACTGCTATATATTTTGAGTTCTTATATGCTATATTCTTATTAATCTTTGGTAATACTAAAGACTTAGCTCTGGTTATACCCTTGTAGTTGTAATATTCTTTTTTACAGAAATCGTAATGATAGAATAAAGATTCTACTATGAATTTATTTTTAATACCTAGTATTTGTGTACTATCATTTTGTTCACAAATAGCACTAATTAATTTAGTTTGAATTCTTACGAGAATGTTCATTACATTTTTATAACTTCCGCCCCGGGCAATGATACCATAATTAACAATACTATCGAATAGGGCGTAGTAAATCTTCTTCAGTGTTTTTTTATTCATTATGTTTCTGAGCTTAAAGAAAATAAAAATAAAGTATCTAGTTTTTTTATGCCCTCTTTGATATGTTCATACCATCTCATGTGGCAGTCCAAAATTAGGCCCAGATATTTACAATGCTCAACCCTGCTAATTACCTCATCATATATCCTTATTTCAAAATTATTTGGTATACTATCTTTATAGACACTAAAAGTTATATAATTGGAAGGCCAAAATAAATTGAAAAGAATTATAGAAGCCGTGTGGAATAAAGAAATTAATAAAAATTATCTTCTGCGCTTGTTTGAATCCATGCCTGAACAAATAGCCGAGGTTATTAGGAGGAGGTTTTTTGCAAAATACTAGGATTTTTTTAACAAATAATTATATTTTGCTTTTCTATGTATTATATTGTTAAATACAGAACATAAAAAACGTAAAATATATAAATAATTTGTTTGAAAATTATATTTTTGTTCATAAAAAAATTTAGTTCAACGGTTTCCTATAATTGTGCTTGCATTCCTTACTAAAACGAGAGTTAAACTATAAGATTATTATATAAATATGCTTTAAACATGAAGTAGAGAAAAGTGTTTGACTCTCAACAAAAATTGTCTAACTTAAGGTAAAATGATCCTTAGTTTTGAGCCATATATATCCAGTCTGTAAAGTGCGTGGGTTTTTTGTTTTTGGAAGAGTGTAAGTTATAAGGGCCTCAAGCTTTTGCGCTCTGAATTTCAGAGACTCAGAGACTGATATTTTCCATAAAAAGTCAGCTTTCGGCTCTAGTTATAGTCCGATTTTTTTTTGTTTTTGTTCAGTTAGTTTAGTATCACTTCCGTCCTTCTGCAACCCCAGCATTTCTAGGATCGTTTGGAGCAAGCTTTATCGAGATATTCCACTTTTAATTAAGTTAAGGTTTGAACGGTTATGTATTTTATTTAAATATTAAGTTTTATACTGCTCCCCCTGACATGGAGCTAAACAACTTATTTGAATGCCAAATCGGTAAACTGCCTAACCCTCCATTACTTGTACATATATAAGCAACAACGGAAATTCTCAACATGTATTCACCCATTGGCACAGGAAGTAACAGCATTTGTTCTGGTTTTAACACCATATCCCTGACAATAATGTCATTCTGAAATTTATAGTGTTTCTATAAACTTTTGAATAACTTTAATGTCACGCCACTTACGTCAAATGGGCAAGCATGATTAATATTTGAATAGGCCTCCACGGTATCCATTAACAATTTGCCAAATGGTATACGCTTTTTATACTCTCGCAACAAAGTTGCTAAGGAGAGTATTATAGTTTTGTTCACATAACGGTTGTTTGTAAGTCCTAAAACTAAAAGAGTCAGATACAGGGTTATATATACCAAAGTGATCAGGGTGACGAGTAGAGTTGAAATCCGGATGTCTGTCTGTCCGTCCGTCCGTCCGTGCAAGCTGTAACTTGAGTAAAAATTGAAATATCATGATGAAACTTGGTACACGTATTCCTTGGCTTCATAAGAAGGTTAAGTTCGAAGATGGGCAAAATCGGCCAACTGCCACGCCCACAAAATGGCGGAAACCGAAAACCTATAAAGTGTCATAACTAAGCCATAAATAAAGATATTAAAGTGACATTTTGCGCAAAGGATCGCATTAGGAAGGGGCATATTTGGACGTAACTTTTTTGGAAAAGTGGGAGTGGCCCCGCCCCCTACTAAGTTTTTTGCACATATCTCTGAAACTACTATAGCTATATCAACCAAACTCTATAGAGTCGGAAGAAGTGGCAGAAGGAAGTTGCAACCAGGCTTCTTTTAAAAATTGAAAATGGGCGTGGCGCCGGCCACTTATGGACCAAAAACCATATCTCAGGAACTACTAGACCGATTTCAATGAAATTCGGTATATAATAGTTTCTTAACACCCTGATGACATGTACGAAATATGGGTGAAATCGCTTCACAACCACGCCTTCTTCCAATATAACGCTATTTTGAATTCCATCTGATGCCTTCTCTGTATAATATGTATATATGTATGTACATTAGGAAATGAAAATACAATTCAATACTCAAAGTACACAAATTGATCTAATCTAATTAATTTTACTGCAAAATAAAGAAATATGTAGATTATTATCACTTTATCATGCGAGAGTATAAAATGTTCGGTGACACCCGAGCTTAGCCCTTCCTTACTTGTTATTTTTTAGAAACTGACAAAAACCCGTTATTATATTAAGCATGAAAGGACGATAGCCGTTCGCCTTTTTATAAACATCCAAATTAACGCTGACATTATTCACTGGCACTTGAAAAAGTCGCACATGAAAGGAAAGCGCGATCGCATTGCGGGACAAAGCCTTAAGCTTGCACTGTCGGAAATCGTCGAAAGGTTTGTCGTATTCAACACACCTCAAATTTATAAATTTTATATAGGCAACAATCGCAGGTTGAATGAGAATACTAAAGGCTATAACGCATTTAAAAATTTTTGTTTTCGATATCATTTTGACTGCAACGCTTGTAGATCTTTCATAAAGCATTTTAGTTCACGTATCCACACAGTCAACCCCCCTTAATTAAAAAAACCATATTTGCAGCCTACATAAACACTTTTGGACAAGCAATCAAATGTTTTTAATCATTATTAGTTATTGAAGTGATTTTATTTGAATTAATCGTTTTATTGTAGAAATACATAGAAAACAAGTAAGGAAGGGCTAAGTTCGGGTGTCACCGAACATTTTATACTCTCGCATGATAAAATGATAATCGAGATTTCATTATCCGTCATTTAAATATTTTTCAAATACCGTATTTTTGTAAAGTTTTATTCCGCTATCATCATTGGTTCCTAATGTTTATATTATACAGAGAAGGCATCAGATGGAATTCAAAATAGCTTTATATTGGAAGAAGGCGTAGTTGTGAACCGATTTCACCCATATTTCGTACATGTCATCAGGGTGTTAAGAAAATATTATGTACCGAATTTCATTGAAATCGGTAGAGTAGTTCCTGAGATATGGTTTTTGGTCCATAAGTGGGCGACGCCACACCAATTTTCAATTTAAAAAAAAAGCCTGGTTGCAACTTCTTTCTGTCGCTTCTTCCGTAAAATTTAGTGTTTCTGACGTTTTTTGTTAGTCGGTTAACGCACTTTTAGTGATTTTCAACATAACCTTTGTATGGGAGGTGGGCGTGGTTATTATCCGATTTCTTCCATTTTTGAACTGTATATGGAAATGTCTGAAGAAAACGACTCTGAAGAGTTTGGTTGACATAGCTATAGTAGTTTCCGAGATATGTACAAAAAACTTAGTAGGGGGCGGGGCCACGCCCACTTTTCCAAAAAAATTACGTCCAAATATGCCCCTCCCTAATGCGATTCTTTGTGCCAAATTTCACTTTAATATCTTTATTTATGGTTTTGTTATGACACTTTATAGGTTTTCGGTTTTCGCCATTTTGTGGGCGTGGCAGTGGACCGATTTTGCCCATCTTCGAACTTAACCTTCTTACGGGGCCAAGAAATACGTGTACCAAGTTTCATTATGATATCTCAATTTTTACTCAAGTTACAGCTTGCACGGACGGACGGACGGACAGACGGACGGATTTCGACTCTACTCGTCACCCTGATCACTTTGGTATATATAACCCTATATCTGACTCTTTTAGTTTTAGGACTTACAAACAACCGTTATGTGAACAAAACTATAATACTCTCCTTAGCAACATTGTTGCGAGAGTATAAATATCGGAGATTTTGAAGTGTAGTTGACACTTTTGAAGTAAGTCAGGCAATTTCGGTAATACTTGGTATGAATTAACCGGTAACAACTATATTTGTTTACGTACTCGTCGATGCAATTTGATTATTCTAATTGTTTTATAATAAGTTTTCACTGTCGCAAGTAAATAATAATATCTGCTGGGCTGGAATTTATAACATTTTTTTAATCGGAGATCGCTACCTCATTTAACATCGCTAACTTAATTTTTAGTTCATGAAATTTTGATACAAACCTTTACGTAATAGAAATGAGTGCTGCGTTATGTTCTTATTGGACCATTAAGCTCGAGCAAGTTACTTTTCGAGCGCTTGGAAGTTGAGTTGGCGGAAAAATATTTGGAATTTGTTGAAATTGAGACACATCATTGAGACTATCCTTGTCTTCGAGTAGTAAACTTAACTTAAAATCTCTCAAAGTTTCTTTATATTTCATCCATACGTTCTCAAGCTTTTGCGCTCAAAAAATTAATGATGACTGGGGATAAACTTAATTTTTAATTTTTTAATTCCGATGTTGAGATTGTCGTCCAAAGGGCCCGAAAATACAGCAATTGGCCGGCAAGATTTTGGCCACTGTTACTTAGCAAAACAATCAAACGATTCGCCAAGCGTTGGAGAGTGGTGAATCGAACCAATTATACCGTCTGCACTTCCACACTGGCCAGCGAATTGGAAATATGTTCCGCTTCTGTCTTTGATTGAAAAAATCTTCTTTATGTGTCGAAAACCATTTTAGTAGCATTTAAAAAAACTCCTATTTTTTGTTAATGTTAATATTTCCATATTTTAAAGTAATTTGTCATTTGAACCATTCACAAAGGTAATTCTGCTCTAAAAAGATTAATAATATGGGAACATCGCGCATACGTCGAGAGCAGACAAATGGCGAATCGAAGACACTTAATATGAAAATATAATATAGATGTACATTATTAGATCACAGTTCGCTTTGCTCCTTGTTCTTTGGAAATTTAATATTCACATTACAGAAACAATATAATAACGAGTAGGAGTTCATCCTGAAAAATTTAGCTCCTATAAAGTTTTTCTACAATTATCTACCTAAATCTCTTTTCAAGTTAAAATCTATTTCACAGTTCGATATTTTATTGAATTTATTAGGAAAAGATAAATTATATAATAACTATTTTTGTAACAGCTAAGATGTTTTATTCCTTTTATAATTCTAAAAATGAACCGCATTCTGCGGTTCCATCGAAAATTAAGCTCATATACCTTGTACTTTGGGTCGGGCACCCTCAATTTGTGGCATTTAACACGTTTTGTTGTTGCTGTTATAAGCATGATTGGCGTTTTTGTCTGTTTTGCTCGACGGGGTAAAATTGGAGCAGAATTACATAAATCCACCTGCAGCCAAAGAGACATACTAAAAGCACGTAAAACGAAAGCGACATTCACACCACACACAGGCAGAGACAAAGAGTGCAGTGGCAGCGACAACACTAACAAAAGTATTACCAATTAGTGTTGAGCCGGCAGCGGCAAACGAAAATAATTTTGCCAACTGAAACATAGCACACACAAAAGCACAGGTCTCAAACAGCAGCAGCAACAACAACAAAAAAAAAAAGCAGAAATATGTCAACAATAACAAAGCCGGTCTGGCTACAATGTCCTGAGGCTAAATTAGCGACAAAAATATCAAATACCGTTGCACGGTAGACGACACCGAAGCAGGGGAATGGAGATATCAGATGTACGGAAAATGAGATGAAAATAAGTAATACCAGGAATTGCTTTTCAGCGCCTAAAAACACGCCACAGCAACAGGTAAAACTGCAGCAAAGTGTGAGACAATAGAGCAATGGGTTTCGGTAAAGCAACTGTGACCGAAAATTTTGCGGACGGCCGACGCAACGTTTGTATGGGCGAAAAGATCACGGAGTTAAGATATACGGGGGTTCCAATGTAAACAGGACTTGAATTTAGCGCCCCCTGGTGGCGCCATCTATATGTCGACTGATGCGTTGAAATCTGCTATCTTTATCGATTGTCCAGTGAGACATTTCATCAATTGGAAGTGACGTTATTGCGTTTTAAGTGTAAGTATGTTTGTGTTATCGGTGCGAAAATGAGCTTCGAGCAAAGAGCAAACATTAAATTTTGTTTGAAAACTGGGAAAAATTTTACCGAAACGTTTCAATTGATGAAACAAGTTTATGGCGATGATTTCCTATCCTATAGCAGAGTACACGAGTGGTTTCAACGTTTTCAAAGTGGTCGTAAAGAGATAAATGACGATCAACATGTGGGCTAATCAAAATCCGTGATCACCGGAAATTCCATCGAAACTGTGAGAGAATTCATCAAAATTCAGCCAAAATCATCATTGAAATTCATGGAAATGGAATTAAACATCTTCAAAACATCGATTAATCGCATTTGGGCTTACGAAAGGTGTGTGCACAGTTTGTTCCGCACAAATTGACTGACGACCAAAAATTGCTCAGAATCCAACATTCGAAGGACGATTATTTGACCAAAAATCACATTTTAACCATTAACCACTCCCCGTATTCACCTGATATGGCACCGTGCGACTTTTTCCTTTTCGGAAAAATGAATTTGCCCATAAAAGAAAGCGTTATGCAGACGTAGAGACTATTCAAAATGCTTGCACCGCCATACTGACGACCATACCGGCCAACGAGCTAAAACACTCGATCGAGTGAAGAAGACTATTTTGAATAAAATAAATTGATTTACTGTTTTATGTTTTTTAAGTCCTGTTTCCGCACCTTATATATAACTGTACATATTATACATATTTGTACAAGAGCACTAAATGAAATAAAATAAAGCAAGAAAAAATGTTAACTTCGTCCATGTCAAATTTCCTGAAGATACCACGTTAAATGCAAAAGTTTTCCATACAAGCCCTGATCGTTCGGTTTGTATGGCAGCTATGTACTATAGTCAACCGATCTAAACAATTTCTTCGGAGATTACATTGTTGCTTTGGAAATAATCTATACCAAATTTCGTGAATATATCTTGTCAAATGTGAAAGTTTTCTATACAAGAACTTGATTCTGATCGTTCAGTTTGTATGGCAGCTATATGTTAAGTGGTCCGATATCGGCAGTTTCGACAAATGAGCAGCTTCTTAAAGAGAAAATGAAGTTTGCAAAATTTCAAAACGATATCTTCAAAACTGAGGGACTAGTTCGTGTATATACAGACAGACAGACGGACAGACAGACAGACAAATGGACATGGCTAAATCGACTCAGCTTAACATACTGATCATTTATATATATACTTTATAGGGTCTTCGACGCTTCCTTCTGGGTGTTACAAACTTCGTGACAAACTTAATATACCCCAAATTGAAAGCCTCTGCAGGCGTCAATTGCAGCGAACAAGGCACTGTGGACAAATCAAACTGCGGCAAAAATGTTGAAATAAACACTTTCGAAGAATAACTTCCCATTGTGTTTCTCTTCACTTTGTGTGTGGGCCAAGTAATCAAAAAACTCCAGGAAACAATTTAAGCGTTAAATAATTTGTGGTGCTTCATTTTCTATCATATTATGGATCGCACGTGCATATTAAGACAGTTATGCATGGAGCAGAGAGAATGTATGTCATATGGGTCTTAGAATATATCACAATTAGCCATAGTGCATCTAAAGCAACTCAGCATACTATCACAACTCTTTATACACTTGCAACTTCCTTCAGGTGCTAGCAAAACTTTATATTAAGAAATGTTGCGAAAGAATTAAACATCATTTATTGGATGAAATCGGGAATAAATTTTGTATTTGCTTGACTTATATTGAAAGCCTTAAACTTGAACTTAGTTCAATTTGCTATTTGGTTCGCGTCAGCTAGAATTATCTTACAAACATTTTCAAATAAGATACATATGTGTGGTATATAATATTAACTCAACCGAAGAGACGATATTTAATATATTATCATATAGAAAACGTTAACCGGAGGATCAAATTTTTTATATTCGAAATATGAAGTTTAGACCAAGGTTTAGATCAACTCTATTCTATAATAATTCAAATTCAAATAATTTCTATAAAATTTCAGACATTTTGACCAACCTGTACGGCGTAATATATGTAAATAGAGATCATTTTGTGGAGAATATTAGAGGTAGAGAAAGGACGTCCTGATTGCATATATTTTAACATTCCACAGGTATACTCGAGAATATATTTTGAAACAATTTTATAAAACTTTTTAGAATAACGAAAGTCATTATAAATAGTGTATGGGAGTTGGGGGTAGTATTGACCCGATTTTACCTATTTTTGCCAATACTACATAAAGTTAACATGCCACAAACTCATAAAATGCTCCCTCGGTTTCACCCAGGTACATAATTCACATATCCATAATCAACAGCCATATGGAATAAAGTCCGCCTAAGAGTAGTATTGATCCGATTCAACCCATTTTTGATATACAAAGATAATTTTGTCAGGAAAGAATTCTCTTGGAATTTCAATTATATATCCATACATTAACCGATATTTTCGGTAAAAAGTGAATTATTGGTACTTTGGACCAACTATTCAGTACCGAGGGGCTTAAAAATTTTTGGTTTGATTTGGATAATTTGTGGTCATGAGGTGTCACATTTCCAAGTGGCAGGTGCAAAGTTGTATACCGTTATATTAATTTATTTTTTGATTTGTAAACTGGAAAAAGAAAGAATCAAATGGTTTTTAAGATTGTTTTATGTGGGAAGTAGGCGTAGTTGTAGTCGGATTTCGCCCATTTTTTCACTCTAACATAAGAATGTAAAAAGAATGTGATATACCCAATTGAATCGAATTGAAATCGGTCGAGTAGGTCCCGAGATATGCGATTTCACCTAAAATTGAGCAGTGCCACTCCCATTAACTAATTTTTACACTAGACGTTATAAAGAGTTCTTATACATCTCATACATATGTACTCTCATTTGGGGTAAAATTTATGTATCTGCAACTGCAAGAACATTTGCCAAATTTCAGATTTTTATCTTAATTTAGTGTTTAGTTATGGCATTTTTTAGGTTTTAGGTTAATGGCTTTTGTGGGCGTGACAGCGGTTCGATTACGACCTCCTATGAACTGATTCTCCCGCTTTTGTCAATGAACACGTCTGAGAAATTTCAATATTATATCTAAATGTTTACACAAGTTACAGCTTGAACAGACAGACGGGCGGACAGACAACAGACTGTAGCAATAGGTTTCTAATGTATAAAAAACTGAAAATTTGGTTGTACGGAAGCTATAATACTATTTACAAATAAAAAAGTCTTCATACAAGAACATGTTTTTATCTCACAACCTCAGGTCACGCTAATCGTTTGTACAAGTACTTGTATATATAAACATATATCGTATGTATGTATATATATTTTATAGAATGTCGTGCAAACTTAATATACCCTATTACATTGTACAATTTTTTAACCTGATTTAAATGTGTGCCGGTTTCCTGTCACATTGTTGTTTCAAAGGAATTATATTCTAAATGACGTATTTGTTGGTATAACTGCGAACTTACGTCTTCGTCAACAGATCTAACTTATCAATATAAGAACTTTTATTTCTGTAACCGCTCTCTTTAAAAGATCCGGTGTTTCCATTCTAAATAGTTTCAATGTGATTCGAGTTGTGAATGTCCGCGCTCTCTTCACTTTTTGGAGTAATACATTCCTATTCATACTTAAACGAAGGATAATTGCTCGGCTATCTTTTAAATATAATACAATTTTAAGTTTTCTTACCTTTGCTGTCTCTTTGTTCCACAACTAGTTCTAAAGTAGCATTTGTTATTGAATTGCAGCGTTCCTGTTACTTACTGGGTAGTTTTATGGTAATACAAATGACCTTTGTCCTTTGCGGCAAAACACACAAAATTATGCAAATTGATGCTTTGTAATGAGCAAATGTAGAAAGCACGAGCGCATGCGCCTAAAATTATATTTATTTTGTAATTATGCGCAATAAATTAATTGAAAGAATACCTGTGGATATTTTCTACTTCTTGCATGTACCATCTATTTCGCCTTGTCGTCAGTTCTGTTACAAGAACAGGCCGTTATAAAAATAAAATTACAACACACTTTTTAATTAAGTTAATTTTTAGAATAATTAGCTTTTCGGCGGCTTCGCTCCCATTTAATTTCTTTAAAAAATAATAAAGATTATTAACGAAAAGTATCCCGCGATGATCATCTTCTGGGTGGTCGTGGTAACCAGAAATACTCATTTTGTTTGGTTACATTTTCGACAAACAATCATATCTTTCAAAGTATTTTTTTTCAAAATAAGGAAATAATGTATACTTTTTAAATAATAAGCATCCTATGTCCTTTCTAATAACAATACAAATGTGAGCACAAAATTTTAGAAAGATCTGTTAAGTGGTGTGTAAGTAAAAGGGTAACAAACAGACATTCGAAAGGACATGTTCCCCAACACTGACACAACCCGTAGTTCAATGAATGCAAATCTAGACTTCTAGACGGTTTATCAGAGCTGTGAAACTAGGAATATTGCTTTTAAGCTCTCCATCGAAGAGACAATTGCTTAACTGCTTTACTAGGCCTTTTAAAATATCCAGTTCGAACATTTTTGCCCAGGTTTTAATCCCTTTTCGCGATGAAAACGAATCACTGAAGAAAACATCCGTTGAGCTTAATTTACTTCAAGCACGTTGTCAGAAGATGGTCAGTTGACCCACAGTATCTATCATATGGAGATCATCTCGAATACATAGATCTCTTGACATAGATTTGGTCAATATATCTGTTCTTCTTGACATGTTTCTGTTTTCATGGAGGTTTGAAGACAAGCTCATTTGCTGCGATTGCCTTGGAAGCTTTTTATTATTTATCTGTTTTGCATATATGTAGGTCTATTGTTCAATATGTTGACGCCCCGTATATATCGGCCATATTTTAACTATTGTCGTAAGTTAAAAAAAGATAACGCCGGTGGGCCTAGAAGCAGATATCTAGCAATTATTTCATTCTTCACTTGAAAAGCACGTTAAATACGCCCACTGCACCTGATAGCTGATATTAATGCCTGCCATCCTACTAATAAACGTGTATTCGTATATGCCTTATAATAGTAACAAACATCAAAATAAAAGTGGGTCTTAATACCACAACAACTTTTCCTTAGAACAAAGCAAATGTATCTAAGCAAACAATATATGTATATGTAAACAAACTTACAAATAATATAATCTGTATCTAAACAAACTATCAACTAGTCATAATTAAACATACTAGTTTATATAAATAGAATAAGAACCGTGTAATAAGTTAGTCTTAAGAGTATAAATAAAGAGTATAAATAAAAAGTACACATTTCGGTGCAGCTCAAAATACATATATTCTTTTGGCTCATTTTTACTTCTGGTAAAAATTAACTGGGGGCTCAACCAGGTTGGCAAATTTATTTGCTATCCAAAAATCCAGATTTTATTCCGAAAGGAATAAATCAAAAAAAGTTTAATTCGGGCGATAGAATAACGCTTTATATTGTCGAAAAAAATATCAGATTTTGAATTATTTGTGCTATTATTTACAAAAGATACTTATATCGTTTGAAGAAATAAGGGCGTAGCTAAAAATTTTGCAATAAAAATCCTAAGGCACTACATCGTAATTGAAAGCCACGGGATTTGTAGGGCAATGCCTTTGAACTCACCTCAATCCTATAGGGATTATGAATTATTGTCATGTTAATGAACTCAAATATGGTAAATAAACAAGTCAACAAATCAAATTGTCTAAGTTAATGAACTTTGCGCCCTTAAAGCAAATTATTTATTTACAGTTATAAGTTTGAGAATTTACAAATATGTTTTAGCTTGAACTGTTGAATTTGCATTGAGCTACTTTCGTATAAATTAATTATTTATAAGATCTATTCCCTCATTACAATTTTCCTATTACTAATGATGATTTAAAAAGAAAAATATATTTATATTCGAGAAAATATCCATTGTTTACACTTTATGAATCCATTAATGTGATGCCCTTTCCAATAATCTGGTCATGAATATGTTTTCTTTTCCGCGAATGGTTATAAATTCTTCAAGAGAGTATTCGACTTCAATAAAACCTTAAATTATAGCTCGGAGGTGACCTAATAATGTCGCCAAATATTAAACCCAAATCTTATGTGTGACTTTAGATGACACGCAATGAATTCTGTGACAAGACTCAACATTGTATTCCTCCAATTCCATGTAGATATTTGACTACACTGAAATAAACTTTACTAAAGAAGTACCATATAACAACCTTCAAATATAAAATAGTATTGTAAAGTGAGATCCTATTTTGGAATAAATTCCTTTATCAATGGCGAACATTTAGTGTTACAATATCCAACTTTTATTAGCTTTATTTGAGACTTCAAGTCTTACCAATACAGAAAAAAAGTAAAAGGTAGGAAAAATGGAAATTTAAATAGAAATCATCTCTAATTCACCATTTCACTGATCGTTAAGTTTAAACTTTCCTCTCCTGTTAAAAATTATATACATAAAAGCAAAACATGATATCCAGTTGAAAATACGACAACTGGTAGCTCACGTATATATAACATAGGCTTAGCTTCACCATCTTTTATTATAGCAGTATTTTTAAGTATGTTATTTATTCGTTTGATTTTCGAGACACTAAAGTTTGGCAAACTCTTCCTTTTTTACTTTCATATGTAAATAATTTGAAAAGACGACCTTAGATGAAATAAATCGTTATTACAATTTTGATAATTATTTTTTAATAACATCATGCAGCATTTCCTACTGGGTACTATACATATGCACTGTGCGTGGCTGTAGCGCGAACATATTTCTGCGACCGCCTTTTTCCTTTTACAATGTAAGGTCTTGTTTGATTTGCGACAAATATTGCGTGCTGAACGGCTATTTGGCTAATGCCCAACGCTGTTATCCCTTTCGTACTCTCCATAACGAAATTTTTCTCGTTTCTATCAAACTGTAGCGCCGTAATTAACGCGAGAACCCTGTATGGCGCACGAATGCATTGTTTTTCGAACGGCATCACGAGGTTGGGTTTTCGTTGACATTTAATTTCAGTGAAATTGCTTAGCTGGCGAGCATTTGTTTACTTGCACCTAGAGAGTCTACACTCATTATGAATATGTAGATATGCTTGTGCACATTACAAGCGCCAAAAATATATGTATGTGTCATAATTACGCGATGAATTATATAGGGACTTGTATAACTACCAGCTCCTTTCCGCTCATAACAAGATTCAGAAAAGTTGAAACATTTTTAGTAAAATTTAATATAGTATAAAGCTGCTGAAAAATTCTGTATGTATTAGAGGACGGAAGCAATTAGACCTATTATGTTGGCTTGGCTAAATGCGCAATTTCGCCTTGGTCTCCATTTAGCCTGCACCGAAATTGCTGGGTCAGAAGTGAAATTTGTATGCTTTAGCCCTCAGGCGAGCTGCCGTAACAACACACTATTTTTGCTATGGAAATATGTAGTATTTCGTTTATTTACATATCTGGCATGTTAAAACAAGCGAGGGTATTGATTTTTTGTTGCAGTTATTTATACAATAGCTTACCTTGAAAACTATACCTTGCAGTATTATTTTCACTTGCAGTAGCGTATCTATTGCAAACATTTTAATTTGAGGGTTTATAAGAGTAAGGCGTTAATAGATCGCTAGTGCATAAGTATATATCGCAAAAATGAAATGAAGAACAGGTTCGAAAGAGAATAATTATAGGGCGTATCACTTCCAAAATTTTGGATAGAATTTGTCATACCGAGTTTGCGATATTATCTGACAAATGGAGTGTCCTAAAGTTCTAAGCTTTCTCTGAATAGCTGATGGGATTTCGAAAAATCGTGTATCAGATTACCAAGAAAAGAATTTCCTTGGCAGGCAACTGTCAAACCTGTTTTTAAAGTAAACGCACGAATTGGGCTTTCACCAAAAACACATTATACCAAGTTGTTCAATAAGTTCTGTCGTTCGCAAAGGAGTGCGTTGCTACTAACCCAAATTTTTTTTATTTTATTGGTATACTCTTCATATGAACGTATGTGAAATTTCATTTCAATCTGTTAATTCATTCTTTGTTTAGCCATTTAGTGTCACAGTATTTTTTACAATGGAATAGAGTGCAGTGATAAAATTCTTATTTTTGGAAGGTGTAGCACCAAAAGAAATTCACAAACGAATGTTTAAAATGTATAACGATTGTTCACATACAATTAGAACGTGGTTATACTAGCCTTGAAGACGATCCACGTGAAGGACGTCCACAAAACGCATCAACACCTGAAATCAAAGCCAAAATACAGGATATGGTTTTAGAAGATCATTTATTGACTGAGAGAGATTTTGTAGAGACTCTATACATCTCATTAGGCAGTGTGAGCAATATTTTAAGTGACATTTTTGGGTTTAGAAAGCTGTGTGCAAGATAGGTCTCGCATTCGCTAACAATGGAACAAAAACACATTTGAATTGGAGCGTTTTAAAAAAGATTGGATTGGATTTTGTGCGTCGATTCGTCACAATGAATGAGACTTGGGTCTATCATTATGATCCTTAATCAAAACAAGAGGCTAAAGAATGGTGTGAACCTAGTTTTCGGTTTCGAAACGCGTTCGTGTCCGCAAATTGGCCAAGAAGGTTATGGCATCACTTTTTTGTGATGCGATAGAAATTTTGTTTGTGGATTACTTGCAAACTGGTAAAACAATTAATTCTGAATATTATTGTAACCTTTTGGCCCAGTTAGAGAAAAAAAATCGTAAAAAAAGATCCGGTTTGCAGAAGAAACAAATCCTTTTTCATCAGGACAATGCACCGTGCAAGAGCATTTTGACAATGGCTAATATTCATGAATTAAAGTTCGAATTGTTGGAGTATCTACCGAATTCACCAGACTTGGCCCTCAGGGACTTCCATTTGTTTCCAGAACTGAAAAAATTTATGCGTGACAATCGTTTTTCATTAAATGAAGAGGTCATAACGGGTGTTGAAGCGTATTTTGCAGACCTTTCGGATTCTCACTTCAGGGATGGGATCCACAGCTTGGAGGATCGTTGGAGCAAGCGTATTAATGTTCAGGGAGGTTATGCTGAATAATAAGTGCATTTTGAATTATAAAATTGCGTTTTTCTTATCAAAAAACAAAACTTATTGAACAACCTGGTAGAACATTCAAGTAATGATTTTCATACGTTAGTATTAAGAAACGAAACATGGAACGGAAACTTAATCGGCCAATGGCTTTCGTTCAACGGAAAAGGTTTTGCTAGATCCTTGTAGCCATATGTTTGATATAAGCAACCTTTAAGTTGAATTATGATTAGGTACTTAAAAAGGAAAATCTTATGAAAGCCTCCATCATGATTTTGACACATCAGATTATATGGCAACTATATTTGGAGACTGTAGCGTTGCCTTGGATAATAATGCATGTTAAATTTCGTGCATATATCCCGTCAAATTAAAAGAATCCATTTGATTGTGATCAGTTTGTATGACAACTATGTACTACAGTGGTCCGATATGGGTGGTTTCGACAACGAGCTAATTGCTTCTTGATTTGTATACTGGAAAGTGAATGAATCAAAAGTAATTTAAAATTGAGCTATATGGAAAGTGGGCGTGGTTCCATTTCGTCCATATTTACACTGTGTTAAGAACGTTATAAAAATGTTCCGTATTGAATTTTATTGAAATCGGTGAAGCCGGTCCCGAGATGTGAGATTTTACCTGAAAGTGGGCGGTGTGCAATAAACCTTATATAGGACCACACCCACTTTTCCAACATTTTCAGCCAACAGGTGTCCCTTGATACCGCAATCTCCGGTGCCTAATTACAGTTCCTAAATACAGTTCTATTTTGTGGCAGTAGTCCCATTACTCCTATCTACGAACTCTGTATTACATTTTTGCCAAGAAATATGTGTACCAAGTTTCTTCAAGATACTCTAATTTTTACTCAAGTTTCAGTTCGCACGGACGGACGGACGAGCAGACAGTGACCCGTATTTCAACTCCTCCTCTTGTACAAGAGTACAAAAACGAAGTACGAGTAAAATAACCATTTTATTTAGTTCGTCTTTTTAATGAACATATTAATTAGAAGGCATTCTAAAATAGTTTTAAAGCAAACTTTTCTTAAACCTGACTCACTGATTCATATATATTCCGTGAGGTCAACGATACCATATTATTCGTATTCCTGGTGATAAGTGGGAGATACTTATTTCTAAAGAATTAAATAGATAATAGAGCAGAGTTTGAAGAGGATCAATCGAATATTTATAAACTCTTGAGCATTCCTTAAAATGTTTTTTTTTAGACTTTAAAAAATATCAATTAAATTATTGAAGACCTGATTGGTTTAAGTGACATTATTATTCCACTTCACTTGATTTGGTGTGATTTATGATGTTGTACTACTTTATTCTAAATTTATTCGGGAATTCAATAATCCGAATCATTTTTCAACCAATAATATGCTCACTTAATTCAAGGTCAAAAATAGCTTTGAAAATCCAACGAATTCTGCAAGGAGAGAATACCATTTGTAATCTGCTGACAGAGCGAGTATATGACGAATATACTGCGGAAGACTACTGGCTTCTTACACTACCCCCGTACATAGTCCCTTACATATCTGAAGCAGAAAATTGAAAAAAGTCTAATAAAAAAGCAATCAAAGCAAATTATGCCAACAAATGAATTATGAATGTCAATTAGCGAAGATTCTGTATTCGTTATTGTCGACATGGACTTGGACATAAAGCGCAATGTAGAGTACCTACACTTCATTCGTATAATAAAATTTATGTATATTTACATAGTATGTATACGATGCTTTTGACTTGTTGCTTGGCGAATTTCGTAGCAGATCAAAGTCTCGGCTGAAGTTTCACGTGTGCACACACACATTCACAACTGTGTAAGTGTGCATACGGCATGAGCAACAGGGAAAAGTTGATTGGTGGAAGGCAGGTGCGATAACAGCCGTATGGCACAGCAGAGAAAACTTGCATTATTTATTCACTCAAATATTCACCCCACTTAAATTCTTTGCCCGGGGATAAGTACCATAAGAAGGGCAGGGAGGAATGGCAAAGATGAATCAAATGAGGTTTTGAGATAAGCCATAGATGAAGCAGAGAAAGAATGTAGTGACCTGCTAAATTTTGTTTAAGCTGCTAAGGGCAATATACCCACTTCTGAAGCCGATATTATCTTGCTTTTGCGCATATGCAGAAAGCTCTCTTAAAAAGTATTGCAGAGCTCGAATTTCAAATTCTTCTTCTTCTTAATTGGCGTAGACAACGGAGTGGAGGTCTTCCTCTTCCTCTGCTTCCCCCGGCGGGTACTGCGTCGCATACTTTCAGAGCTGGATTGTTTTCATCCATCCGGACAACATGACCTAGCCAGCGTAGCCGCTGTCTTTTAATTCGCTGAAGTATGTCGATGTCGTCGTATATCTCGTACAGCTCATCGTTCCATCGAATGTGATATTCGCCGTGGCCAATGCGCAGAGGACCATAAATCTTTCGCAGAATTTTTCTCTCGAATTTTCTCAAATTACAATTTTTTAATATAAACATTAAACCAAACGAAATAAGAAAAAACGGGAAAGAAACATAAATACATATATACTGTATTTTTAAAGAAAGGTTACGAAAGCCTTAAACATTTAAAACAGCTTCCAGTCGGAAATATTATTGGGAAAATGGTGCTACCTTTTTATTATTTTTTATTTAATATGTACACAAAACTATACATGCTTAAGAAATACATTTATCGGCGATAGTTTATGAAAGCCTTCTCACCGGAATATACATACTATGTATATTTATAAAAGGCCAGGGGAACGGGCAGATGCACCGTTACTGGACTGTTTTAAATAAAATTTTTATTACAAAGTTATAATATCTAACGATAACACATGTATCATAATTTGTCGCAGTTGGACCACCCAATGCGTGTGAGTATGTTTTAATGGAAATGTGGAGGTAGTTTCAACCAAAATGAAATTCTTTTATACACAAAGTTTTAATTTTTGAAGGTGCAACGAATTTAACTTTATTTCTTGATTTTTATTTTTAATTTACAAAAACTTAATTTATTGAAATGCTATAAATGATTGAGGAGCACACATCAGCAGACTCGACGACTTTCAACCCTGGAGCACGCAACATATTTTTATTGTGTAACCTTTCTCTTTATGAAGCATAGCAAATATCAAGCGGATTGGAAATCGCAAACGTTTGAACAGTATAGGCGAATCTGGAGTAATAATTAGCATTCGTGGTAAAAGTACATTTTCACCATGAAATTGTCCACTCAAAATAATGGTTTTAAGAGTGTTTCACATGATTTTGTTTTGGCATTCAGATATCGAAGGCAAATATGGGTGGTAAGATCATGTCGCTATTACATAAAATAATAAGTTCAATACCGCATGAAATTTGCAAAATATGTATGTATATGGTTATGCATACTCCAAAACTCTTCAAATAAAAATGACATCCTAATGTGATAGTTTACCTCAATTGACATGAAGTTTCAAAGTATTTTCCTTAATTTAACCGCAACACTATTTGTCTGGAACCTGCTGCACTCCAAAATCAACCGAAAACAAGAAAAAACGTTAACTTCGGCTGCACCGAAGCTAATATACCCTTCACAGGTGCATTTCTTTTAGTAACTATGTGTTTAAGTAAATCTATGGAAGCTATATGCTATAGTAATCCGATCTGGACAATTTCTTCGGAGATTACATTGTTCCCTTAGAAAATAATCTATACCAAATTTCGTGAATATATATTGTCAAATGCAAAAGTTTTCCATACCAGCACTAGATTGCGATCGTTCAGTTTGATTGGCAGTTATATGTTATAGTAGTCCGATATCGGCAGTTTCGACAAATGAGCAGCTTGTTGGATAGAAAAAGACGTTTGCAAAATTTCAAAATGATATCTTAAAAACTGAGGGACTAGTTCGTTTATGTACAGACAGACAGACGGACATAGCTAAATCGACACAGCTCAACATACTGATCGTTTATATATATACTTTATAGGGTCCCCGACACTTCTTTCCGTGTGTTACAAACTTAATATACCCTGTTCAGGGTACAATTATAAATTTTAAATCAATTAAATAAAAAGTTTAAATTGGACAAGTTCCATGCATATGTCGAATATATCTTTGAGCGGTTAGTTTGTATGGCAACTCCATTCTACAGTGGTCCGCTTTGAACAATATGTTCGAAATTTTTCATATAAGAACTTGATTTGGATCGCCGGTATTGATAAATGAGAAGATTCTTTGGATGAAAAGAACTCTGGAAAATTTAAGATTGATATCTCAAAAACAGAGGAGATTTTTAAGAAGAAAAGAACTGTGGAAAATTTAAGATTGACTTCTCAAAGACTGAAGAACTAGTTAGATCGGTAAACCTTTTTTTTATTAGCATAGGCACCGCTTACGAGGCTATAAACTTAATTCGCTGAACTACTTATGTTAATGTCGGCGTATATCTCATAAAGCTCATAGTTCCATCGAATGCGATATTCGCCGTGGCTAACATGCAAAGGACCATAAATCTTCCGCAGAACCTTTCTCTAGAAAACTCGTAAGTCCAACTCTTTGTTCGTCGAGAGAGGAGTTTATTTCTCAATTGCCTAGTTAGTCCGAAGTATCACCTATTGGCAAAAGATATTCTGCGTTTGATTTCGATACTGACTTTATTGTTGGTGTTAATGCTGGTTCCAAGATAGACGAAATTATTCGAAGTTATGACTGTCAACAGTAATGCCGCCTTGTCTGACGGTCCTGACGAAACTTTTGGTATCGCTCAACGTAAGATTACACAGCCGCATTAGTTTTGTGGGGATACTAAATTCAGACATCGCGGCATAAAGGCAGCTCCCTTTCGTGTTGTCAAAAGCTGCTTCGAAATCGACGAAGAGGTGGTGTGTGTCGATTCTCTTTTCACGGGTCTTTTCCAAGTTTTGGCGCATGGTAAATATCTGGTCAGTTTGCACACACTTGTCACACTTAAACTTTCGTCCGACCATATTCTACAAAGAAGCTGATGCATGCTTCTTATCAGTTTTTCGTCGCCGTCTTTGAATAGTTCGGTCGGAAATCCATCGGCTTCCACCGCTTAGTTGTTCACACAAGTGAGGAAAGTTCTCTGAACGCCATTCATTTGGGAGTGGCTAGAAACTATTATTTTACATATGGATCAAGCAGTTGACGACTTCCGGTCTTAGACCAAGTATCCTCTGGGTAGCATAAGAACATCTGTTTGAAGGCGAGCTAAAGTGAGAAGGTGAAAAATCCCCACCAATGAATTGTTTCCGAATATACAGTCAAAAAGACGAACATGACTAAATCGACTCAGTCAATCTGATCCTACAAACATATACATATATACTCTATAGAGTCTTTGACGTTTCCTTCTGGGTGTAATAAACTTCGTGGTAAACTTAATAAACCCTGTTCAGTTAAAATTTCAATATGCACATCAAAGTTTTACGTTTTTAAGAAGTATAAGTATATGACGGAGGATGGAGTCATGTGTAGAAGTCCACGCAAGTGAGGAAAGTTCTCTGATCGGAATTCACTCGGGAGTGGCCAGAAACGATTCTTTTACACATGGCTCAAGCAGCTCACTACTTCCGGTCTTTGACCAAGTATCCTCTGGGTAGCCTAAGAATATCCGTTTGAAGGCGAGCTAAAGTGAGAAGGCGAAACATCCGCTGCATGGGGTTGTGCGCAGGGTTTGGGACCCGCCTCGTAAAAAAACACCCCCAGTGAATAGGTATAACCAGCCTCGGATGAGAGACCCCCCCTTTTGATGACGACCATGGCAAACGAAATAAGGACTACGAATTGAGGCATGCACCTGGAATGTCCGGTCCCTTAATTGGGAAGGTGCCGCTGCCCAGCTGGTTGATGTCCTCGTAAAAACAAAGGCTGACATCACCGCCGTCCAAGAGATGCGATGGACGGGACAAGGACAGAGACGAGTAGGTCCTTGTGACATTTACTACAGTGGCCATATAAAGGAGCGCAAGTTTGGTGTAGGATTCGTGGTGGGAGAGAGACTCCGTCGCCGAGTACTATCATTCACGGCGGTGAATGAACATCTAGCCACAATCCGCATCAAAGCGAGGTTCTTCAACATATCGCTGATTTGCGCCCACGCCCCGACGGAAGAGAAGGACAATGTGACCAAAGATGCCTTTTATGAGTGCTTGGAGCGCAATATGAAGGCTGCCCCCGCCACGATGTCAAAATCGTGCTTGGCGACTTTAACGCCAGGGTGGGCAAAGAAGGTATCTTTGGCACTACGGTCGGTAAAATCATCCCCAAATGGGTTGAGGCTGATTGACTTCGCCGGGGCCCGAAATATGGTTATCTGTAGTACTAGATTCCAGCATAAGGAGATTCATCAAGCTACCTGGCTGTCTCCGGATCGAAAAACTACCAACCAGATCGATCATGTTGTGACAGACGGAAGACACATCTCCAGTGGTTTAGATGTGCGTGCGCTCCGAGGTCCTAAAATCGACTCGGACCACTATCTTGTTGCAGCTATGATTCGCACCCGCCTCTGTGCAGCAAAAAACGCACGCCACCAAACACAAGGAAGGTTCGACGTCGAGAAGCTGCAATCACAACAGACAGCCGACCGATTTTCTACTCGGCTTGCACTCCTGCTCTCTGAGAGCACTCGCCAACAACTCGGTATAAGCGAACTGTTGGACTGCTTACGTACAGCTGCAACCGAAACCATTGGTTTTCGGAAAGTGCAAAGGAACAGCTGGTACGACGAGGAGTGCCGTGTCGCAGCGGAGAGAAAACAGGCTGCCTACCTCGCAACGTTACGATCGACCACTACACGTGCGGGATGGGATAGATACCGAGAGTTGAAGAGGGAAGCGAGAAATGCGTGAGTACGAAGAGCTTGATAAGCTGGCCGACAGGGGTAATGCTCGAAAATTCTACGAAAAAATGCGGCGGCTTACAGAAGGTTTCAATACCGGAGCATACTCTTGTAGAACCCCCAAAGGTGATCTAGTCACTGATGCCCAGAGCATACTTAAATTATGGAGGGAACACTTCTCCAGCCTGCTGAATGACAGTGAACGCACAACACCTGGAGAAGGAAAACCCGATTCCCCAATCGATGACGATGGAGCAGACGTTCCATTACCCGACCATGAAGAAGTTCGAATAGCAATTGCCCGCCTGAAGAACAACAAAGCGGCAGGGGCCGACGGATTGCCGGCCGAGCTATTCAAACACGGCGGCGAAGAACTGATAAGGAGCATGCATCAGCTTCTTTGTTAAATATGGTCGGACGAAAGCATGCCCAACGATTGGAATTTAAGTGTGCTATGCCCAATCCATAAAAAAGGAGACCCCACAATCTGCGCCAACTACCGTGGGATTAGCCTCCTCAACATCGCATATAAGGTTCTATCGAGCGTATTGTGTAAAAGATTAAACACCGTCAACAAACCGATTGGACCTTATCAGTGTGGCTTTAGACCTGGAAAATCAACAACCAACCAGATATTCACCATGCGCCAAATATTGGAAAAGACCCGTGAAAGGAGAATCGACACACACCACCTCTTCGTCGATTTCAAAGCTGCTTTCGACAGCACGAAAAGGAGCTGCCTTTATGCCGCGATGTCTGAATTTGGTATCCCCGCAAAACTCATACGGCTGTGTAAACTGACGTTGACTAACACCAAAAGCTCCGTCAGGATCGGGAAGGACCTCTCCGAGCCGTTCGATACCAAACGAGGTTTCAGACAAGGCGACTCCCTATCGTGCGACTTCTTCAACCTGCTTCTGGAGAAAATAGTTCGAGCTGCAGAACTAAATAGAGAAGGTACCATCTTCTATAAGAGTGTACAGCTGCTGACGTATGCCGATGATATTGATATTGATTTTCAGAAATCCAACGCAGGATAACTCTTGCCAACAGGTGTTACTTCGGACTGAGTAGGCAATTGAGAAGCAAAGTCCTCTCTCCACGAACAAAAACCAAACTCCATAAGTCACTCATAATTCCCGTCCTGCTATATGGTGCAGAGTCTTGGACGATGTCAACAACGGATGAGTCGACGTTGCGAGTTTTCGAGAGAAAAGTTCTGCGAAAGATTTATGGTCCTTTGCGCGTTAGCCACGGCGAATACCGCATTCGATGGAACGATGAGCTGTACAAGATATACGACGACATTGACATAGTTCAGCGAATTAAAAGACAGCGGCTACGCTGGCTAGGTCATGTTGTGCGGATGGGCGAAAACACTCCAGCTCTGAAAGTATTCGACGCAGTACCCACCGGGGGCAGAGGAAAAGGAAGAACTCCACTCCGTTGGAAGGACCAAGTGGAGAAGGACCTGGCTACGCTTGGAATATCCAATTGGCGCCACGTAGCGAAAAGAAGAAACGACTGGCGCGCTGTTGTTAACTCGGCTATAATCACGTAAGCGGTGTCTACGCCAATTAAGAAGAAGAATATGACGAAGATATTATTGTGGGATGGTTACTAAAAATTTGTACTAATTTATGTAAATTAAAAACAAAAGAAGGAAAGACGTGGACAAGGTATATTAAAAATCTCCAAGCCACGATCTTAGATTAAAAATTATTATTATTTTTTTTAGTTCCGTTGTTAGAAAGTTTTGTATTCAAAAATTCACAACCATGTAGAGGACTTAAGTTTCTATTGAATGTAGTACATTTTGTATTCATTTTCGCAAGAATCGAATTTTCGAGCGAGATGGTATCTCAGCGAAATATTCTTTTAATGCTCGCACTAAACTGTTGAAGAAATGGAAATTATTGATCATTGTATAAGTTCAGCATTTTGTTGAAGTGATGACTTTGCATGCTATATACATATTTCCGGTTGTTGCAGTTAACGAAATGTATTTATACACATTTCTCTAATTATATTTAATTTCTCAGCATTTTATTACAACCAGCACATTTTGATGGACTTTGCTGCGCTACAGATACGAAAACTGAATCTGAAAATTTATTACGCGTCCAACTTCATGCCACACTTTGTTATTATTATGGTGAGTATTACAGTAATTTTGTTCGCTCCATGCTTCAAATGAGAGTGTGTTAGAGTCACAAAACTTTTCGCAAGGATATGCGCCACTGTCTCTGTCTCTGCGGTGTGATTGTGACGAAAGCAGCTGCAACAACATAGCCAAGAATTTATGAGTAGACGCGAATATGTGTGTGTGTGTGTATTTATATAAGCGATATGCATAAGTTTTTGTGTAAGCCGGGAGCAACTATTTTCAGCTGCGCTGCTTTCTCCACAAATCACACACACACGCTTACTCAGGCTCATGGGTTTGAACATTTGTTTTTCTAAGTGCTAGCCGCCAAGCATGAATACTTGCAATAAGTTTATAGCTTTGCATTGGACGACCTTCGGCGCCTTCTGCTTCATTGTACATTTTAATATTCAAGTGCAAGGTAAAAGTGATGAGCGGATATATGTATGTACATATGAAACCGAAATGCCAGACGAGCGTAGCTTACTGAGCGCCGCCGAGAGGGGCGCTGGGAGGCACAGAGTTGAAGGTGAGCGTAGATAAGTGGCAGCCAGCACATTTGTGGACCTTCAATATGATTGGAAATATAATACCTAACCATGGCCTCCACATCCTTAGTATCTTTCTATTGCACCAATTATCCCCCTTAATTTTTAGGGCTCTTTGCATATGCTGAAAAAAGTAACAATTTCGAAAATATGGTTATAGTTGTGTACGAGCTTTTTTATGCATTATTTATTGCATATTTTTAGGTGCGCAATAAAAAGAATTGAAAAGTTTCGCAGCGCAAACGAAATTGAAATGGCAAAAGTATAATGACGACAAAGTGTTTCACTAATAAAAATAACAGATGCGAAGTGAAATGGAAATATGATTGCAGCTATGAAATGTTATTTCAATAAATTAAATTGGATGTGACGCTCCGCTATATAGATATGCAAAATCTTTTACATAACAGTATCGAGAACTTATAATTAGGCAAGAAATATGCAGGAAATAGGAACATATTTATACCCTAAACTGAGTATATTAAGTTTGCCACGAAGTTTGTAACATCTTGAAGGAAACGTCGGAGACTCTATTAAATACATAAAAATAAAAAGTATGATGAACTGCGTCGATTTAGCCATATCCTTCAGTCCGTCAGTCCATGTGTATATACGTGAATCAGTCCCTCACTTTTTGAGAAAGAAATTTTGCAAATTTTTTTTCTTCTTCATAGAAACTGATCGATCAACTCAAGTTACCGTTTGGAAAACTTTTATATCTTATATACGAAAATCTGGTATTCAATACTAAAGGATTAGAAAAGTCTAGATTTTTTAAAATATATTTTGAAATAAAAAATGATATGAAAAGTTTATACAGAGCTAAAAGCATATATAAATTATAAACAATTCTTATTTAGATCAAGAACCCGATTTTTATTTTATTTCAGATATCATTATTTTTTAGAATCATCTTCTCTCAAAGATGCTATCTTAAAAAATGTGACTCTTTAGATTTCCCCAGATGGTATATTTTTTATTAAAATCTGAATATAAATAGCAAATACATTTTAAATAAAGTCTAAAGGAAGAAATTTATATTTTTTCCATGCTCACTAAAAAAACTGTAAAATTTAGGTCCTTTTAAGCGCTCTAAGCAAGTCTAATCTATTAAACACACTGCAATGCTTTCATCTCATATATTTTTGTTTTTAAGAACAAAGTCTATAGAAATCTTAAATGTCTAAAAATAATCTTACATATTTATCCTAGCATCATTGAATGTATGGCATATGTCGTATGTGGGCACACAACTTGCACGAGTTGCTGGGTCGGCGAATTTTTCGGAAACTTTATTGAGACGCTAAAAAATGCGCAAGCCACTAAAACGGAAGGCACATGTTCTTATGGTGTGAAATTGTTTTGTCTCCTGATCGGTAAGTCACGTTTTGCAAACAAATCCGTCAACACAAACTCGTTTACCTACACAGAGCATTTCATTTTGCACACTAGATAACCCTCTACGAAAAACTAATTCTTTTTAGAGAATTTTTTGGTTTGCAACTATTCAGATTTCCACGATGTGCCTGAAAACATTTAATTGTTAATTCTCATTATCGAGTTGTTTGTTGAGCTGAAAATGTCGTGAATAACCACTATACCTTAATCCCTCTATTTACCGTCTATTTAGTAATTGGAAAAGTCGAAGCCAGCCAATATCGTCGCACCAAATTCTGGGTATAATAATTGTATTGAAGATCAGAAGAAACGTTTTCTTAATAGCTTTTGATCCAGATATTAGTCAAGTGATTTCATTCCTAATTTTTAATCATCTTTTAATAAATCTCCTGCCAAATAAGACTTACACCTATCGAACTGCTCGGTATAGTCTTTAACTTTGAAAAATAAGTGAAAAATAGTTGGGAAGAAATTTCTCAGTTACATAGGTCTAAAAAGAGGACGAGTTGGAACATTAATTATTGAGAAATCTATCGGAATCCATTTTGTAACCACGGCGTTTCCTGCAGGGACCCCACACCGATTTGCACACACAACAAATTGTGTCAACAAAAAGCTTGCATACGATGAACAACCGTCTATAAGGGCGTGATAGAGCATGACAAAGTGAAGCAAAACGCATATACAGGTAAATACGAATGTTGTGAGGATATCCTCCCGCGATGCGTGCAAATTGAAAGTAAACACGCGAATATGTGGACAAAGAAAGGAAATGAGCGAGTGAATTGGTTTACATTGCTGTCATGCTTTCACATTGATACAATTATGCAATACATACATATGAGTGTACGTTTCTATATGCACGATGTTGTTATAAAATCAGTATTTAATTCTTAAATTTTTAATAAAATAATATTTCGTCTCCATATAGTTTTTGTTTTTTGTAATTTCCCAACACTTATCTCTCACAGTGTGCTCTTCCTTCGTCTACGACAGTCAAACTATGTTTGTCACGCACACATTTCGCAAAAAAGTTTGTTAATCTTTCGCTCCGTAAATGCATTTTACGCTCACCAATGCGAGCTTTCGGGCCAGTAAGCAACAGTTAGTCACACAAAGCGCCGCTAAAGCTTTCGCTAAACAATAGTCGCTCTTTTCCCCTCACCGACACTTGCCATCATAAAGATGCGCTCTCACAGGCAGTTCTCTCTCTCTCTCTTATGGTTCGTCCTAGCACTTACTGCTCGAGGTCGCTTGGTCCCTGTTGAAGGCTTTTACTAGCTTGCACGCTGCCGACTTGAAAATTCCGAAACAACGACAATAGTTTGTTGCTTAAGTTTCGCCGTTTCGGTCGTGTCCTGGTTACTGATTTTTGTAACCGCGGCGGCTGACAGAAAAAATATCGAACTAGAGAAGCGGATTAATTAATCTCAAATACTTTGAAAAAGTAATTTGGAGTAGTTATACTCAAACGGACGCACATACATATTTATAAGTTTAATCTATGTGAGCTGTTGGGGCGTTAAGTAGACGCGCGTGTGTGTGCGTCATTCCACACGCTCAGGTGTGTTTTTATCGAAGGTTGTCGCAGTTTTCAAATTATTGGTAATAGTTTCGATACTTGTCTGTGTTGGTGAAGAGTGTACGACGAGCTGTAAGGCATTTGTGTATAAGCTTGTACTAGTATTGGTATTTTTGAAAATTGTGAAGTATGAAGCGTAAAGTGAAACCGAAAAAATAACTACTGTTGCTCCAATTCGAAACATGTGTATATGGCAAACATTTTATTAAAAATTCACATACTCCATTTTTTTATACTAAATGTATAATTAATTCATAAAGAGTTTAACCAATCACTTAAAATAACAAAAAATATTGAGTCGAGAGTGCTTTAAACTCAAAAATAGTGACAAAGCAAAAAAATAAATTAAAAAAATTATATGTAGGAATACTCAAATTATTATTATTTTTTATTAAAAAAATCAATATTTTGGATGATCATTTTAATATAAAATAATTATATTATTATAAATTTAAAATGTTTTTTTCCAACAATCAATATATTGATCCGCGATAGCATTCAATACTGCAAATCCGCAAGCGCAAATGCTCTAAACTCAACTAACGGTGTTGCTTTGCGCCATTTGTGCGATTATGAAAAGCCTGTGGAAATGTTGTTTGCAGAGTGGATCCTCCCGGACACCGCTTGAAAATGTCATGTGCTGGTGGCATGTTGGCTGCACATTGGCGGTTGTGTATATAAATTGCCAAATTAAATTATAATTAATTGTGTCGTGTTATATTTTGTTGCACTCGAGTAAAAATTGAGAATAAATAATAATATAAACAAGGCTAGTACACGCAGAAGCCTAAACTAATAATTACACACATAAATATTCTCACATACACACACATACATGTATACTACTAAACAGAGAAAGGCACTGCTGCGAGCTCCCAATGGTGTTGTTTCGAGTTTTCGAGCGCCTCAATGCATTCGATTTGAAACGACTAGTGGGCTTAGATATACATACATATACAAAACATACTTGCATATATGCATATATACAAACGGGTAAACACACACTCAAGCAAATTTCGGTAGTTTATTTCCAATAAGTGTGCAATCGTGTAGTGCTGCGTACATTTAACGGTTGATTTGGGTTGTCACAGTTTTGCAAATATTTGCTTAATTTTATATTGGCAATAAATTTAATGTCAAACAAAGTGTGAAAATATGGGGCGAAATTCAGGAAAACCCACGTTTTGCTTCATTTGCACTGTTTCCCCAAGTGGATCAGTGTATGAATTCGAGAAATTATTATTTAAATTGTAAATTGGTTCTGAATTGACTTCAATTTATATTTTATCACTTGCACTACTTACTTGAACTAAACTTGATCGTTAAACGGATTTTAAATTAAAAAGGTATAATGAAAGAAAATTTAAGCAATATAATATATTATCTTATAGAAATTTTAAATAGGTGTATACCTCAACTACCGTTAGTCGGTTAATTAAGAGAATACAAGCCAGCGTACATGCTTTAGTTTGTGCTTTTCCTCCGTAAGGCTTGAGTCAAGGTTGTGCTATAAAGGTGTAACAATTCGCTAAAAATAGCAACAATAACTGCTAAAAGTTTAAGTTAGTTCCTCCGACTAACTTTTTAACGAAAAGATCGGTCAATCTGGGAAATTTACTAATAAAAATTTGGATAGAGGCTTTTTATCATGTCAAAATGGGTACCATATACTCCCATGAACTTAATTTAAAGATTTTCGAACTTCCACTTGGCCGATCAGTATAGGATATACGAGTATAAGAAGTAAGATGCAAACATAAACCGTTTCAATAATCAATATATCTACTAGATCTTAATTTCGAAAATCTGTACAATTCGTCTACGAATTACCCCAACTTCCATTTGCTATATAGTTCAGCAGACTTTATGCCGAATATGGCGGTCAGTGTGCTAATTCTCCCGTGCTGTGCCCAAAAAATAAGGTGACATTGTATTTATTTTGAAAATTCTTTATTTATTCTTCCAAATCAATTTCATCCCCATCAAAGTAATCCCCTCCCGATGCAATGCACTTATGCCGACGGATTTTCCAATCTTCGAAACATTGGTTGTAGTCACTTTCTGGGATGGCCTTCAGTTCCGTCTTCGCTGAATTGAATCTCCTCTATCGTATAAAAACGGTGTCCCTGGAGCGGTCTTTTGAGCTTGGTGAACAGCCAGAAGTCGCACGGCGCCAGATCAGGCGAATACGGTGGTTGCGGAACGATATGGGTTGAGTTTTAGGCGAAATGATCACGAATTACGAGGGCAGTATGGGATGGTGCATTATCGTGGTGTAAAAACCAAGAATTGTCTTTCCACAATTCCGGCCTTTTTAGGCGGATAGCGTTACGCAAACGACGCATAACGTTCAAATAATATTCCTTGTTGACTGTTTGACCGGTTGGAAGGAATTCATAATGCACAACACCACGATAATCGAAGAAATCAGTCAACATGACCTTGATTTTTGAGCGACTTTGGCGCGATTTTTTTAGTCTCGGCTCTCTTTTGGTACGATATTCGCTCGATTGATCGGTTGTTTCGGGGTCGAAAGCATAGATCCAAGTCTCATCGCCAGTTATAATGCGTTTCAAGACACCCTGGTAGTCGGAAAGCATCGTTTCACACACTTCAACGCGACGCCTTTTTTCCAAAAAATTCAGTGTTTTCGGTACCAATCGAGATTTGACGCGCTTGAAGCCCAAAACATCCTTCAAAATGGCATTGGCTGAGCCTTTCGATATGCCAACTTCATCAGCAAGGTCTCTAATTGTTAATCGACGGTTTTTCAACACCAAATCTTTGATTTGTTGAACGTGAGCTTCGTCGGTTGAGGTTGATGGTCGCCCTGGACGCTCTTCTTGTAAACATTTTTTTTAGACATAGCCTCATCACCAAAGGCTTTCTGCACCATCCTCAACGTACCCGCAGCAGAAAATTGATTCCATAAACAAAATTTAATGCAAATTCTTTGCTCAACAAATTTCGACATCGCAAAAAACGAAAAACTCACTTTTAGCAGCTCACAAAACGACAGGTATCTCACACACTAATGAATATTTTGACATGAAATTTGACATAAATGTGACTGACAGTCTACCAACCTAAAAAAAAAAAAATAATTCTCCAAATCCTTCGACGCGCGCAGTTTAAATTCAAATGTCACTTTATTTTTTGGGCACAGTTTCTCCTCTTTGGTTGAGTTTCTTCTTCTTCTTAATTGGCGTAGACACCGCTTACGCGATTATAGCCGAGTTAACAACAGCGCGCCAGTCGTTTCTTCTTTTTGCTACGTGGCGCCAATCGGATATTCCAAGCGTAGCCAGGTCCTTCTTCACCTGGTCATTCCAACGGAGTGGAAGTGCTTCCCCCGGCGGGTACTGCGTCTAATACTTTCAGAGCTGGAGTGTTTTCATCCATTCGGACAACATGACCTAGCCAGCGTAGCCGCTGTCTTTTAATTCGCTGAACTATGTCAATGTCGTCATATATCTCGTACAGCTCATCGTTCCATCGAATGCGATATTCGCCGTGGCCAACGCGCAAAGGACCATAAATCTTTCGCAGGACTTTTCTCTCGAAAACTCGCAACGTCGACTCATCAGTTGTTGTCATCGTCCAAGCCTCTGCACCATATGGCAGGACGGGAATTATGAGTGACTTATGGAGTTTGGTTTTTGTTCGTGGAGAGAGGACTTTGCTTCTCAATTGCCTACTCAGTCCGAAGTAACACCTGTTGGCAAGAGTTATCCTGCGTTGGATTTCCGGGCTGACATTGTTGGTGGTGTTTACGCTGGTTCCAAGATAGACGAAATTTTCTACAACTTCAAAGTTATGACTGTCAACAGTGACGTGAGAGCCAAGTCGCGAGTGCGACGACTGTTTGTTTGATGGCAGGAGATATTTCGTTTTGCCCTCGTTCACTGCCAGACCCATTTTCTGTGCTTCCTTATGCACTCTGGAGAAAGCAGAACTAACGGCGCGGGTGTTGAGGCCGATGATATCAATATCATCGGCATACGCCAGCAGCTGTACACTCTTATAGAAGATGGTACCTTCTTTATTTAGTTCTGCAGCTCGAACTATTTTCTCCAGAAGCAGGTTGAAGAAGTCGCACGATAGGGAGTCGCCTTGTCTGAAACCTCGTTTGGTATCGAACGGCTCGGAGAGGTCCTTCCCGATCCTGACGGAGCTTTTCGTGTTGCTCAACGTCAGTTTACACAGCCGTATGAGTTTTGCGGGGATACCAAATTCAGACATCGCGGCATAAAGGCAGCTCCTTTTCGTGCTGTCGAAAGCAGCTTTGAAATCGACGAAGATGGTGTGTGTCGATTCTCCTTTCACGGGTCTTTTCCAATATTTGGCGCATGGTGAATATCTGGTCGGTTGTTGATTTTCCAGGTCTAAAGCCACACTGATAAGGTCCAATCAGTTTGTTGACGGTGGGCTTTAATCTTTCACACAATACGCTCGATAGAACCTTATGTGCGATGTTGAGGAGGCTTATCCCACGGTAGTTGGCGCAGATTGTGGGGTCTCCCTTTTTGTGGCTTGGGCATAGCACACTTAAATTCCAATCGTTGGTTGAGTTTATGTCACATAAATCTCATAAAGCTTATTTTAATGTAAAATATTTCGAGAATGAGACAAAATCCAGTATTGGAAGTAAGTGAATCTACGACCTACAATATATGTAAATGCATGCCAAATACATTCATTCATGGTTTCGTCGAATAATAAGTTTCAATTCTTCTGAAACATTTTTGTTCTCTGAACAAGGTACATATATGAATTTTGTTATGCTGTTTGTAGCACCAAAATGGAAACGTTGGAATACCTGTAAGTTGTATATATAAATGACCAGCGGGGCAAGCTGAATCGATTAGCTGTCCCTCTGACTGTTAGTCTGTCTGTGTGTATAAGCGCGAACTAGTCCCTCAAGTCTTTTTCTCCCCTAAAGGCTGTTCGTATGTCACTTTAGCATATACAAGTATGTATGTCATACAAACTGAACGATCAGAATCAAGTTTTTGTATGGAAAACTTTTTCATTTCAAGGCTTATACATATTCTAAAAATTTTGCAGTGCCATTCAAACTGACGGAGCAAATCAGAGTGGATAACTTCTTATATTTTTTTAATTTCTTAAAACATGCTGCTTCGAAGGGTATTATAACTTCGGTGCATCCGAATTTAACGTTTTTTTTAGTTTAAATAAAGTTCGGCCAACACCAAAAGTGCCTCTTCGGCTTAGATGTTTGCAAATGACTAAAGCATAAACCCCCTTTTCCAATAATGTTATGAATTTATCGAATCGACAATTATTTTATCAAAGCAGTTGACTAGTAATATCTGTCTAAGCAAAATTTACATACTTTCTTTGGTTATAAAACAAAACTTTCGTTCTTCTTTTCACAGTTTTAACGCCACAAAATTCAGTACGATTCTTGACTCCTACGAAGTCTTTACAATTTAAAATATCATACCTATTTATACCTTAAACTCTTGTCTTTTCAGAGTCATTTTAACTACTTAAACATAAATTAATAACAACAAAGTATTCAAACGCATGAAACGATATCAAAAATTCAGAGGTAATACACGAAACACACTTCTATAAAAATAGAATTATTTGAATGAAAGCAAGCGTACGTGCTTGTGTTTGTGCTTTTCCTCCGTAAGGCTTGAGTCAAGGTTGTGCCAAAAAGGTGCAACAATTCGCTAACAATAGCAACAATAACTGCTAAAAACATAACAGCACTTGAATGTTTAACAAGGAAAGTATGGAGGAAAACAAGTTAGCAAACAAAAAGCAGACGAATGCACTTATCTCAAAATAAAAAGCGAAAATGTGCTCACTTACTGCTGGACGAGCGGGCGGAGAGAAGAGCGGTTATGGATTTATGAACCGCTCTTGTGTGCTGTTACTGAGGTGGAGGTGCCAAATAATTGCGAAGTCACGTGGAAAATTTTTTACTTAGTTATATTTAACGGTGTTTTCAGCGGAATAACTCCCGGGCTAATGCGAGAGTACTTGCAATAAGACTGTTTATCTTTATGAGAGGAGTACTAAAGTTTCTTGCAGAGGTTGTCAGGTTTCGTGACTTGTTTACAAAAAAATTTTAGTAATTTTTGACGAAAAAATGTTTATTTGAAAATTTTAGAACTTATGAGAAGGGTTAGTCTACTGAATTAGCACAGAAGTGGATATTCAATAAATGAATACTTAGATGATAATTAATTCTAATACGATTCACCCCCAAACATGATCTGACCTGGATGTATTTGTAAGTTCAAGGTTGCAGCCACAATCGCAGCAGAAACGGGGTAAATGAACAGTGGGCTTAGTTTTAAATACCGTTAAATCAATATGGAAGAAATGTAGTGTTTTCGAAAGCATCTCAAAAAATCCATCATCTACTCTCTGCTTTTGCTGTTCATGTCTGAAGCCTATAAATATATTTACTGAAATTTGAGTATGTAACTTATGCGTTAAGTATAATAATAAATGTTTAAATTGTTTGAGAACGGATTTTAATTTTAGTAAAGATCAACAATTGCACTATATAAACATTTTGGGCGCCATCTCTCAAATACTCCATTGCTCTCTCCCTACTCAGCAACACAGTTTATAAACAGTTTATTAGAAAAAGTAAAAAATATGCCAACAAAACCAGAAAAAAAAATCAATTCATAATTAGTCGACATATATGCATACATAAGTGATTTAAATTTTTTAGTCAACAAAAGTTATATAATACTTAATTCCTATTTTTCCTAAAATTTTCAAAGACATGTTTTTTAAGTAAAATTAGTAGGAGAATTTCGTCTGTAAATGACGACAGCAATCGCTTGTATAGACGCAATTTAACTTTAAATTTCTAGTATAATAATTTATATAAAAAAATATAATAACAAAGATAAAAATTTGGTAGCTTTTGATAGTTTTATCGGAATAAAATATTTAAAACGAGTCGATGGTCTATTATAGTGCAACACCCGATCATTTCTATTCATTGAAAACTACAACACATCAAATTTTCAAATTTTGCAGATTGACTAAAACTACTATATATTTCATAAATATATTATTTTTGCATTCCAAATAACAGTCTTCTGAGACAAGCATGCCAACACTTCATCCAATTTTTCATGAACTTGTTATAACTTCGGTTGGTTTGGCCCTCAGGGTCTCGATGGTTTTTCGCTTTCGGCACATCTTATATCGTTGGACAGTTTCGATGTCATATTCATAAGCTCATGTCTCATCATCACCGTCATGCGTTTGATGACTGTAGGGTCTTTGCGCAAATATTGCAAAATATTCAAAATTTTGGTACAAGCAGACATATCCTTTATACCCAAAATATTAACCAAAATGTATGAGTACGATATTATAGGTGATATTAAGATCCTCTGCTGATGCCAACACGACAATTTTCAAGCACTGTTTCTTAAACTTTTTCTCAATGCTTTAATGCTTCAGATGAATGGACCACTCACAGGAGGTCAGTTTTCAAAGACTATAAGGCTTTCACTGAATGCTTTGTGCCACTCAAATACTTGTGTTCGTGATAAAGAAGACTCCTCTTTAATATTTCCGTAGCCGTGATTCCAATGGAAACATAAAATTTCAAGTAAACTCGTTCTTAATTTTTTCCATGGGTTCCAGATGCCAAACACACATTAATTGAGTTAAGCAATAACACAAAAAAATATTTTACCAATCTAAGAAAAAAACGATTCGGTTTTAGAGCGCAGTTTATAATTTGATCATATAGTAACCGATTTAATACTTGGCGTGCTGAAAAATTCGTTTTGGTTCGGAAGAAAGCACATTATTTGCAAGAATTCACTTTTCATATTCAACTTGAAAAACTCTGCTATCGAGAGTGATTTTGTACAAGACGGTGTCTCGTTGTCATTTTCGCAAAAAATTTTGATGTCTGAGAACAATAAAATACCACGGTAAATTCCTACCAGGTATAACTAAATAACGTACGATACAAGTTGGTTTCCGAAATCCAGTTAGATGTACACGCTTAAGTACGATTAACCTGTTCCATAGTTAACGGCGCACAAATTTAAGCATACTGCGCTACAACTATGTTTAGAACTGTACATTCACTTACAAACACACACACACGCATTTACACGGAAAATGCATTAACGAGCAAACAAAGCACTTGACAAAGTCATTGGCAGAAACGAACAGTCCAAAGCGGCTGCTAGTCACGCTGACATCCAACGCAATGCATACAAATGCACGCCTGTGTGTGGGTGTGCGAGTACGTGTAGATGTGCATCCATTGCTGGCGGGAGGTTTCAGTGCGCATAAGCACCTAACTTGAGAATGTTGTAGCAACTAAAGCATTCTATGTACCTTTGTATTTATGTATCTGCGTGTATAGTACACTGTGGTATGTAGCGAGACGTGTGGGTGGGTGTGTTATGAAAAGTACAGCTTGGCGGTGCTTGGCTGTAGCTCTGCGGGGAACTAATGCAATTTCACAGGATTAAATTTATAATAATTCCATAATTCCACCGTAAGCAGGTGTCAAATTGTCTCATGTTATGTTATGTGGGGTATGCCTTTATGGTGCGCTTTGGGTTCGCAGATAATGTGTGACTCATTCATTGACTGTGATCATACGATTAATTTTCTCTTTCATTTTCAATTACTGTTATCATATACTTCGTTATTTTAAGCCATAACCAAAGGATTCAAGACCTTTAAGCCACCGTCGAATGGCTGATTAATTTTTGAATCGCGCTCTTTTAATATCCATTGTATAGATATTCTTAAGGCTTAGTGCCTAATGTTTGGAAAGGGCCAAAAATGAGGAGAGTACAAACACTAATTGTAACACATTTCAATATATATTTTTTTGGGAAACATATGTCTTGACAACAGTTTTCAATCGGATGAAAATACGGAAATAATAAGAGTTGACTAAAAATAGAAAGTATTTCTTAATAATTTGAAGTATACTGCCGAGTTGTTAGTTCTTTGCAGAATAAAAATTTTTGGTTCATTCCAATTAACCGCTTATCGTTGAACCAGAAAAGTTCATAGACTTTGGACTTCAGATCATCAATGTTCAAAGGAACGGTCGCTTACGTTTTGATTTCTAAATTACCTCATAAAAAAGATCAGGACAAATTAAATTTGACGGCCTGGGTACCCAATAAATTTCCAAGAAATTTTTATTATGGAGGCGTTCTTAATTAGCGCATAAAGTACTTTTGACTTTCCATAGATTTTTTCATTTCTTCTAAAAAGTCTGGTCGCTTATCAAGAACTTTAGAAATCCCATATTCTTTTTCACCCATTCGAGTTTGTCGGCAATATCCTTCGAGAAAATGACACTATAAACCAAAATTAAATAACACAAGTTTACAATCATTTACGACTGTAATTCTAGAGGATGTTTGGGTTGCTAAAACCAAAAATTACGGTTTAGTCCGCATTTACTAAAGTGACAAAAATAGCTGGAAAATTTTCGAACTGAAATTAGTAATCAGTACACCTGAAATACCTCACGGATCTCGTAGCACATGAGTCGCAAAATTTTTGTTCAGATTTGTAGAGTAGTGTAAGCCTTCAAAACTAGATGATTTAAATTCTTTTCAGAAGTTGACAAAACCGTTTTTCCATCTTTCATTTAAGTGAATACCAACTACTCGTTCAGATTATTAAACATTGAACGTCTTGAATAACACATAAGTAAACTAGTAAAGAAGGATTAACCGAACATTTTATACTCACGCGAAGATCGAAGCCAGGGAAATAAATTGGAGTATAGGCAGAACTTTATTTTAAGATATGTTGCTGACAAACGCCAAACTAATTGTTCGTCGACAGGTTTAATTATTACAATCATTCACTACCAGACCCATTTGCTTCGCTTCCCTATCCAGTCTGGAGAAAACAGAACTAACGGCGCGGAAGTTGAGGCCAATGTTAGCAATATCATCATATCATCAGTTTACACAACCGTATTAGTTTTGCGAGGATACCAAATTCAGACATCGCGACATAAAGGCTGCTCCTTTCGTGCTGTCGAAAGCAGCTTTGAAATCGACGAAGAGGTGGTGTGTGTCGATTCTCTTTTCAATGGTCTTTTCCGAGATTTGGCGCTTGGTAAATATCTGGTCGGTTGTTGATTTTCCAGGTCTAATCAGTTTGTTGACGGTGGGCTTTCATCTTTCACACAATACGTTCGATAGAACCTTATATACGATGTTGAGGAAGCTTATCCCACGGTGGTTGGCGCAGATTGTGTTGTCTTTCTTTTTTCGTTTTTTAAAGCAGCTACCGCCCTTAAAATATATTAATTTTAAGGCTAGTTTGCGATGCTTCTCTTAATTTTGTTCTAGTAAACCGAAATTACTGTTAATTATTCCATTTCAATTTATAAACCTAAAAATAAATATAAAACCACAACACTGCTGACATAACCACAACTTAATAAATAAACTATCTAGAATGTCTTATATTTGTACATATCTCAACCACACATTAAAATAAATGAAATAAATAGCAGGGCATAAAGAGAAATCTAAATAATTTACTCACGCACTGCAGATGCAATAATTTTGCGTGCGACTTAGTTGAATTGAACAAACAATGAAACACACATGACACACGTGAGTTGCCTACGCGGTTAGAACTAACACGGAGACAACCCTAAAAGTATGCAATACACAAGTACTCATTTATGAATATTTAAAGTAATTCATATGGGCGGCTTCCACAACAGACAGTTGAGCGGAAGTTAGTAGGTGCGAGTTAAATAAATTATAACAACAAAGCCAAATTGGCATCATTTGCCAAAAGCAGGAAAATACACATACATTCGTTTTGTTGCCCCATGATTATTGAGTGCTGCAGTGAGGCATGTGTCATTGCATTTCTTGGTTAACGGAAGTTTGTGACAAATCTAGAACAAGCAATGACAACAAATTTAGTTGAACAACAACAACATATAATAAATGTTAACAAAAACTACTTTTTCTTTTATAAGAAGCTTTAGGCTGTGAAGAATAGCTACATATATACCAAAAGCAAGTGTTTCACTAATTTAACAAAAACAAAAAATAATAAAACAATAGCAAAGTTACGAGAAAGTATCTTAGGACATTTTCACAGTGAAAAATAAAATAAAAATTGTGAAAGAATGGTGAATCTCAGTCATCATTTTACCGCGAAGCAAGTAGATTAAAAGGAAGAAATAAACAGCGCAAAACAAACAAAGTAAATGTACTTAAAAAGACAAATACAAATAAAGCATTTGCAGTAGCATGGATTAGCCTCATCGAGGGTGTTTCATAAGCATGCAAGCAATGGAAATGAATGCTTGAAGATGTGCAAACAAACGGATCAACCGCAGAGTGAGCAACAACAAACGCTGGCAGCAGAAATTTAAACGGATTACAGCGGGGTGCGAAAATCTCACGCGGAAATAAATGGCGTGCGCGCACATATTTGTCTAGGTAAAGAGTACAAGTACAATGCTGAGAGGTGAGTAGAAGAAATTAATCAAATTAATGCTGAAGTAACATTTTACGGTTTGAATATAAATATTTGCTAACACATAAAGCGCTAAACCGAATGTTAACTGAACAAACTGTGTTTATAACGATTGCGGTCACTTTACTATAATTGCAGAAAATTTTAAAGGCCGTGATTTAATAGTTATACATACAGTTAAGATAAATAATAGAGAACCATAACGCAAAGACTTTTAGCACCAAATCTTATTTCGACGAATTTTAACTTCTTACGAATAACATATTTTAATATTTTCCAATTTATTTCCAAAACAGCATTAATACTTTTGGTTAAATAATATCAAACTGCTTTCACATAAAAAAATACTGTCCCACTTCGGTCAGAAGTACACCATGATCAAACTTTCGCTGTAGATATTATGTATACGTCCCGGTGCACAAAAGTTTCGAGTTTTCGCTTTAATAACAGAAAATTTACTTATTGTATTAAAAATGTATACTGGTCGATAAGAGTTAAGAATAATTCGAGGTTTCAAATACCTCAGAAAACTACAACTTCCGGGTGCTTTTTTCTCACAATGTATATATTATACGTTCAATATAAATTATAATTTTAGCTCAATCAATATGGCTTAATTTGCTAGTAGAGAAGTATTAAACGTTGTTGGTAATACCAAATCGAATTACCGTTAAAGGTGTGATAAGTTTAAAAAAGTACGTGTATTTTGCTGATGGAAGTTTAGTACAGGAGATCGCGGTAACAAGAGAGTAGACATTTTGTTATAATTGGGCGTAGCCTCACAAGAAAGAAAGGACTAAGTTCGGATGTAACCAAACATACTCTTGTTTCCTGCAAGGATCAAACCCGGCTTGTAGGTCAGGTGGGTTAGGGGTAATATTGACATAATTTTATCTATTGTTGGCATTACCACATACTATAAGCAGAAAAAATACTCCCTGAGTTTCAGTCATCTCACATACCTTAAGCAATATACTATTTTAAAGACTAAACTCAAACGAATGTTTACAAATGTTGATATTAGTTATATGGGGGCTACGGAAAGTTGGGTTTGGGTTTTTTGTAGTCCTAATACGCTCGTCTACGAATATCCATTTGTTTGATTTAAATGCCGTACAAAGGAGGAATATTAAGCTTTCCTTACAATATAGGGATGTCCATTAACTCATTGATCAATATCAATTTAATGGAGTCTATGAAAACTCGCTTTTAAATAACAACTAGCCTAATCGATTTTTTAAATATGTATATTCGAACAGAACTTTTTTTGGCCTCAGTAAAAATTAACTTCAGCCAGTGTCTGCTGAATATTGCTTTATAAATATTGAATGAATTGGAATTATTTATATATATTTGTATATGATTCTTTTATTTTTACGTTTTTTGCATGTTTACTGTAGTTGAGTTTCTCTATACGAATATTTTATGTAATAAATGCCAACAAAAATATTTTCGAAAGTCATACAAGTTGCACACATCTAATATAGTACCAGTATATGTACATATTGTGTGTTCATATTTAAAAAATATATCATACTCAAAACATTTTCACAAATAATCCGAAACTTTGATGAAAATTTAATGAGAATTTTAATTTTTCAATTCATACGGCTCTTGTAGAGTAGATCGAAAATATGGCAGCATTACTATATAAAACTACATTCTTTATTATTTCGAATATGAAAATCCCGATTTCACAATTTTATTTAGATAACTCACATCTTCTTCTTCTTAATTGGCGTAGACACCGCTTACGCGATTATAGCCGAGTTAACAACAGCGCGCCAGTCGTTTCTTCTTTTCGCTACGTGGCGCCAATTGGATATTCCAAGCGAAGCCAGGTTCTTCTCCACCTGGTCCTTCCAAAAGAGTGGAGGTCTTCCTCTTCCTCTGCTTCCCCCGGCGGGCACTGCGTCGAATACTTTCAGAGCTGGAGTGTTTTCATCCATCCGAACAACATGACCTAGCCAGCGTAGCCGCTGTCTTTTAATTCGCTGAACTATGTCAATGTCGTCGTATATCTCGTACAGCTCATCGTTCCATGGAATGCGATATTCGCCGTGGCCAACGCGCAAAGGACCATAAATCTTTCGCAGAACTTTTCTCTCGAAAACTCGCAACGTCGACTCATCAGTTGTTGACATCGTCCAAGCCTCTGCACCATATAGCAGGACGGGAATTATGAGTGCCTTATATAGTTTGGTTTTTGTTTGTCGAGAGAGGACTTTGCTTCTCAATTGCCTACTCAGTCCGAAGTAGCACCTGTTGGCAAGAGTTATCCTGCGTTGGATTTCTAGGCTGACATTGTTGGTGGTGTTTACGCTGGTTCCAAGATAGACGAAATTATCTACAACTTCAAAGTTATGACTGTCAAAAGTGACGTGAGTCCCAAGTCGCGAGTGCGACAACTGTTTGTTTGATGACAGGAGATATTTCGTCTTGCCCTCGTTCACTGCCAGACCCATTTCTTTTGCTTCCTTGTCCAGCCTGGAGAAAGCAGAACTAACAGCGCGGGTGTTGAGGCCGATGATATGAATATCGTTGGCATACGCCAGCAGCTGTACACTCTTATAAAAGATGGTACCTTCTCTATTTAGTTCTGCAGCTCGAACTATTTTCTCGAGAAGCAGGTTGAAGAAATCGCACGATAGGGAATATATTAATTTATACTTGATTTGTACACTGGAAAGGAAAGTTTAAAACGGAACATCTACATTTTATAATTGTGTTATATATTTCCCTCATTTTTACACTATAACATAAAAATATCTGGCGAATGTTATGTACCAAATTTGGTTGAAATCGGTTAAGCGGTGCCACGCCCATCGTCTAATTTTGACCATGGTTCGTCTAAAGCCCTCTCATACTATCTAGGGAGTAAAATTGAATGTCTCTGGCGTATTTAGCTATATCAATACCGCGCCTTTGGAAGATTTTAACAGTACCGTTATATGGGAGTGAGCTGCGTTATCATCCGATTTAATCCATTGTCACTGTCGGTGGAAGTTTCCATAATATTTGCTCTAAGCGAAATTGGTTCGTCTAGCTTAAGTAGTTTATGAGATATGTACATTAAACCTATTATAGGGCTGGACCACACCCAGTTTTATTCAAAATATTAAACCGAATACGCCCATCTACGAACACGTCCCTTAAATTTTTCCAAAGTACACGTGTTCCAAGTTTTATTACGATTCCGCAATTTCAGTCATTGTACAGCTTGCAAAGACAGACAGCCGGAATTCAACTTTCCACATTTTCGTACGTGAAAAAATAAATTACATTGCAAAATGCTTGCATATACGAAAGAATTATATATAATTTGCCAGAAGTATAAGGTTTACTTGAGGCATTTTTGGAAGCGAAGACTAATAGTACTAAAATAGTGGAACAAGAAAGTTGAAAAAAGAAAATGTATCATCCTCGTCGACATCTCTGTGGACTAAAAAAAATGATACGTAATTGCCTGAAACTAACCGGAAATATGTATAGTAATTCATAGGCGTATATGGGAATCTAGCACAAAAGTTGTATGTGTCAATTCTAACCTGAAAGTAATGGGTTCAAGTCAAAAATTTCTCTAACGAAAGTCATACCTCGGCTGGTCAAAAGCTAAAATTGTCAAACCTATGAGAATGCGCTTATGATTGAAAAGCTTTCGAAGACTTTGACAGCTATTCAATGTGCACCTAAAAGTATCTAATTATTTGACCGATAACGTCTAGACTGGTCTATCAAAAATTTAATTGAAAGATATGTCAAAAATGCTGTGGTCTATCACACCTCCTTCGTTATATAATTACCTGCTCCCCCGCCTATCACAACCTAGCTTTCCGAAAGTAATTTAATTTCGTCCCGTACCCCATATAATACATATGTGTCAGCCACCCCCTATGAGTACAACAAAAGTTATAACTTTGCTGCTTGAAGATTTTTCTTTCATTTTGGTTTGCCCCTCCACTTTTCATAGACTCTCGACAATTGAATGTGCTTCGATTGCTTTTTGTCGGCCATAAGTCGGCGCATTTGAAATCAGGTGCTCAGTCAGCCGAACATTTTTGAATTATTCACAGACACGTGTTCGGTTTCAGGCACACGCACCCGTTAACCTGCTGCTCCTCCGTAAGTTAAAAGCATGTATTTGAATGAGTGTGAGTGTTAAAGTGAGTGTATGTTTGAACGTGTGCGAGTGACTTGGTCAGTGCCTGTCTCATTGTGACGTTGCGTTTAGTAACAATTACTTTAATAATTTTCTGCTTTTGATGCTTGTTTTAACATTTCTTGCTCGCCTCTCCACAGGGGACAGTACAGACCTCGGCTTCAGTGTTCGCAGTTAATTACTTTGCCACATTTCTAATGAGCTTGAACGCGTGTGACACGCACAGGCAAGAAAGCAAATACATATATATAAATATATATGTTTGTATAAAAAGGCTTATATAAAGTATATTAGAAAGGCTTCATTATAATAAATGTGTGCTTATGTAGGTTAACTCAGTTGGGTGCACCCCTTGGTATGTTCGTGTGTGTCTTTGAAAAGTCTACCTCCAAGCCAGGCCGAATGTAGGTTTCCACAGTTATTCATGTAGCTTTTGCCATTTTTTACACAGAAGCTTCTCTTTGTGATTTTTACCATTCATTGAGCTCATCTTTCAACAGCCTGTCGACCTGCTCCACTTTCAGGCCACACACATATACGCACGCCTACAAAGCACAGAAAAAGGTAAACTTGGAGTGTCCTGAGCAGTTGCAGGACATTCACACGAAACTTTTGTTTTGTTGTCATGTCTGTTTTTGGTTCATCATCTTTTTTGTTGGCTTTTTGTTTCAACTTATTGGAAAAGGTAATGCTTTTTTATGTGAAAATATATTATGCAAGAGTCAGTTGCTTTCACATGCGTAAACTTAGCTTCGGCCAAGTACCGTATGAAATTTAAAATACGAATAGGTTGTGTGCTTACATAATTCACGAGTTTCAAACGAATTTTATTTAGTATGCAATATTTTAATACCACAGAAAGAGTGAGAGGGAAGTATTTTCAAAATAACATGTAAGTAAGGGTTAAATTTAGACATAACCGCAAGTTATATGATTCGACTTTTTGTAAAAATGCATATAAAATATTTCGAAATCCTTATTCCCTATGTTTGGTTACTGTGCAAAATTGTGTAATTTAGTTTCATTAAGGCATCCGGCTTAAAATTCCGAAATTCCTTGTTTAAAGTATATTCTTGTTTTTTTTTTACTCGCGTAGACACCGCATACGTGGTTACAGCCAAGTTAACAACAGCGCGCCAGTCGTTTCTTCTTTTCGCTATTTGGCGCCAATTTAAGATACCAAGTGCTGCCAGGTCCTTCTCCACCTAATCTCTCCAACTGAATAGAGATCTTCCCGCCTGTTATAAGACCGACGCCCGCTTGCAGCCGCTCCCGAAAAGTGAATATGTCGGATTAGCTCCGCTGTAGCTTCTTCTCTTTTAGCCCAGGCTCCACACCGGCGACCGTAGTGAAAAGTTGGATATACATACTATATACGTTTAGAGGGCTGAAGTTCCGAGGTTTATGTTTAGACGATAGATATATATATATATATCTTTCAGAAACATTAATCACTTCTTTAGTGAGATTAACAAAAAGTTTCCGAAAGGTTGAAGGCACATAAGATTGCGTTTAGCATCGGTCTTTACCTCTAGCCAGACCACCAAGTTTGTTATACTATGTTCGAGTTCCGATAGCTTCTACCTGTTTACGTACAAAAAATGCTCCGCTTGACTGTTCCGTTTTTAAAAACTAGAAGATGCAAAATATTTCTAGTAACATTAAAACCTTTAAAGCATTAACATATTAGTAATCTCCTGTTCGTCAAATCGTGTTAAAATGCGAATCGAACAATTAACTGTAATAAGTAAATTAAATTAGCATAATCCAAAAGAGAGTGATGTAGCTAACTTTTCAAACACTTTTTGATGTGTGTACACTCCTCATTGTATTTAATTCAATTGTATAAATTTGTTATTGGTTTTGTATTGCTATTTTTAGCAAAAGAGTGTGGGCATTTTTTTGTGCTTTCTTACTATTCCAAGTTGGAGGCATAAACAAAGCAAAATGTCGAAAAGGGTTCTTATTTTGAGCGTCTGCATCAAAACTTACCGGCTGAAAGAAAGTAGCTCCTTCGCTTCGCTTTTGGTTTCACTCAATACCAGCACACACTCTCTTTTACTCCCCTGCAAAAAATGCGACTAGTCCGGGATGTGTCCGGGATTAGTCGCAAAGGAACATGCGACTAATCCCACTTTACATCTCTTTGTATGGACTGAACTGTTCCCTTTTGTTCGAGCATGTCCTATGAAGAGACTAATTGTACCCATTTATACCCAAATGGGTATAAAAAGGGACTAGTCGCTTTGTAGGTCGCAATGGTAGCAGAATGAGACCAGTCGTTATAAAACCTCTAAAATCCCTTTAACAATCAAGATAAATTTTATCCGAAGCCTTCGTTTTAAAATATATATTTTTATTTAATTGACTTTGAACACTTTAAATACAGCTTCTCTAACATAAATCTGACAAATCAAAATTTTTGCAAAACTCATGAAAGAAATTATCATCAAAATTTAAAAAAATGTATCTGAAAAAAAATCGTTTACGCAGTTTTGTACTCCACTCAAAAAGTTCGCGTTGATTTCTTGCTTTCATATAACGCGTGAACAAAATTTATTCTTTAAGAAAAAAAAAACGAAATAAAATGGGCTACAAACTTTTAGGAGAATATTTCTTGTGAGTTTTTAGCTGCGAAAATTTTAAAATAAATATTCGTTCTGGTTTCTTTACGAGTTTTATAAATCACATTTTTTAAATAATTTTATAATAAAAATTAAAAAAGAAAAATTCAGTCCAGAAATAAGAAGTCAGAATTTAAAGTCTGAAATATTACAACTTTGTACTATTGCAGTTTTATATTAAAAAAAAAAAAAACAATTGGAGGGGTAGTAGTTTAAGATGCAGAATTCTTCTTTTTTTGTCGATAAGCTTTCTTAAAGCATTTAGCTTTTTCGAAAGCAATGGCTTTGCGCAGCGCGTCCTCCGGCGACAATCCCTTAAATGGTAATTTGGCAATGGCTCCTAACTGAAAAGAAGATTTAATTTAACTTGAAATAAAAACATACATATGTGTAAAACAATGGTATGGAATATTTATCTTACCAGTCAATGAAGCATAAAAATTTGGGAAAGATTTTAAGCTTATCTTTCCATGTGAACCATCCACGTTTATTGACGCTATGACGTCCTTATTTAACAGCAGCCTTATATTTCTGAGATTGTTGCATAAAATAGCAGACATCGCAGATTCCTATAAAATATGTTTAAATAATATTTGTAAACTGAGCTATGATATAAATCTATATATCAAATTAACTTACATATACATCTCCTCTACATTTCCAGCAATCCTAGCAGTGGACACGGTCGACACAGCGTAATTTCTACCTAGTCTTAACTTTTCACGATTCTTTTTTCTTTCCCTACTTATTATTCTCCTTAGGTGACGCTTGCTTACCTTACTCATCTTGTACAAAAACTCCTTTTCTCACTTTGCTGCTATTCCTTTTTTCTTTTATTTGTTTTAATAATGTTGATTTAGCCAAACAGATTTTCAATTTTCACTTTTCGCACTTCTTACTTTTTAAAAATCATCTGTTGCAAAACTAGTGGCCGCACATTACCGATTATACGGGAAATATTATCGATAGTACTGCCTTGGAACTATCTCGATACATACATTTACCCTCATTTAAACTTTTGCGTAATTCGAGTCAAATTGCGCTAAAAAAATTAAATAAACTAGTAAGTGTGTTTCGATAAAAAATGTGCATATATTTACTCACCGGGTCATTAGTTTTGGTTAACTCTTTTTCTCCTTAATACATTTATTACCTTCTGCAGATATTTTGTTCTTCCCATTATTAACAAATTACCACTGGCAATAGTAATATGCACGCAAATCACAGTTCTTATTTCTTTTTATATTTTATTTTATTGTAGTTATAGGTGTTTTATGTTATTACGCGTAAAAATGTTGTCAAGCACTTTTTTAGTTTACTTTCGCAAAAATAGTCAATGTAATATAAATACAATGCTGGAAAACATGTACACCACAATGAAAATATAGATATAAACAGTGCTTATCAATTTGTTTAAATAAATAATCTCTTGATGTCGATTCCTTTTGTCTGCTCGCAATACCTTTCGATATAATAATGGTATAATATCAGTAGATAATTCTCGATATAGAGACGTCGATAGGTTTCGACTTCTAGTTCTGCAACTGTGAAAAGAGTGTTGTTAACTACGTAAGACATTTTCGAGCTTAGGTTGAAAAGGCTCACAATTTTCAAAATGAATTGGCTTGAGTGGTTTTAAATCCAAATCAATAATTGTTAAAAATGATAATATGCTTATAAAATACAAGCTTTGCTCAGATCTACAGCTTACTAAATATTTGCAGAAACAAAGGTCTATGCTTAGAGAATAATTGACAGCATGCCTAATATCCAGGCTTTTACTTAAAGCAGTATTGTATCTTCTTATTGAAGAAAAAGCCTACATTTGAATGCCGCTCTTAAGTCAAATACGTACATGATTGAAATATAAAATTCTGTTAGAAAAAGCTATTTTTCATAAAAATGTTTGGAAATTGTTAATGTTAATGTATACTAAAAGAAAGATAGTTTAATTATCTTTTAATCCATAATGAATTAAAAAAAAATTCATTTATTTTGTAAATGCTTCAAGGCTATATTTATTGTTTTATGCAAGTCAAAAGTACATGTCGAAATACAAAATGTTGTTAGCATGGGCTTTGTTTTATAAGCATGTTTAAAAATATACAATGTTAACGCATATGAAAATGGAGATAGTTCAATTATCTTTCGTTCTGATTACAATTTCTTATAAAAATTTTTCAGTTTGTAAAAAGTTTCAATGTTTTTGTACACCGCCTCTTGCTAGTGCAAAGACATGTACGAAATTCATTACTTATGGTTTTTTTAAATGTAATAGGTTATGATAATTGAATGGAAGGAAATTCAGTAACTTTGCTTTGAAATTTATGAATGTATTTTTGCCAAAATTCTAACTTTTTTCCCAATAGTACCCGATAGGGATTAATTGAGACTAATTGATCTCCAATTATACCCGTTTGAGACTAGTTGCGACTAATTAATACTCAATTGTTCCACATCGAGACTAGTCCCGGAATACTCTCTTTAGAGATTAGTCGCACAATTTTTTGCAGGGTCAGTACACTTCAATTATGTTTGCATTGCCCTTTCAACATTTCACTGAAAAGCAATTCTTTATTTATTTATGGAAAATCAACATAAATTAAGTACACCTCATTGATTGCACCAGCAGCAGGGTGAAAGGGAAACATATTCGCCGGAAAAGTACTTACATAATTGTATGCGGCACTTGAACGCAAAGCGAGTGCCCAGCCAATCGGTGAAGGAGACGGCTTTTTGAGATTGCCAGCCTACCAATTAGTTGAAGAGCCGCATGCAAACGCACAGCCAAACATATAAATGAATGGTTATTAGAAACCACAATGATTTTCACTTATATAGTGGAATTTAAAAATAAATGACCTCTGTCTAAATTAAAAAGCAAATCTCCACCATTTATTTGCTCTTCAGAATTTATTTTTATTTTAATTTTTATTGCCTTTGCTAAATTTTCCTTTCGTCGGAAAGTTATTTAACCGGAGCGGCTTTGCCAGTGAAGGCTGAAAAGCTTTGCCGAGCGCCAAGCCTGGATCAACAGAAATGATATAAAGTCAGACGTCACATTTTAATCGCCTTTATTTGTGGGTAATTGCATGGCAGACGAATTCAATGAATAACCGATGAAATACACAGCAAGAGAAAGTCGCGGAAAATATACAAAAAAATTAAGATTCTGAAAATAATGCTGGAAGCTGTTCGTACTATTTTTAAGCCATAAAGCAAATGCACGAATACCCGCAAAGAAGAAAATTAAAATCATAAAAGCAGACTCTTTTGTTGACGAACAAAGTGCACAAAGCATTAGCACAGATTTAAACAGACGTGGACAGAAAAAATTATACCGCAAAATTTGAAAGCAGTGTTTTGAAACAGTGAAACTTAGTTAATTTGAACATGGCAGCTAGTTGAAACTCATACTATTAGGTTTCTATAGTAAGTATAATATAGAGGGTTTGGAAGCGATGACGTAACTTTATTTTTATTCAGTTGTCCAAATGTTCACATGTTTTCAACGAATGGAAAGCTATCGTCGTTTTGTGTCTTTTCAGTATATTTCATTCATTTGAAGCTTAAAAAATTTTGTTCAATCAAATATGTGGAACTTTTTGCCTTTTGTGCAGTTTTTCTTCAGAACTTTAATATGAATAAAACCTCAGCCGAAAGTATCTGCATTCTAGTGGAAGTAGAAGAGAATTTTACAAACGATTTTGCATGTTACAATAATAAGTCGTTTCTGCATCGGATTGTGATTGGTGACGAAAAATGAACCATTGCAACAACCCTAAATGCAACAGAACATATGCGAACCAACCAAATCAACGGCAAAGCTAAATATCCATGACACCAAGCTGTATTATGAGGTCCGAAAATCGGGTAAAACCATTAGCGGGGAACGCTACTGATAACTAAAGATTTGTCTCAGCTGCCTTTTATACTTTGACCTTCCCCTTTCTGACTACCATATAAGAAAAGGGTGTCTAAAATTGCCATGATTCATTCTTGGCCGCCAAGGTGACGCAGTTCTTCTGGATGGTATCCACAAATGGGCAGAAATATGAGAAAATGTTATAGTATTAGATGAGCAATACTTTGAATAATGCTATTGTACATGGTTTTCTTATATATACGTTCCAATTTGTAACAAAACAACGAACGAATATAGTTATAGACCCAATATGTACTAAAATTTTTGTCTAGTTCAACTTTGTTTTTCCGTTGGCTTACCAAACAAACCTTCATAGATATACATATTTATAAACAATCTCTACCATATACACCAATATTTATATAAAAGTAAACATATATGATTAAAACATTCCACACTCAGAAAAATAATAATTTTGGAATTTATCTGACGATACGAGTTTTACCTATTGATATCAAGAAGTTGTGTAACTAAATGTCCACTCAATTTAAGAACAATTGACTGTACACCAAATAATGCTGGCAAATAAGCAATGAAACCTAACTACACTGAGCTCCACGCCGTTCTCGTTCATAGATATTTCTCATTTACGTCAGCCAATTTATGGCTCCCCTGAAATAATTCATAATTAAATAATTTTAAAGAGAAAATCAAGATTACATAATGGAACGAAATCCCTCTTAGAAATCTGATATCTTCGCTCAGATAAGCGAGCAATGTATCCCACGCTGTCTTACCTTAAGTCAAGTGCATGTTAAGTTAATTGCTTGCTTGTAAGATTGTTTCGTTCTTATTATATTCATTTAGAAAGTTTAATTGCTTTATAATTTTAAATTAGATATTCTTCGTTATTTTTGTAAATGCAAATAAAGCTAAGCGATGTACTTTATTGTCAAGTAGTACAAAATAGTTAAGACTTGTTTTTGGGCGTAATGAAAATATTAACTTAAAGTGCAGTAATTAAACTGCGATGTAATGAGTGAGGAGGAACAATGGTTTTTTATAAATCTTTAAATATATAAATATCACATTGAAGGTAAAAGTGTACAGTGTTCCTAGAGAGTGGCCGAGGTAGGTACTATATATAGCTTATGTATAAACAATGGGTTGTCAAAAAAGTCTTGCGGTATTTTTATTGAATTTTTTTTTTATTGAAATTTAAATGAATTTTTGATGACTCATGCCCAGCTCTTGACCGTTGCTACGGCTGTTACTATGCCGGTCTCTTTCGACCAATTCAGCGATTTTATCGCAATTTTCGACGACAGGCCTTCCGGAGCGTGGCGCATCTTCGACCACCTCTACACCAGAATGAAAACGTTGAAACCATCGTTGTGCGGTGGAAATGGAAACTGTATCGGGTCCAAAAACTGCACAAATTTTATTGGCGGCTTGAGATGCATTTGCTGTATTTTCTCTTTATTTTGCTCCATGTTTGCGACGCTATAACTCACGAACGACTTAAAAGAATCGACGAGAAATTAATCAAACACGTGTTAGCGCGTGAAATGAGCTTTCCAAAAAGGTATAGCATGACCCGATGCGACGAATAACACTAGAACTACGCGCTTTCAGCGCCAACTAGCGAAAGTACCGCAAGCCTTTTTTGACAACCTAGGTCTAGTATACAGAAATTTATTATTATATTTCAAATATATTAAATAGTAAAAAGTTACAGGCTAAAATTTTATTTAAGTAGCTCAAAGAAATTGAGAAATAGGTGGGAAATTTTAGAGCTCACTCTACATATAATGTTACAAGGAAATGAGCAAAATCGAGTAATATTCAAACCATCTTCTATACTTTGGTAAAGTTCAAAATTATGAATAGTAAGGGAACTTTTCTTTAATCTTGTCCAGGTAGATCCCAATAAAATTTGTTTTATGAATACCCATCATAAATTGGAACCAGTTTCCGGTAACGCTTCCTCTTATAAACAGTATCTTCATACTTATTGTATTCGAGATGTGTTCAGAAAATAACGGCGGTTTTTCATTTTTGGAAGAAGCGCCGGTATAAGTGCATAATATCAAATGCGAACTATTTTGAAGGCGACAACATTAATTTCAAACCCACTCAATTTTAATTTGGTTTAACCTACCATCATCTTTTTACTCTGAACCGAGTGTGTTAAGTTTGCCACGACCGTTGTAACAAGTGATCCAAGTAGAGGTGCTTTCAGTAGCCTTTTTTTGACACATCGCGGATAAGGTGTGTCAAGCTGTGATGTTACTTTTGTTCAGTTGGTATTTTATCACAGAAAGACCTACGCCTGAACAACGTTTACAAATCGTTCAAATTTGAGTGTTTCGAGCGCTTCGATCAACTAATGGTCAACACAGTCGGCCTAATAAGCTATTATCAACACCATCACCTATCTTGAGACTCAGTATTCATAGACCACGACTAGCATGCAGTGAAGAAAATATAGCAGCCGTAGCTGAGAGTGTACACGAAAACCGGAGTTAAGATGGCACCACTTTCCGCACATCGCATTAATCAATGGATTTATTGAGACAACATTTTGGTGAGCAGATAATTTCACGTTTTGGGACGGTCGATCGTGTGATATCACACGGTTAGACCTTTTCTTCATCGAAAATTGAACTCAATGGATGAATCATCGCAGACGTAGCCGTGGCCGACATTTGAAAGAGATAATCTTCAAAAAATAAATGCCAAAGAATGTTTTTTCTTTAAAAAAGAAGGGAACCTCTTAATGGATCACCCTTTGTTACGGGGTAGGACGAAACCAAATTCTTGTATGAAAGACTTTTTTATTTAATAAAATATCGTTTCAAATTTTGGCATATATTATTGTCCAAGCAACTTTACATTCTCCGAATAAATTGCTTAAAACGGAATAACAATAACGGTACATAACTGTCACAGAAAATCAAAATAAAAACATTTTTAAGCAATTTTATTACAAGGCAAAATTATTTTTCATATTTCGAATTTAAAAGGCTCTTTATTCAATTTTTAAATACCAGCAAAAGAAGGGTCGGTCCTGTATTATTTTCAATTCCTCGCCACTTAAATAAACAATAGATTGCGAACATTCAGACGAGTATTTCCGGGCTTATTGTCCCATTACAGTCTGGGCTACGAAACCCAAACGGACCAGTACTTTTATTCAGAACCAAGCATAACAGTCCATCGGTAACATTCCTCAAAAATAATTGAACATTTATTTGTGCCCCTACAACAAAAACGTTTTTGACATTTGTCAGGTTGCAGAACACCGAAGCCAAATTGAATCAATGAGTACTAGACTATACTTGCGATTCCTACGCAGGCCAGATCATTTTTATACCCTGAACAGGATAAATAAGGTTTGCCACGAAGATTATAACACCCAAAAACCGCTTTTAACATATGTATGTATATTATGAGTGGGCAAAGCTTAGTCGATTTATCCATGTCGGTCTGTCTGTATATACGCGTACTAGTCCCTCAGTTTTTAAATATCGAACTGAAATTTTACACACGTCTTTTTCTCCTTAAGAAGCTGCTTCTTTGTCGGAACCGCCGATATAGCTGCCAAATAAACTGAACGATCAAAATAAAATTCTTGCAGGGAAAACTTTTTTATTTTTCGAGATGTCTTCACGAAATTTAGCAAAGACTCAAGTCCAAGAAGGATTTCGGACATATTGTTTAGATCGGACCTCTATGCTATACATATCTGTATATTAAGATATATCATTCATACCGGCCGACCAAAATCAATATAAATATATTTTTTTCCTTCTTCTTCTTCTTCTTTAACCGAGTTAACAACAGCGCGCCAGTCGTTTCTTCTTTTCGCTACGTGGCGCCAATTGGATATTCCAAGCGAAGTCAGGTCCTTCTTCACTTGGTTCTTCCAACGGAGTAGAGGTCTTCCTCTTCCTCTGCTTCTCCCGGCGGGTACTGCGAATACTTTCAGAGCTGGAGTGTTTTCGTCCATCCGGACAACATGACCTAGCCAGCGTAGCCGCTGTCTTTTAATTCGCTGAACTATGTCAATGTCGTCGTATATCTCGTACAGCTGATCGTTACATCGAATGCGATATTCGCCGTGGCCAACGCGCAAAGGACCATAAATCTTTCGCCGACCTTCTCTCTCGAAAACTCGCAACGTCGACTCATCAGTTGTTGTCATCGTCCAAGCCTCTGCACCATATAGCAGGACGGGAATTATGAGTGCCTTATATAGTTTGGTTTTTGTTTGTCGAGAGAGGACTTTGCTTCTCAATTGCCTACTCAGTCCGAAGTAGCACCTGTTGGCAAGAGTTATCCTGCGTTGGATTTCTTGGCTGACATTGTTGGTGGTGTTTACGCGGGTTCCAAGATAGACGAAATTATCTACGACTTCAAAGTTATGACTGTCAACAGTGACGTGAGAGTCAAGTCGCGAGTGCGACGACTGTTTGTTTGATGACAGGAGATATTTCGTCTTGCCCTCGTTCACTGCCAGACCCATTTGCATTGCTTCCTTGTCCAGTCTGGAGAAAGAAGATCTAACGGCGCGGGTGTTGAGGCCGATTTTTCCTTACTAAGTAAAATTAATTCGACTTGAAGGTTACTTATATTAAACAAACACACACTAACACCCGCCTTCCCCCTATGGGTTCCGCCCCGTCTCTGATTGAGTTCTCGTTTTTCTCTCTATCCAAAAAATTTTTCCATCAACATCAGCGCATTTTATTTTAGTTTCTTCTGTCAAAAATTTCCTTTTCCATAAACTTAAATCTTTTAATCTGTGATTATGACATGTGACAAATGCGCTTTAATCTTCTTTTTCGACAATGGTGTTTTTTCTATTTTCAATTAAATGTCTCTGCACTCTACTTGACACGTTTAAGCCAAATTTTGCTTGACTTCGACCATTATTGTGCGTGAGGATTCGAAAAAAATTTACATTTTCGAACAATTATTTTATCATCACAAGGGGTTGTTTTGTGAGGCGGCGCCATACGAATTATGGTTTGAATTAACAGGTTATGTAACATTTCACTATATTAGGGATTTTTACCTGGTTTATACCGTTTTTGTAAAAGTCCCAAATAATTCATCATTTTTCAAATGAATAGTATTTTCCTATTGCCAATTTATTATAATTTGTAACAATATCAACTAATAAACACAACTTCGCCACTGCTAGTAGTTATTTGTTAGACCAAACATAACCAATACCGAAAACTATACCTGCGCTATTATCCAAAGCTTTTAAATAGGCGTGAGAAGCAGTATTTATCTACTAATAATAAATTCATGGAAATATCGCTCTCTTATAAATAACAGTGATTTTTTTATTTATGAGTACAAGTGCGGTAAATCTCTGTCCATAGCTGTATATTTGCTATAATATGGGCACAATAGCTTCGGTGCATCTGGATGATGCATTACATATGTATATGCGTGTGCAATGAGACTGTTACAACCGTTTTAATGTTCGTTTGAAGTTTGAGCAGCATAACTAAATTAGTATTTGTTTGGCAGCCGTTTTTATATGTACGACGCGTATTTTCATTAGAATCAAGGCTAAGAAATCGTTTAAAATGTTGCAGAAACTGTCCACCAATCTAGCGAATGGCGCTCTAAAAATAAGTCGAAACCGAAAAACCACTGAATTGTATGGAGCATTGGCTAAAGAGCCTATTTGGAAGACCATAGTAGTAATTTGTATTAAAATACGTGTTGCCTTAATTACCCTAGCTATCTGATGTTAGGCAGCTTTGATTATGTTATGACTGGTCATATAAACAGAAAGCAAGCTTGTTTTCGCTTTTTAAGTAAAATAATAAAAGTTCAGAAAATGTTCCGCGAGAGTTGACTGCATAAATTTTATAAAGCTCGTTAGTTCCTACTGTGTTCTAGAAAATAATCGTAAAACAAAGATAGGACCAAATGTGTTCAATAAATCGTTATGGCTCGACAAGGTTGTTTTCTAAGAAGCAATCCTACGTATATTAATTGATATTTTGATTTTAAAGGATATGTAATGTAATCAATATTTCCATAGCTGAACTTCTTATTTTCGTCGTTTTCCAACTTTTTTATTTTATCCCTAAAAATGCCGATAAACAATGAAACTCTATTCGCCATAAATCATACTTCTAAGCATAAAGACACCGGGGAAGCCAAATAGGTATTCCACAAAGGATGTCAACGTGTGATAAGACAAACAACGAAACCCGTTATACGCCAAAGTGTGCGTCCCACAGTAAAGAACGCAATAAAATTAACAGATATTCAGAAAATAATAACAAAAATAACAATGCAGACAATAAGCAGTCATAACAAACAAGAAAGGAATTGAAGTACTGACAACTTGTAGAAAAAACAAAAGCAACACTGCAAGATGTGCATATAGTAAAACGCATGAAGTGGCAGTTCTTGTAGATCAAGTAGTGGCAACTTTTGGCGCAGATCGTTGAATGCGCAACGTGTGTGAGAAAGCAGCCTAGCGACGAAAGTGAAGGAAAGGTATTAAACAACCCATGACATTTGCATATTGTTTGTAAAAGCTTGTTCACCTGAAAGTATGTAATATGCATATGGGTCCGATATGTAATAAGCCGGGCAAATGCCGCCTCTTCGTAAGCGCGTGGTAGCTGCGGGCAGCGCATGGCGCAAATAAAATAAGAAAGCTAAAAGGAAAAATGAAAGACATACTTCAAATACTGTATGCCTTGCCAGTGAACACGCGCCTCTCTTGCAAGCGCCTCGCTGATACTGTGACTCACTTGACGGCAGCGAAGCCGCGAGGCTTTGGTAGTTTTCCATTTTTTCCAACTTTAGCCATTTTGTTTTGCATCTTTCTTTACACATAGACACGTGCACATATACGTTACAGTTTCAATTGTGTCTCGGTTTTTTGCTGTCATATTTACATATTTTGCTGCCGTAGAGTGTGCTTGTGCTTCTCGTGCGTAGCTCGCCTGTTTGCGCCCGAAAGTATGCTATATACTGTATTATTCTGCGTGAAGTTAATTTATGTGCTGTTTGCTGGCTGCTTGCTTGTCTTCAACATGGAATTGTCAACATTATTGTTGTTTTTAGTGTTTCTGTTCGTTTTTTCGTGTTTGTGCTTGAGTTGGGTTTTATTGTAAGGCCGCTTGTGGAACGAAGTATAAACAGTGCTTTTGGTGTAATAAATTTTCGGCAATGCAATAAAATTATATGTAAACAGTATTGTATTACAAAGACGTCGCACATACACACATATACTAGCCTCCTTACACGCACACATATACACCATACTGAGAACATTGAGTTTCGGCGTGGCGATAAAAGACACGCGTAAGCTTCTCAGATTTGTTATTAAATCAGCGTAAATTTTGTGTGCGTAGGCAAATTGGTGCACATTAAGGAAGTAATGAGCCATGCCGTGACATCCACTAATGAACAAATCGTTTTATTTGGACAACATATTGAATGCAAATGAGTTAATTGTTTAAGTGATGTAAACGAAATTTTGCGTTTCCTAGCAAATAGAAAACGAAAATTTTAAAAAATCGTTGTTTCTTTAATTTACACATTAATGTACCTTTAATTAATATTTATTTTTATAACTTCGTGTACATATATCTACAAACAAAAAGAAAAGAGTAATATTTCCTCCCATTATTTAATATATAGGAGATTCATTGTCATCTTGTGTAACACTACACACGGTCAGAACAATGGCAATAATGACAGCAAGTAAGGAAGGTCTAAGTTCAGGTAAAAGCGAACATTTATAATATCGCAATTTCTACAGGGCAAAACCGGGTTGTTCAATAAGTTTTGCCGGTTGATAAGAGAGGGCTTTGCTACTAGCCCAAAATTTTATACGTATGTGAAGCTTCATTTCAATCTATCAATTCATTCTTTGTTTAGAAGCCATTTAGTGTCGCCGTGTCACAGAATTTTTTAACAATGAAAAAAATTGAATATCGTGCAGTGATGAAATTCTTATTTTTGGAAGTTGTAGCACCAAAGGAAATTCACAAACGAATGTTTAAAGTGTATAATGATTGTTCACCTCCAATTAAAACAGTAGAAAGGTGGATTGCTGTACTAGCCTTGAAGACGATCCACGTGAAGGATGTCCAAAAAGCGCATCAACGCCAGAAATTATAGCCAAAATACAGGATATGATTTTAGAAAATCGTCGATTGACTGAGAGAGATTTAGTACAGACTCTACGCATCTCATTAGGCAGTGTGAGCCATATTTTAAGTGAAATTTTGGGTTTTAGAAAGCTGTGTGCACAATGGGTCTCGCATTCGCTAACAAATTCGCAAAATTTGAAACATTTTAAAAAAGATAAAGTGGATTTTGTGCGTTGATTCGTCACTAAGGATGAGACTTGGTCTATCACTATGAACCTTAATCAAAACAAGAGGCTAATGAATTGTGTAAACCTGGTTTTCGGCTTCGAAACGAGTTCGAATCCGCAAATCGGCCAAGAAGGTTTTGCATAAGTTTTTTGGGATGCGAGATAAATTTTGTTTGTGGATTACTTGCAAACTGGTAAAACAATTAATTCTGAATATTATTCGTGACAATCGTTTTTCATTAAATGAAGAGGTCATAACGGGTGTTGAAGCTTTTTTTGCAGACCTTTCGGATTTTCACTTCAGGGATGGGATCCACAGATTGGAGGATCGTTGGAGCAAGTGTATTAATGTTCAGGGAGATTATACTGAATAATAAGAGTATTTTGAATCATAAAATTGTGTTTTCCTTATCAAACGACAAAACTTGTTGAACAACGCCATTTCTTACAAGCCATCAAAGTCAAATTGAACAAATTCGCTCATTTCTCTTTGGCACCTTTCGGCACAGTCTGAGTATGGGTAAAATTCCCTTAACTACACATATATTGGTTATGCTGAAAATTACTAAAAAGTACGATAATTCATTAAATAAATGCATAAGAGAAAATAAGGAACTATATACATTTAGAATTTTCGAAAATCGATTTTTTTATTTTATTTTCTTAATCTATAGGTATTTGAGAAACCGCACAGAAAATTGCATTAAAAACTTTACACGCGTTTTTCTCAAAATGGTGTTTTCAAAGTCGGTGACCAACGATTAAACCGAATATTTATAGGGTGTTCCAATTAGAGCAACTTTTTTCAGTTCAAGCTGTCATAGTATTTTTATTCAGTTTTGTTTGGCATTTCATCATGGAAAGACTTACGCTTGAAAAACGTTTACAAATCGTTCAACTTTATTACGAAAATTCAAGTTCTCTAAAGAATGTGTTTCGCGAGCTTAGCTCTACTTACAAGTATGTTCAACATAATGGGCCTATTGAGCGTACAATTCGCAACATCATCACCCATCTTGAGGCTCAAATTTTATTATTGGATAATATTCGACCGAATAGACCACGTTCAGCACGCAGTAAAGAAAATATAAAAGCCGTAGCTGAGAGTGTACACGAAGACCATGCAGAGCAACCCGGACTAAGTTATGGAATGCATTTTATTCGATCCAACGTTTTCGAATAAATTTTGTTCAGGGTTGAGGCCCATTTCTGGCTTAATGGGTATATAAACAAGGAAAATTGCCAGATTTGGGACGAAGAGCAAGCTGGAGAAATTCAAGAGCTGTATTTTAATTAGAAAAAACGGTTTGCTGTGGTTTGTGGCCGGTGGAATCATAGGTCTACATTTCCGGTGAGAACGTTACCGTCAATGGCGACCGTTATCCCGCCATGTTAACCGACTATTTGAAGCTCGTGATTTTGCCAACATTTGATTTCAATAAGAAGTCACCATTTTCCACCTTTTTTCTGTGGGGATGTACATATAAAGTCTAAAGTATATGCGAACAAATCCCGCTTAGATTCAGGCCTTTAATCAAAACATCACGCGTGTTATTCGCCAGTTGCCAGTCGAAATGCTCGAAAATTAAACAACATTTGAAAAAGATAATCTTCAAAAAATAAATGCCAAAGAATATTCTTTCGAACGATAGTAAACATTCCCCATTAAATTTGAAGTTTCTGTGTTTTGTGTTTTAAAAAGATGGGAATTTCGAAATGGATCACTCTTTATATTTGAAATTCGTAGAGAAACGTTTCCATACAATGTACTAATAATGTGCCCTTGTGTCAAAAGTGGATTAAATCTGAATTGATGCTCTAACCAACAAGTACCAAATATAAAGGTTTTTGATTTTCCGGTTGGCTTTATGCCGTATAGTTGGTCCAGATGCAAGATATCTTAGCAAATAATGTATGTCTTTATTTGATTTAAAATTAACAAATTTTGTGGTTTTTCTCTATTCATATTAAGATATGTATATTTAACATTAAACAGAGCATATCAAAATATTTTTTTTTTACACAGATAAAAAAAATTAATGTTAAAGCTAAAAATGCGCCTAATTCATACCAAAAAAGTTTACGGACAGCAATGATTATTTATATAAATCAAAGGTAATTAAAATAGTTTTAGGGGTTTTTTGCCTACATATTGTTATTATTATTATTCCCTAGTCGTCGACGCAGTCTCCCCACTCGATTTATAGTATTATTTCCGGATATTTTGACCCACTATGTCGATGATCCCGTTTTTTGGCCTTATTTGGAAGAAATTCGATGCTTTCGAAAACGGTTTTCCAAAAAGTTCCAGATATTTTGAATAGGATTAATGTCTAGTGACTGCGGGACCTATGGAGTTTTTTTTATTTCTACAACAACTGTGCACGTACATGATACGTTGTGTATTTTGGGTCGTTATGCTGTTGTAAATGGAAGTGGCTGCTATTAACAGCCGATTTAAACACACTTTAATTAAATTATTTTATTGAAATGTTCAGATACATGTGTTAATACATTTTTGAAATGTACCCAAAAAAATAAATCCCTAAAAAGTAGGGAATGTGTTGATTAATGCTGGTTTTCATAGACAAATCGCAAGTCGTAAGCCATACATATGTAAGTAACGTTAATAAAAAGAAGAGGTCGGCGGTTGCTAAACAATATTTAAACAAACCGTATTAGTTTTGGGAAAACCAACCAACGAATCAAAATTTAATATATTTGGTTCGAATAGATCACGAAAAGTCTGGAGAAAGATCAATGAACAGTCGCAAGGAAAAAATGTATTAGCAATGGTAAAGCACGGTAGGAGTAATGTTATGGTTTTGGGGTATATGGCTGCATCTGGAGTTGGGCATTTGGATTTTTTAGTGAAAAAATTGATAAGCATATGAATCTGAATATTTTAAGAAAAAAATTTAAATTTTAAGTGTGCTTAAATGGGCTGTTAATAGAAGCAAAATCAATTTCCAACAGGATGCGGACCAGAAATACACATTGTATTTCGTACGTACAGAGTTGTTATGGAAATAAAAATAACTCCATAGATCCCGCAATCACTAGACATTAATCCTATTAAAAATATCTGGAACTTTTTGGAAAACCGTATTCGAAAGCATAGAATTTCTTCAAAATAAGGCCAATAACTGGATCATCGACTTAGTGGATCAAAATACTCGGAAATAATATTAGAAATCGAGTGGGGAGCATACGTCGACGTCTACGGAATAATAATAACAATATGTAGGCAAAAAAACCCCTAAAACTATTTTAATTACTTTTGTTTTATATAAATAATCATTGTTGTACGTAAACCTTTTTGATAAGAATTAGACGCATTTTTAAGCTTCAGTATACATTTATTTTATTTGCGTAAAAAAAGAAAATATTTTGATATGCTATATTTAATGTTAAATATACATGTATTGATATGGATAGAGAAAAACCACAAAATTTATTCATTTTAATACAAATAAACGTGTCGTAATTTAATATAACTAGGTGTGTGTAAACTTGATTGGTCCACTGTATATACATACTACAGTTTAATGCCAAAATCTGTGAAACATTTTCTAACCACATATGCCCCTGCTTAAAGTAATTCGTTGCACTAAGTTACAATCTCGTATTTTTTGTGGAGCATAGTTATGGCACATTACAGGTTTTCGATTATCGGCGTTTCGTATGCGTGACAATGATCCAATTCTGCACTCTGCATTAACATGGTCAGTCAGTACTTTTGTACTGCTTTTAGAAACCTAAACTGTACTTCGAGTAAAAGAAAAAATTATGGTATATTTGACTAGGCCAGACGAAATCATTGATTTTTCAGATTTCTTCCCTAACCATTTTTTAATTGATTAAAACAGTATCGGTTGTATAAATAGGACAAAATATAACAAAATATCAATTTATTAAATTGAGGGAGGAAAAATGGATCAGAAAGAATATTATAACTTATTTTTTTATTTCGCAACATATAAAACCTCATTTACAATAAACGAACAGCAAACAGTAGGCACGAGCTAGCCAGGGTTGCCTTGCACTTTATACTGAATTCGAAAGTTAGAGCTCCATGCTTGCTATGCTCTAGCCGAATTTAATATAACTCGCTATACTTTTAAATAAGCGTAACAATGTAGGTAGAGAAATGAATGAATTCATAAAAGTATTCTTTAAATTTCCTAGGTACTAGAACTAAACAAGTTAACTCAAAGTTTGTTGGGAAGTGAAATGCGGCCCACTTAAAGTCTATGTCGCACTCTCCTCTCCTGCAGCCATTGCAATCTACCTCGGCCCGCATCAAAAGGCACTGTCTGACACGCAACACTATTGCGTCTCCGAGCAGAAACCATAAATACTTCACGAATTAGCTAATTAAAATTTAATTTCTGCATTTTATCGCTTTACCAGTTGTCTAAAAGCCGCGCTGTAACAAAGGCCGCACTGCTGACGGAAGTCGGTGAATATAAATTTTAACAACTTCACAACAACAACAATAGCAACAAATCACATTAGCGCGATGAAAAGTCGAAGACAACAAAGTTGAAAGTGCGCGGCGCTCATGGAAAACTTTTGCAGAGTTTGCAATTTGGATTTTGCAAATGCAACCGAAATAGAATCCTTCGTAATTGCGGCGAATGCGCTTAACCGAAATTGCGTTCGTGAGCTAAGTAAGTGCTGAATATAAAGTAGCCAAATGCTTGAATAACAGTTTAGATGGGTTTTTGAATTTTTCGGTGTCTTGCTACTTTTGGGAAAAAAGCGCGTTCTTAAACTTAAGCTGATGAGATAACTGTTAATTAGAGAAAAGAAAAGAGAATCAAATACTGTATGTAAATACGCCGCTGTGCAACTTGACTTCAACTCGCAAACGGAAGGTAATTGTTTTAAATAAAAGTATTAAATAAACGCTGATTTTCGAACAGGATCAAAAAAGTCCTCAGTTATATAAAAGCTTCGCATGATAGCGGTATTTTAAGGTTATCAGTGATGACTTAATCAGTTTAGTGTTTTTGCTTTTCTCTCACTATTCGTTCACGCTCAATTAGTTTTCGATTGTCAACAATTTCCATGTGAATTTTTGCTTCTGTTACTTTGTAATCAATATGAACTTTGCACATTTTACGGTTTTGCTTGCCAATATTTGGCTGATTTCTCTTTTCCTTTCTCGCTTTTATTAGTCAGCTCTTGCCAAAGGCAATTTCTTCTACTAACCTATTTTTTATACTCTTGCAACATGTTGCTACAGAGTAAAGTAATAATTTTGTTCACCTAACGGTTGTTTGTATCATCTAAAACTAAGCGAGATAGATATGCAGTTCCCATATAACACAATTTTCCGTCTGATTCTTCCACCTAACGGTACAAGAACTAACAGATCGAGATTCAGGTATAATTTTTCACAAATGGTTTTCCCAAAAGAAAATGTCGGAGACCCTATAAGTAAATGATCAGCGTGATGAGATGAGTCGACTGTCTGAATCAAAAGTAAGTTCTTGTAAGGAACCTTATTTGTTTGTGAATAGTATTATAGCTTCGGCGCATCCAAAGTATGTAAATGTTTTTTCTTATTTTTCAAATTCGAATTCGTGATGGGAGAGAGACACCGTCGCCGAGTACTGTCATTCACCCCAGTGGATGAACGTCTAGCCACAATCCGCATCAAAGCGAAGTTCTTCAACATATCGCTGATTTGCGCCCACGCTCCGACGGAAGAGAAGTACGATGTGACCAAAGATGCCTTCTATGAGCGCTTGGAACGCACCTATTAGAGCTGCCCCGCCACGATGTCAAAATCGTGCTTGGCGACTTTAACGCCAGGGTAGGCAAAGAAGGTGTCTTTGGCAATACGGTCGGTAAATTCGGCCTCCACGACGAAACATCCCCTAATGGGTTGAGGCTGATTGACTTCGCCGGGGCCCGAAATATGGTTATCTGTAGTACTAGATTCCAGCATAAGAAGATTCATCAAGCTACCTGGCTGTCTCCGGATCGAAAAACTACCAATCAGATCGATCATGTTGTGATAGACGGAAGACACGTCTCCAGTGTTTTAGATGTGCGTGCGCTCCGAGGTCCTAACATCGATTCGGACCACTATCTTGTTGCAGCTAAGATTCGCACCCACCCCTGTGCAGTAAAATACGCGCGCCACCAAATACAAGGAAGGTTCGACGTCGAGAAGCTGCAATCACAACAGACAGCCGAACGATTTTCTACTCGGCTTGCACTCCTGCTCTCTGAGAGCATACGTCAACAACTCGGTATAAGGGAACTGTGGGACGGCATTTCAAGCTCCTTACGTACAACTACAACCGAAACCATTGGTTTTCAGAAAATGCAAAAGAACAGCTGGTACGACGAGGAATGCTGTGTTGCAGCGGAGAGAAAAAAGGCTGCCTACCTCGCAACGTTACGATCGACCACAACGCGTGTGAGATGGGATAGATACCGAGAGTAAAAGAGGGAAGCGCGACGAATTTTCAGAGAGAAAAAGAAAGAGGCCGAAGTGCGTGAGTATAATGACCTTGATAAGCTGACCGATAGGGGTAATGCTCGAAAACTCTACGAACAGTGCATACTTAAATTATGGAGGGAACACTTCTCCAGCCTGCTGAATGGCAGTGAACGTACAACGCCAGGAGAAAGCGAACCCGATTGGCCAATCGATGACGATGGAGCAGACGTTCCATTGCCCGACCATGAAGAAGTTCGAATAGCAATTACTCGTCTGAAGAACAACAAAGCAGCGGGGGCCGATGGATTGCCGGATGATATTGATATCATCGGCCTCAACACCTGCGCAGTTAGTTCTGCTTTCTCCAGACTGGATAAAGAAGCAAAGCAATTGGGTCTGGCAGTGAACGAGAGAAAGATGAAATATCTGCTGTCATCAAACAAACAACCCTCGTTGTAGATAATTTCGTCTATCTTAGAAACACCACCAACAATGTCAGCCTGGAAATCCAACGCAGGATAACTCTTGCCAAAAGGTGCTATTTCGGACTCTATAAGTCACTCATAATTCTCGTCCTGCTATATGGTGCAGATGCTTGGACCAGGACAATAACTGATGGGTCGACGTTGCGAGTTTTCGAGAGAAAAGTTCTGCGAAAGATTTATGGTCCTTTGCGCGTTGGCCACGACGAATATCGCATTCGATGAAAGAACGACATTAACATAGTTCAGCGAATTAAAAGAACGAGCCCTCTCAATTTAATTGAGATAACTTACATATTGGTCGATATATGCGGTATAAAGACACCCGGAAGTTCGAAAATCTTTCTATCAGTTATATGAGGCTAAGAAAAACACCAATTCAATCTATGAGTACCCCACAGACATACTACTGTCAGGAAAAGACACATTGACCAATATATGCTATATAGCACCACATCATAGCACCTTCACCATCATGCTTTACCGTAGGTACGAGTTGTTGTTTATCCAGTGCTGTTACACTTTTCTTCCAAAAAACCTTAGGACCTTTTCTATCAAAAATGCAGAACTTACTCTATTCTGAAAAGATAACGCTTTCCCAAAACTCTGGAGGCTTGTTTAAGTGCTCTTTTGCAAAAGTCATCCTCTTAAGTCGAGCCCTTGATATGAAGGGTTTTCTATCGTGATATCCGGCATATTTTAGAATTTCTCACTTCGGAACCTAACTTCTTTCGGTATTTAAATTCTAAATATTTTCGAATTTATATTGGTCTCAGTAGTGAATTACACTGCATATGATTGAATTTCTCTTCTCTTTCAGTAAGTTTTTTGGATGTCTGGAACGTGGCACATGTTTTCTGTTCAACTTTCTTAAGAAGAGGTAAAAAAAAACCAGTTAACTCAGAACGACTCAGCTCAAATTCTACAAAGTTTTCCACCACTCATTGAACTATTGCCTTCAAAATAAGTGAAAAGAAATTAATGAAACTTTTAAGTTGCAAATATATTTTTTTGTTAAGTGCTCAAATGCAATGCGTGAATGCATACTTTTTATGCCATGTATATGTATTTCATATCTTAAAAATGTGTGATTTAAATTTTCAACTGCTCATGTTAATAAATACTCGTTTATTTTTTCCAATATAAAACTATTTTTTACGGCAGCCATACGCTTAGTGGTCGATAGGTTTCGACAAATGAACAGCTTCTTGGCAAGGTAACGACGGGTGCAAAATTTCCGATCGATATCTCAAAAACTGGGAAAAGTTCGTATACATATGTATACATATACAAACAGACAGACGGACATGGCTAAGTCGACTTAAATCGTCACGCTGATCATTTATTTATACCATATAGGGCCTTTGACGTTTCCTGTTCAGTGTTATAAACATGGTGGCAAATTTAATATAGTATACCCTGTTCAGGGTACAATTACAAGAAAACGTGTTATAGTTTTACATAAAGATAATAATCGCAATAAGATAAATGACAAAAAATGTATTTTACAGTGCTGTTCCGATCATAAAATGAGATATCACAGCATTCAAGGGAAAAATTTTAATGCCGTTATTATGGAATGTTAAAGAGAAGATTTAATTGTATTTATTTTTACAGTTATTGCGGCATTGTGGATATGTATTTTATATATACACATTTCTATACACACATTCATACTCATAACGCAACAATAATCACGACTTTTGTAAAAACGAACGCTAACAAGCAACACGTATCGGAAATGGGCCGTACACAGCACAACAAAATAGTAATAACCAAATAACTGGAACACAAAAAGGAATAAGTCCTTAAATTCTCTAAAAAACAGCGTTGGTTTGGTTCAGCAAAAATGTTTTGCCAATTGCGCTGCAAAATGTTATTGCAACGAGTTGCGGCCGTAGTGTAGCAATACCAACGTTGCAAAATAAAATGCAAACAGCGAATGCCGGGCGACCGACCGACATGTCACAGTGCTCCAACGACATATTGACGCATACTTTTTTCTGCACTTGAGATTTGTATACATTAAGCACACATATACACATACACAGTCGCATAGACACAAACCATACATGCGTGCATGTACAGGCATATTTAACTATATTTGAACTTTAACTGCATTATAAAAATTTGCATATGCTACGCCACGCATGCGAATACCGTTATTACGAGCTTAAACGCACACATTAAATACTTGAAGTTATTCATGCGCGCTTCTATTTAATTCTAGTGAAGTGAACCGTAAGTGGGTAGTTGTTCCTACGGCAAGAGGAGCAGCAGTGTTGCAATAATTATGGCGCTTGAACACACACACACAAACACGGACGTTCATAAAACAAATTTATATGCAATTTTATGATAACGGCGCAATTTCAAATAATAATCATAATTTACTTGAAAGTATTGACAGTATCAAATTAATTACTTTCGAATACACGTTTGCATGGAGGAAACCCTTTGATAAGTACACTTGGAATGGAATGACAAATAAATTGTTGGAAATTCCAAATTATTAAAATACATAACTCTTCTGAAATCAATTCGGTATATGAAGATCGAAAACTATAAACATCTAACACATTGAATCGAACGAACAAATGGAACCAATCAAGTTGGTTGACTTAATCAAAAAAACGGTGAATCGAACAAAGAACTGGCGCAATCAAAAAGAGGCAGAATTGCAAACTTGTATTGAGTTCAAATCATAAGGTCGTTATCCTGAGGGTGCAAGAAAGCTTTTCGGATAGAGATTTGGGAAATCGAAGACCAATAAAAAATAAAACTGAGTTAACAACCATTTAAAGTGGAACTCTTTAGACCCTGTGGTAAATTCGATCAACTGCAATGAAACTGTGCAACGAATTAATAATTATAAGATTGCAACGAACGGTTGTTGGTTGATTCAATGAAACCAAATTGGTTGTGTGAGAAACTTTGTGTCTACAATACTACAGTAAGAGTAGTGTAGAGTAAGAAGGACCCTTGTCTTACGAATATCAATATATAATAATATAATATTGTCTTTTATATTTCGGGACTTGGCAACCCTAGTGTTACAATCTGGTTTGTCTTTTTTCATGTTACACATACTCAGAACATTATAACATATTTGTATTTGTATGCCATACAGTAACTCAAATAACCGAAATATAAAAGGCAACCTACGTATTTAAAGCTAGTGTCCAGTAAATAAAGAGCGACAAAAAAAAAGAAATAATCGTGATTACATATACAACTCGTCTGGTAAAACGTTTTCTAGAGATCTGCATCTGAGGGGCAACATTTCGTAGCTCTCCCTCTCTCTCTCTCCCGGTAATATTTCCAACCGAAATGACAAACTTTGCTTTTTATACTCTTGCAACCTGTTGCGTGGCCCCGCCGTCTAATAAGCTTAATGTTCATATCTCCTACGCTGTTAAAGCTACAAGAGTTAAATTTGCTCAGTGCAAATACTTGTACATTAAAAGTACATGTACACTAAAAGCGCAATAAATCAATAATTAATTACACCAAAGTCTTTCTCCGAGCTGGCATGGGAAAGCTTTATGGAACCAGTGGAAAAATTGGGCACCGCCCACTTTTTTGGTGAAATGATTTCGACAAAATTTAGTACGAAAATGCACAAAATCGGATAACAACTACGCCTACTTCCCATATAGCTTGCACAATTTTAGATTCAACTAGATTCCTTCGCTTTCCAGTATACAAATCAAGAAGCAATTATTGGAACGGGATTGAACTTTGTGCGAATAATGTCTTTAATGTAAGCCACCTTATGACCAAAAATAGTTCAAATCCAACAAAAACTGTTCAAGTCCCTAGGTACCAAATATTTTGACTCAAGTATCTATTGTTCACTTTTGATCGAAAATATCGGACAATGTGTGAGATATATACTGAACTTAAATTCAGGTATAATCCTTTTAAGAGTATGATATGTCTATATGTCAAAAATGGGTTGAATCGGGCCAATATTTCCCGATATTAGCCCCCATATACCTAATATAAAAATTTTTCAACATCTGGGTTACTTTGTATCGCATATATCGGCTAATTTGTGAGTTATCTCAATAAAATTAGAAAGCGTGTTTTAGTCATAATAGTATACCTTTGTGCCCAAAATAGATATAATTGGACGAAAACTTAACCTAGCCTCCATATAACCATCATTAGGATTTCGAACATCCGGCTGACTTCGCTCCATATGATTGGTGATTGTACATGAGGTAACTTAATGAAACCCTATGAACATTTTTTTAGTATGGGGCATGATAGCAGTTAATGGATAAAATCGGGTTTTTCGTTTTTCTAACAAATCTTATGTCGAATTTGTCGGTTAGTGTATAAGTTATAAGAATACTAGCCGGGGCGGGCTGGCTTCACACGTCACATTAGTTAAATGAAAGAAATTCGAATATGGAAGTATATTTTTTTGTATTATTACTGTTTTTTTGTTTTTGTAAAAAGGCCGTTACTATATAGTTTACTTTCTCTGCTTGGCAGATCACCTGGAATCATTGAAATCCTCGTATTATGAGTTAGTTGAGCAGCTGCTGGGCCTGTGATAATGGTTGCTAAAATTAAATTGTCCTTCAATTCCTTAATAAGCAGCCTCGTCCCGTTGCACATGCTTAGAGGACTTAAATTCCTCAAAAGCATAATTGGAACTCCAATTTATTCAGCGAATTCATGTGGTGGCAGTCCAGAAGGGTTTAATGAATTTAAAAACTCCTGAATAATGGACTGCGTCTTCGATAATAGTCACGATGTCTATCGATTTGAATTTATTCTATTTCTTCTTGAACTTTTAAAATAATTAAATCGTTTACTTCGTTGACACTATCATTTCTGGGTGACACTATTGTCCTAGAACACAACCAATTGTTTTCGTCCAAATTCTCATTGTCAGGGTATATTGCATCTATTAAAATTTCTAAACTATGGACTAGTTGGCGCAGAGACTCATCCAGAAGAATATTACAATTACTGCTTAAATTTGGAGTTGGGAAAATTCCTTCCCCTAGTTTAAGCAGTAAGCTCTCATATTCGTCTGTAATTTTATATTTTCAATCGAAGTTCATAAAGGATATAAGGTATGCTTTGATGATATCTGCTCGCGCACCTCTGTTAATGACATAAAGAGTCTGTCGGATCTTATTATCCCGCCCATGAGAGCAGAGGAGTTTCTAAGGTCTTTTAATAGTCTGTCCACGACCTTTATATGTGTTTAATTGCTCATGGTGCATTCATCCCACATAATCAATGAGACGTTTTGCAATAGTTAACCAAGATGACCTATTTTGCGGATAGAACATATTGATTGTTATTCAAGATGTATGGATAACGGAAATTTAAAAGACGAATGAACAGTTCTTCCATCCTTTAGAAGAGTTGCAGCAATTCCTGGCGAATCAACTGCTATCGCTATCTTCCCTAATTGTCTTATTTAAAGTATTAAATTTGCAAAAAACGTCTTGCCAGTACTATGGCGCATTAGCTAAATGTTAAATAAAATTCTCTGTTATAAGTAAGTAATGACCTTTTTTTTAATTTACGCTCGTAAGTCGGTTAAAAATTAATATTTTATGATTTTTTTTTTACAAACCATCCTCATTGGATTACCTTCAAAGTGGTTCAGGCCATTTTTCATTTCATGCAACGGTTTAGTCAGTTATAGCGAACAGACAAAAGCCCAACTAATTTTTATATATAAGATAAGTATATATGAAATTGTTTAGATTCCGAACCTCTGGTTGACGTTTTACATCTTAAGCTATTGCTAAATTTTTGATTACACCCGAACTTATCCCTACCTCACTTGTTAAAAGTAGATTCGCCGGATGGAGCCCACTGTTTCGACTGTTCTTTTGTCTCTGGTGTGTCGATATGCAGGCTTTTAAGATGCCTAATTTCTCAGCAAACCGCATATTCAAAACTTATTATACAGTAAACTCATCCTTAGCCTTAATTTCGGATTGACAAAAGCAAACACTTTGGTTTGACAAGTAAAAATTCTATACTAAAGTGCCAGATCTTGTGCGAGTTTATTTTTGAAACAATTTGCGAATATCGTCTATAAACAGGTCAATGATACCAATATATTGCACAATACCAAATATGATACATCAATGAAAGTATGTACGCTTTCCGATTAAGTTCCTATTGAAATAAAATATTTCTGAGATTGGGTTAGGTTATGAGGTCGATCATAATTGGGATCTCACTTGGACAGTTGAGAATGCCGGTCCGCTTTGTTACCTAAACTTCTATATATTGGATCTAAGATCCTTACCAATCGACAAAGCGTCTTGAGGTTTGTCACAAATATATCGAGGTTATCAGTGTGGGTAATGCCTCTTGAATCGCGTAGAAGATAAGACTGCCAGGATGTTTCAACCTCAGTTTTGTATAGGCTGGGCAATGAAGAAGAAATTGCCTGGATGTTTTCACCTCATCCTTCACCATACAACTTTGACAACTTGCGTCCTCCAAGATTTTATCAAATCAAAAGTGTTGAAAGAGGATGATTTTTTTCTAATCGAATCATAAAGAAATGTTAATGCCAATTGGTCGCTTAAGTTCTGTCCTAGACTTTGTTATACAAGTTATGATACATCAAACCAGTGGGCTATTCCAAACTAAATATGCTGAAAGAGTGGCGCTGTATTGGACCGACTGACCGTTTTTATAAGAGGCATTTGAAATAGAACCGGAGTAATAAAGCCAAACCAGTTTTCAGATAAATAAAATAGAAATTCTGATACGCTTGCTAGGGCCATAATGTTCTACCAGAAGTTTCCTGTTTTCTTTGAAGTAATGTTAATAGTGAAAGTCATAACTAAGTAATGACAAAAATTCGCTATTAAATTCCACATATGTAGATTAATATTAAGTAATTCCGCAATCGTATATTGGATAAGATATTGACGCTGTAATTGTTTCCTTTATGCATACAAATAATAAAATCTCATAACTCTCATTAATATTTCAAATATGCATACACATAGTATGTATTCGCATTTTAGGTTTTACGATCCATTATGTGAGCGTTATGTGTCAATAAGTGAAAACGCTTGACCTCCCCACTGACTAGGTGTTCCAAGATTTCATTGCTTTTGCAAAATTGAGTTACTTATGTAATTTCCATGCACAGCAATTGCACAAACAATTCATTTATTACAGCACGTTTAATGGATCTGCATATATCTGTGTCTTTGCGCTTAGGAATGTATGTGTATGTGCTCACATAACTATTATGCAGCAGTCACACAGCCGTCAGACACAAATCCTCAGTTGCTGCTAATTTCATTTACGCAATCATAATAAAGCACACAAATCCCAATGGTCGAAGCCAACTGGCCGCAGCTCTGTTTGGCCGGATGTGGGATGGGCGGACAGGGAACAAAGGCATTATGCGACATTCGCAAATGTTACGATGAGAATTTTATTGTCATTTTGCCGTTCGTGCGCTGTTGACAAACTCAATGTGGTCATTGTAATGTTGCCTTATGTGTACCGTCCTTTAGAGCATATGGTGAATGTAGTCTTCAAGAATGCCGGTGTGCTTGATGTAATGAAACTGGAGTATCGAAGATCTTGGTTGTGTTAGATAAGGTGGAGTATAACTTTCAATAGAGTGCTCTAGAGCAATCTGAATTTGTAAAATGTTTATGGTAATTTAAGTATTGAGTAGCAGATAGTCTATTTGTTTATAGTAGTTATATGCAGATGTTTTCTATTAAGTAAAATAAAAAAATCTGAAATTGCAAAATAATAGTCCAGTTTTAGTTTTATAGCTAATCTACTGTTGTAATGGAACGTCTCCAGAAGGGTAAACGTTGACTATTGGAAATAAAATATTTTATGTCTTAGACGAATAAGCGTTCGCAACTAAAAGAGAGCTTTCAGGAGACATCGGCTTTGTGTAAATACATTATGTGGATCGAAAGTAAATAACTAAAAGGGTATTTGGTTTTTAAAGTAGTACACACAGATTATGTCCTAAGGCACCTATTTGATTATTATATATTTCTAATGTCTATTTCGATTTTGCTTCGACGACCATCGAGGTTTAATGGATAGTGGAACGCACTAGCATTTATGAGTTCGACCGCAATTGCAGACCGATAACGATGTATTCCTAATAGGGCAAGCGGTTTGGCTGCCAAAGGTTCCATCAGTCGTTCGGAGTGACTGCTCAAATGGGTGGAACTAGAAGGAACTGTTACCAAGTACCCAGCTGAGGTGAAATCATAATATATACATAATATGTATATATTCCGTTACCAATGTTGCAACCAATGTTCAGCTGAAAATTTGCTATACTTGTATAAAGAATCGTCAAGGCCAAAGCTGCGGACAGCTACTTCCTTGAATGCTTTCATAAAAAGCAAACATATGGTGATATTTCGCTCATTTTTGCAGCTTTCTTATGGCTTATTTGCAGAGTGCGCAAATAATTGCACTCGCACAAACATACCGTAGTCTTCCTTCGGCGCAGGGCTATTGTAATGCCCAGACCAAAAAACGTATTAAGCAATTGTAAATTTGTAGATATAGAGATAGATAGATTTAATATATAGTACATAAGATATGTGTGCATACATATGTATGTATGAGATTTCTCCATAAACAGTGTCCTATTGAAATTGTGTCGGTTTGAAAAATCCCTTACTGAAAAATAAGCCTACAAAAGAAGAGAATCTTCTCCATACTCTAGAAGGATTTAATAGCCTTATCATTCAAATCCTGGTCAGTCATACAAAGGGGCAAAGATTAATGTACACTCATACAAATAAAGATTCTATGCTCAAGCGAACAATTGCATTACGACAAAGTACCAGAGACTTACTGCTTTAAGGATTTTTGCAAGGATTTAATGATATTAAAAACGAATATGCAATAATGAGTTAGGTTGTATGTTAACTCTAGATAAATATTAAGGGGATAAATTAGTATAAAATACAAGTGAAATAAAAGCGTTCAGGGAGAGGGAGGGAAAGTAGGGAGTAATGAAAGTAAGATGCCGATAGAAAAATATAAAATTGTTGAATCAGCAGAGAAATAAAGATATGCTTTCTGAATAAATACCAATTCAATTCAAATAGTTGCTATGAAATGGAATACAAAATGTTCGCAAATACATTAACAGAAGTTCGTTTGCACTTAAGCACCTCCATTACCTAATTTAATTAAATTCTGCTCATTAGAAATTTAATTAATTCACTTAATTTTAATTGAAAAAGCGCCTCGATGCTCAATTTTATTGATTTGCAAAAACAACTCACCTCACTAATGAAACCATTAGTTAGTAATTTTGGACATACAACTTAAAAAATCATTGCGCTCTTTAAAATGAGCGACAGAGAGACACTTTCCAGCTTACCTGTTACAGTTTCAGCTGCAAATACATATATGATTTCAGATTATTGTAATTAACATAAATTAAATTATTTTCTTGGTTTACCCAATGAATATAATTTGGATATTTTAAGTCTAGCAATATAATCTTTCTGGGAGATTTAGTGTTGATTTCAGCTTCCGTAAAATTTAATACTTAATCTTGTGAGACTCAAAGTTTGCTTGAAAAGGAAACTTTGATTCTGAATTCAGTAAGTTTATAAAAATTATTTAAAATTATTGAGAATAACTGGTTCTCAAGATGACGAAAGTTTTTATCGTGTCGAAGTATAAATTAGTCTCCGCCACTTACTTTAACAATACTATTAGCTATTAATTAGATCCGATATCTCTATCACGCAATACATCGACCCACTGGTCCTTTGTTATACCAAATGGAGGTTAAACCGCAAACGACGTGAATCTGCTGATTTTGTCGTGAAACAATTTGAAAACTATAACGATTTTTTAAGAAACTCATCTTCTCCGATTAAGCTCACTTTCGTCTGAGTTGTGTGGTAAAAAAACAAAAATATCGATTCTGGTATGAAAAAAATCCACAAATTATTCATGACAACCATTACATTCACCTAAATTGATATATTGGTCTAGTTTTTGGTCTGGTGGAATCATTGGTCCGTAGTTCCTTCGAAATGAAATTTATTAAAGTAAATTACTCCTACAGGATGTAAAAGCGGCGAACCAAATTTAAAAAGATTAGTAAAATTAAAATTTAAAATTTTGAAAATCAAGTCATATTAAAAAAATTAAAAAACTTTTTGGTAGATCTTTTTTTAGTTTAGTAATATTAATTGATATGCAGTTAATTAAGCCCTCTGGTACAAGCACAAGTATTCGACTAGCTTTTGCCAGTTTGTAGACTATAGCAAGTTCACAGTGTATTGCATAGCAAAGCATCATATAAAAAGCATGAATATTGCATATATAAATATGTCAAACTAGCGGTAGCTGCTTTCGCAAAAAGTTGTGCAACCTTTACCGCTATGGTAGCTACCTGTGATGTTAACATACAATACAAAGAAGTATTATATCTGGATTCATTACCATACATACCCGCTTAAGTATTCACGATTGACTCTGGCCTTGGATCGCATATTTAATATTGCAACAAGTCGAATTGCGATTATATATAACATATATATATATATATATATTCATGGCTTTAGCAGTGTCTTTTAGCGCTTTGCTACAACTGCATCCACATATAGATTTGTACGCTTACGCCTCTGGGGTAGCATTTAAAAAAGCCATTTTTGCGGCGGCGCATATGCGCCACAATTGTTGCCGCCTTTTGTAGTAGCCTAAATGTATAAAAGTTTAAAATGTTTCTGCAGTAAAGCATTTTGCATAAATTATTTGCGGCGTGGCAGAAACGAACGTGACGTTCTCACGAAAGCCACTACAGAACAAAACTTATAAAGTATGAGTGCATGGGCACTTTTGCAAATGTCCAATGAGAAAAACGAGTGGCAGATTTTCTTGACTTTTCGGCTTGAACTCTTATTCCAAAATAAACAAAATTCTCATTGAATGGAAAATTTGGAAAATTTCTCTGCATAAATTTGTACTTATATGATCCTGAATTTTACTGGCACATCTACTTTCTTAATACTAATTCATCTACCTTGCAGGGTACGCAGCTATATTATATAACCTCGCATATTGCCTTTTATCCATAGCACAATGTTTGCAAGGAAATGTGCTTTAACCACTCGTCACTCACCACCGCAGTATGCGCTCACTCACCATCACTCACACATATGTATACCAATTGGGCTTCCGGTTCCGGTTTTAATGCGGGTTTTCATAGCGTACACTCGCCAACAGCAACGTTGACAGCGTTGATGACGTCGGTCCGCGGTTGCCACCGTTTTTTCCGCTCTCACATTCAAGCGGACACAATACACATTACATAATGTGCCGGTTGGTCGATCAGCAGTATTTCTGGGTGTAGCGGGCGCTGTTGGGTGGGCTTGTAAATGTACGTAACTAATGTATGTAGACCACAAAATCCCACTTGAAGTCAATTTCCAGTTCATTGTTTGACTTAATGCTGTAAAGATTGATGCAAGATACTGGGGTATAATAACCCGTTAGGACAGTCGGCAGGATTCATCTAATAACAACACCAAATACATGTTTATTTTTTTTCTGGAAGAGTTAAGCTATTCAGTAATTTTTGATAAATTTCTTTTAAAGTGATAATAATATTGTGACTTGCTTTCGATGTTTGCTTTAGCTTTTAGCATTACTTGTGATGTCCATACCAACTTCTTCTTTGGCATTTTCGCCTTTTCAATTAATATTAAAACTAAACAATAATAAAGCATTTTGTGGTTGAAAATTGAAAGGGAACCGAATATCTTATACAACTTTATACTAACTGTTTTGCAAAATGAACGTTAGTGTACAGATTTCAATGATGTGTTTTCGTTATGTCAAATTAAATGTCGAAAAACTACGACAAAGAAATAAAATGGCTTCAGACGATTCATGACTACGATTATCAGTGAACTTGAGCTAAAGCATTTCACGAAAAACCCTAGTTCTTGACTTTAATTATGTCATGACTTCATGACAATCGAAACTTTTGCTTTATGCTCACAAATTTTAAGTAATAATGCAATGACTGCATGTTTCATTGAATCGGCAATAAATGTCAGAGAATTTGACGTAATGAATACCACAAAAAAAAATACTAATATAAAGTTTTGCTTTGTCAAATTAAATGACAAGAAATCTGTAAAATTGCCAATAATACAATTTCCCTGCCATGTATGCAGTAGTAATATTTTGACATGAACTCATAGACAAACACATTTTTTTCGCCTTTATTCAGTCAGGAATTTGGCTAGAAAAGTGGTTTCAAAAATTGTCTTAAAATCTAAAATGACAACCTCTTTCTCTGATTTGATAACCATTGTCAGAGGCTTTAAAGTAACTGAAAATGTTATTAGATTAATAACACTGCTTCAAGATTTTTACAAATACACTGTAATGCGTCTTGATATATGTATATTTTCTGATACATAGGTGTGATTCTACAAGTTGTAAGGCAACTTTTGAGAGCTAATTTTAAAAATATTCATGGAGTAATGTTAAACATTTTTGGAACCATACGTTCAAAAGTACATATTGAGGTTAAAATGTAAAGCAACAAAATAAACTGTAATAAATTTCAGTGGGGCTTAATTATGTATTGTAAAATAAGGTAGCATACGTAAGAGATAATGCATTATAAATGATCGTCCTTCTTAAACCCCATAACCCTTCTTGCGAGGATCAAATATTTAACCTAATCTAACAAAAATAGCATTTGCAATAATTGAAGTGGCAAGTGTAATAAATGTAGAGATCATGTCTCGCTGACGGCTTGGGGGGGATTTTGCAAAATTAAATGAACTGACGGAAATAAAATGGCATTATATGGGCAGTAGACGCGATTAATGATTAATAAGATTATTTTGAGCACCAATATTAAAGATATTCTATATATTATCTAGATTCCACAATACGCTTGTAAGGTAGTAAATTATATCTGAAAGTCAAAGACAATGAAGTCATAATTTTTTTCCTTTTATTAAAGTTTATTGTTTTACTTTATTAAAAGCTACATAAAAAAGGTAATTGATGAGTAGTAAACAATTACAATGCCTTCTATGCATTTTGGGGAAATCATCAAATAAAAAAAAATGGAAGAGGATAAATTGGACAGATCTTAAAAAATTCATAAAAAATAAATGAAAAGAGAATTAAAAATTTTTGATAAAGCTCATAGTTGTTCTGGCTCTTTGAAAAGTTTTTAAGGTTAATCTTTAAATACTATGCTTTCGTACTTTAGTAGCCGTTACAATTATCATCGTATGAAAAATTATGATATAAATGACCTATACCTATAGGGTATACTTTAAAGACTTAATCTTGAAACTTCCAATAATTTAAATGAACTTTCCAGTTTATAAAATAATACAAAATTATAATTCTTGCTCCACATGGATTAAGAACATAACTTCACTTTAATAAATAGTTTTTTCAACTCAGTCCAAATTGGATGAAACAGGTCAAAGCGCTATGGTATATGAAGAAACTAACACAAGAGAGCTTGCAGCTGTACTTATTTTGGGGACATTAAGAGTAACGGCCTGGCAGCATTCTAGATAAAATAATTTCAAACCATTGTTGAACGCAGCCGCTTAGTGCCCTAAGGTGGCAGTAGTTTTACAGCACATATGTATTCACATTTGCGCCGTATCTACGGGATTTTCTCGTAGTGCATGAGTCCAAACACACACATACATATTTACTACATATTGTGTATTAATTTACGCGTGCTTTTGTGTGGAAAATAAGGCACACAATACATATGGGCTTTGCATAACAATGGCTTTAAATAGGCGAAGTTGAGTGGCAGCGCGGCGGCTGTGACCTAATTGAGCAAGGGTAACATGAACAAGAAATGACTTAGGTAATGAAATTTTCATAATTGCACAAGTGAGTTCTTATGCCTTACACTACTTCACTGTAATTTGTACCTTTTATTGTTGTTGGGCGCGGATTTCTAAGCAAATTAGGTGTTGCTGGTGAATAGAAAATGTTTGAAAAGCATTTGAAATAAAGCACGAGAAAGAGAAAATACTATTACTACTAATATGCTTGGTGTTGATTATCTATTTACGTATTTCACCTTATTTTATATTTTTCCAAGTGCTAAGATGGCTGGAAAATTCGTTGGCATAAGTATATTGCAGTGGGAGGGTATTACTTTGAATGAGATGAAATGGACAAAATGCACCTTCCAATTTGACCGCAGTAGTATTCTGTTAATATGCCAACGAATTGTAGGAAATTTACTGCTCTATAAAAATGGTCAAACATCAATGTATATTAAGATGGATCAAAAAAAAAATGTTTTTTTCGTTTGGTACTCTGAAAAATAGGTTCCTAGTCACCTCTAAGAAAGCCTATAAGTTTCATCATTCATAATAATTTTTTTTCATTGAGTTATAAAATTCATAAGAAATAAAAAATGTTCCCAAAAATAATCAAACTATAACTGTTAATATCTTTTAAACGTTTGGGTTGACGAAAAAATCATATTAGACCTTTTTTGTAGAGCATTCAATTTACTACAAAATCTAATGAACAAGATATTTTTTCAAGTAGTTGGAAGCGAGATATAAATTTTTCTATCTGATAATAAAAAAAAAATTTAAAACTGTATGTAGGAGGACCTTCCCGTTACAATTAAAAACTCATGTTTAGAGAGGCTTTCTTAGAGGTGTCTAGGAACCTATTTTTCCGAGTACCAAACGAAAAAAAAAATTTTTTTTAATCACTCTAATATACATACCTGTATACGTATCATACTTCAACATAGGACTAAATGTGTAATCTTTTGAAAGGTTAGCGTTTGACCTTTGTGAATGAGTGAATTTCGCAAGTGAAAAGGACAGTATTCACTGCGATTAATTTAAGTGGCAACCCACAAACGTAGAGGATTTGATCTTTTTGGCAGATAAACGCAAGCCAAATGAAGCTTTCAAGATTATTTGAGCTCAAGAAAGTCTTAGTCAAAATTTCTAGATGAAAGGAAAAGTGCTTCAAGGTCGTTATAATTTGAAAAGCCATAAATAATTAATTTGAACTTGAATAGAATAATGCTGTTAGCGCTTTGAGTGAAATCATTTCATCAAACTAAAGAAATATTATTCCTTTCTATTAATGTGTGTATACTTATATAATAAATTAGTGAATAAATAGAAATGATAAATCATTAGAAAAGTGTAGGGAAGTAATGAATGGATTCTCGTAACTGAATATTGGAACTTATTTGTAATTAGTTTTAGTAGGCATTGGAACAGTACCAGTGTTTAATATCGGCCAATATACCTGCTTAATTTAATTAGAAATAACAAGTTAAAGGATTATATGGCAGAAGCCATGAAGAATACATTCAGCGATTTTCATGACAATTGCATTCATGCAACCGAAAGAACTCGGCAGCATTCCTTATCAGCAAAATATAATATAACAAAAACATGAATGTATTCAGCTTAAATTTGAATACCACTGTCCTAATCTTGAACATTGGAAAAAATTAATTAAAAAAAAAAATTAGTCGACATTTCACAACTATTGTTAACAAAAGCGTTCTTATTAATTTACAAATGACATCTCAACACAAACATTTATCTGTCAGCACTGTAAGTATCGGCAACTCCGTACACCGTGTCTCAATAGAGACTGCTTAGTTAATTGCACTATTAACATCTTTGCTACCATTTATATTGCAGTTACATACATATGTATATGTATAATATAATGTTCGCAAAAATAAAGCGAAGTGAGTTGTTTTATTAAAAGGGCCCATATAACTACAGGCGTTCTAAAAGTTATTCGCTATACTATCCTTTCAATGAGTGTAGATTTTCCAGGTCAAAAAGAACATGAAACTAACTGGTGTTACAAAAAAAAATAGTCGCCAAATCAGCACTAAAAATAAAAATCATATAATAATTTCTTTGAGTGCTGTCCAAAGTGTATATTCTAAATCAAGATAGAATTAGGATTAGAAGTAGGGAAGATATAACATCGTTTAGCTGAAAAGCTCTATACAAAGCAGAGCAAGCCAATAGCAAACAAGTATGGTTATTCAACTTTTTCTTCTTCTTCTTCTTAATTGGCGTAGACACCGCTTACGCGATTATAGCCGAGTTAACACTCATCGACTCATCCGTTGTTGACATCGTCCAAGACTCTGCACCATATAGCAGGACGGGAATTATGAGTGACTTATATAGTTTGGTTTTTGTTTGTCGAGAAAGGACTTTGCTTCTCAATTGCCTACTCAGTCCGAAGTAACATCTGTTGGCAAGAGTTATTCTGCGTTGGATTTCTAGGCTGACATTGTTGGTGGTGTTTACGCTGGTTCCAAGATAGACGAAATTATCTACAACTTCAAAGTTATGACTCTCAACAGTGACGTGAGTGCCAAGTCGCGAGTGCGACGACTGTTTGTTTGATGACAGGAGATATTTCGTCTTGCCCTCGTTCACTGCCAGACCCATTTCTTTTGCTTCCTTGTCCAGCCTGGAGAAAGCAGAACTAACGGCGCGGGTGTTGAGGCCGATGATATCAATATCATCGGCATACGCCAGCAGCTGTACACTCTTATAAAAGATGGTACCTTCTCTATTGAGTTCTGCGGCTCGAACTATTTTCTCCAGAAGCAGGTTGAAAAAGTCGCACGATAGGGAATCGCCTTGTCTGAAACCTCGTTTGGTATCGAACGGCTCGTAGAGGTCCTTCTCGATCCTGACGGAGCTTTTGGTGTTACTCAACGTCAGTTTACACAGCCGTATTAGTTTTGCGGGGATACCAAATTCAGACATCGCGGCATAAAGGCAGCTCCTTTTCGTGCTGTCGAAAGCAGCTTTGAAATCGACGAAGAGGTGGTGTGTGTCGATTCTCCTTTCACGGGTTTTTCTTCGCTTTCGCAAAAAATAGGAGAACTCGGAGATATGTAATTTGTAAAAAGTCAATTAGATTTCCAATGAGTTGAGCCCGAATTGTGATCAAAATCTTGACTATACCTTTTCATTCATATGATTTTTTATATTTATAAGGACTTTTAAGGATGCAAAATAAAAAAATGAGAATTAAATAGATTTCACAAGTTAAGCTAGATCTGCACATTATATATTATAATATTACATATTGAAAATGACGCTTTGGACAGTAAGAATATGACATGTAAATTATAAGTATTCCAAATATGTACATGTTGAAAATGACAACACATTGACAATTTCAATTTCCTTGATTTGGTAATGTGTCTTCGGTGGTTTTGATTATGTCTAATCCTAATGCCCCGCAATTTCTGCAACATGTGTTTCTAATGACAACAAACAATACATTTCAAATCAGATGGCATTTTGCAACACCTTGATGGACGAGTATATATGTAATTGATCTATTCACATCACCTAAAAATTGATGTCATAAATTGCTATAAAAATTAAATAAAGTCAATTGGTTCTATCGGCGACTGTCATTAAATTTGACAATAAGTCTATGCATACGAAACAACTGCAAACAAATAAGGAAGGGCCAAGTTCGGGTTTCACCGAATATTTTATAATCTCGCATAATAAAGTGATAATCGAGATTTCATTATCCGTCATTTACAAATTTTTCAAATACCGTATTTGCGTAAAGTTTTATTCCGCTATCATCATTGGTTCCTAATGTATATATTATACAGAGAAGGCATGAGATGGAATTCAAAATAGCGTTATATTGGAAGAAGGCGTGGGTGAACCGATTTCACCCATATTTCGTACACGTCATTAGGATGTTAAGAAAATATTATATACCGAATTTCATTGAAATCGGTGGAGTAGTTGCTGAGATATGGTTTTTGGTCCATAAGTGGGCGACGCCACGCCCATTTTCAATTTTTAAAAAAAGCCAGGGTGCTGCTCCCTTCATTTTCTGCCATTTCTTCCGTAAAATTTAGTGTTTCTGACGTTTTTTGTTAGTCGGTTAACGCACTTTTAATGATTTTCAACATAGCCTTTGTATGGGAGGTGAGGGTGGTTATTATTCGATTTCTTCCATTTTTAAACCGTATATGGAAATGCCTAAAGGAAACGACTCTATAGAGTTTGGTTGACATAACTATAGTAGTTTCCGAGATATGTACAAAAAACTTAGTAGGGGGCGGGGCCACGCCCACTTTTCCAAAAAAATTACGTCCAAATATACCCCTCCCTAATGCGATCCTTTGTGCCAAATTTCAATTTAATATTTTTATTTATGGCTTAGTTATGAAACTTTATAGGTTTTCGGTTTTCGCCATTTTGTGGGCGTGGCAGTGGGCCGATTTTGCCCATCTTCGAACTTAACTTTTTTATGGAGCCAAGAAATACGTGAACCAAGTTTCATCATGATATCTCAATTTTTACTCAAGTTACAGCTTGCACGGACAGACGGACGAACAGACGGACAGACAGACATCCGGATTTCGACTCTACTCGTCACTCTGATCACTTTGGTATATATAACCCTATATCTGACTCTTTTAGTTTTAGGACTTACAAACAACCGTTATGTGAACAAAACTATAATACTCTCCTTAGCAACTTTGTTGCGAGAGTATAAAAACAACCTTTACTGGAGGTAGGTATTTATGAAGTTACCATGTTTTTTTATTGAAACGTAACAAGATATGGTTTTACATTTCATTCGAATTGACACTAGTGATAAATGTACTAACAAGCAATATTTTTCATAATTTATAAGGTAAAACAATAAAAGCTCTATTAAGAAGCTTTTTTCAAAAATTAAACTTTGTATTAAAAACTATATATTATATTATTTGTTATTTGCTTAGAAGGTCAAGAAACCTTGTTCTTTTCAATCTGCGCCTGCTATTTTTAGTCTCTCCTAGTTGTCGGGCTTCAGCGTCTACGTGATTTTGGAACCGTTTCGCGAATGACTTCCCGAACCATTTTTATGTGAAGATCTCGATGTAGATCTGAATTCCGTATGTATCACGGGGCATTTACAATTTTTCGCAGAACTTTATTTTAGAATCTTTGCACCATTTCGATGTATAACGGTGCAGCGCATCCCCATAGTTGAATTCCGTATGTCCAAATGGGCTTTAACGTTTGATTGTAGACTAAAATTTTATTTGAGGTTGTTAGGGGGGATTTCTTAATCTTAACCAATTTATTTTGTTGTATTTTAGTTTCAGTTCCTTGTAAATGCTCCTTTCACTTTAACTTTGCATCCAGCGTCAAACCAAAATATTTCGCCGAGGTGAAGTACGGAATTACCTCATTCCCAATATATAAGGCGATATACGTTGCAGTTTTGTTACTGAAGTTTATATGTATAGACTTCAACTCCTTGAGAGTAATGTTCCATTTTTGTGTCCATTCTACAATTAGGTTGATTGAAAACTGCATTCTGTTCGACGACTCTACTTTATTTTTACCAGTAGTAATGATGCAAGTATCATCTGCAAATGTGGCGATTGTGCTGTTTGGCCGCGCACAGTGAGACAGCCCAATAGTAACCGCGGCAAAAAATGGTTTTTGACGTGTCGTCCAATTTGGATGAAATTTTCACAGTATATTAACAGATTTATGAGTAACAATTCCCTGAAATTTCAGCCTCATAACTTCATTACTTTTTGGTCTAGAGCAAGTCAAAGTTGAGGTATGCCAACGCGCTTGAAATATGTTAGTTCAATATGTAATAATCAAAAGCTTATTAAAATAAAAATGCATAATAAATGCAACTTTCAAGTATTTTTTTAATTAATTTAGTTATTGTAGAATGAGTAAATGAAAAAATAAATTTAAAAAAAAAACACAATTTTTTTTTTCTTAACAACAGAACTGTGGTGCAAAAATTGAATATTTTGCATTTTCAATGGCCTAGGAAATATAGAGCAGCCCCTCGCCCTAGGTGCAGACTTATACCAAATGAAAGTTTGAAATCTCAGCTTTAATTTAAAGTAGAGGACATATAGCAAAAGTTTGCAAAAGCACATTAAACATACAAAAAACTACAAAAAGTACGTAACGCGCACATTCTGTCGCTATACGTATGTTAGCATGCAATAGCATGTTTACAACTTTTTACTTTTATTTTTTTAATTGTTTACTATTCTCTTATTGTGCAAGAGAATGGTAATAAATTACATTTGTTTTTTGTTAGTTATTCAGAATTATGCTTTAAAGATCATTTATGTTTTAATAAAAATATTCTTGTTTACATAATTTTACGTTATTAATTTGATAGATAATTTTGTTGAAGGTCATTGACTTTGGGTTAGATAGTTGCATAATTTTTAATTTAAATTGATAGTGCAAGACATTGTTCTTATCTAAGTTGTGTTATGATCACTTTCTAATGTGGTTAGTTTAATTGTTATATTGTAGTGCCGCTTGTCGCCTGACAGGAAAATAGAAAATAGTCTCTTGCATTATAATTATTTTTGTTGTCCAAAGCTCATAAGCAGCCTAATATTATGAGCATAATTTTTGGTTGTTGTTGGTTTTTGGGCATTTTTTCCATCCGCTGAGCCAAACCAGTTTTTGTTTTGCTCAAACATATGTACATTTTGTGTACTCGTGTACTTTTTTTTTGCTACAGGAATGTTATCCGAAGAAGCGTAAGAAGCAATGAGTATAGAAACTGTAGGCTATTCCATTCTCGTAAAAATTCACGTTTTTCTACGAATGAAGATGTAATGCACTATTTGCAAATATAATCAGATCCTTATATTAATTCATTTAGAATGAGAAACAAATTGAAAAAATTAGAATACCATGATGATGTTAAAAAATTATTGATTGAATGAAAAAAAAAATTGTTTTTTTTATTGCATTTCAATGGGAGGTGGGCGTATTAGTGAACGTGTTATTGTAATTTTTGCATGAAACATTTTAAATGATATAAATTACAGTAATATAGAATTTGAAGGTTGTATTTAATATATTTTAGAAAATATGGCACTTTTTATGTTGAGGTAGTATGGGTGATGGGGTTAAAAGTGGGCCAAAGTTCAATTTTTATTTCAAATAATGTTTGTAACTATATAACATTCAAGTATACCAAAATTGAAAGTTATACCTAAAGTATTACGGACAATACGGCATTTTACAAATTTCGACTGTATGACAGGTGGGCGTAAAAGTGGGCGAATTTTCTTAATTTTTTTTTTTTTTTTTTTAACTGGAATTGTCTCAAAAATAACCTGTGCAAAATTTCAGAGCTCTACAATGACTCCTTGTATTTAATGCCGGCGTTGTCTCACTGTGCGGCGTAGGCATATCGTTAGTAAACAAAATGTATAAGAGTGGTCCCAGGACACTTCCTTGGGGTACACCTGTTTTTATTGGCTGTAGCATAGTATATGACTGTCCCTGCTTGATTCTGAAATAGCGTAAGAGGCATGTAGTTCAGTTAGATGCTGTGGAAAGAGAAGTCTTAATTTATGTAGTAAGCCATGGTGCCACTCTACTCTATCGAACGCCTGGGATACGTCAAGAAAAACAGCTGTGCAAATTTGTTTTTTTTTCATCGCATCCTCAATTATATCTGTTATTCGATAAACTTGATCCATTGTGGAATGTTGCGATCTAAATCCAAATTGATGAATTGGTATAAGGCCCTTTTCTTCAATTATGTTCTGAAATCTTCTTATAATTACAACTTCAAGTAGTTTTGACAAAATAGGCAACAATGAGATTGGACAATATGATGATACTTTCTGTGTGCTTTTCCCGGGTTTTTGTACCATAATGATTTCAGATACCTTCCATGACAATGGATCGTATCTGAGATTTAAGCAAGCGTTTATTATCGATGTAAGTTTTTCCAATGCTTTTCGCGTTAGACTTTTTAGTACATCAGCTGTCACAAAGTCGAAGCCGTGAGCTTTTCTTGGTTTAAATGTAATTTTAATTATATTTTCCACTTCTTAATTGTTGCTGGTTGGATTTCTTCTACGTATTGCGATCCTTCCAACTGCAGTAAAGTTTCATGGAACAGAAGAGGACTAAATGTTTTTGTGAGTTTCTCTGAAAAAACTTCCGCTTTTTTTCGTCGCTTTTGGCCCAGGATTCGTTTGGCTTTCTGAGAGGTGCATTCGACAATATTGGTTATCTAGCATTTTTTACAGCTTTCCAAAGGGAATAATCCGTATGTTTGTTTGGCGTTAATTTCTCAATGTAATTCGAAATATTTTGATTTGTAAATAACTTTATTTTAGTGCTGAGAATCTTAGTTAAATTGTTCACTACCTACCACCAGAAATAAATATGAAACATTATTATAGAAAACAAAAATAAAAATAAGAAATATTCATATATCAATGTGTTTTTAATTTTGAACATTGAAATATTATTTCATTTTGAAAAATAGCCAAAAACTCTATACAGCAAAAGCTGTTCAGAAATTCTATTTTGCGTAGTTCGGTAAAAGTTGTGGTTAACTTTTTTGTTGTAATTGCTTATATAAAAAAATTTTCTATAACCTTAGCAGAGCCGCCGAGAAAACTTTAGTTATAACTATAGGAAAATGTTTAACGAGGAAATTTACTTATCCACTTATGGTGTAGAAATTTAGAGATATCCGGTCATTGTGTATATCTAATTCTTAAATTACATTTTTTAAAAACAATATTACACCAATTATACGGCCAATTTACTGAATGCACTTGAAAAATCCGTGAGACCTACACCAATTTGACATTAAAACCAAATTGCTGGGCAGAAGGCATGCATAACGTTGGTTTGAAAGCTTGTAGGCGTCAACTCAATCAAACTCAATTTTCTACACTTGCAAGTTTTGCTACAATTACCTTGGAAAGTTTATTATTATTTCGCATTGGTGAAAATCGATAAATTATTTTCTCACTTTATGTCTTCAAGGGCTGCGAATTTTCCTTCCTTTTAGGCATTATGATTACTGACTTTACTTCTCGAAGACACCTGCGTGTAACTTGCACAGTGTTAATGACGTTTTTAATATTTCATGAACTTATGCGAAGGTTAGTTTTCGTTGAAATCCGTCCTAGTTTTCTTGCCATTGACACCTTTTTTGTGGCGGTCATGCGATATTACACTTATATATTTTGTATGCAAAAGTTTTTAATGCCCTAATTTTGTTCGTGGGTTGTATTTGTTATTCTTCCTGCCACATACTTGTATACACACTTTGTACATGTTTGTGTTTACAGAAGCGATTTGCATGAAATATTTGCCAAGAAAGCTTCTTTATGGCATTTAAACACGAATTAGTTTTCACATTTACATAATACCGTCTCGGAACCATAACTTTAAAGCTGAATCACTATAAAACATAAGCAAAAGCACAATAATATAGCTATTTTATAATCGCTAACTGTGTCAACATTTATGAGAAACTATTGAATATATATGAATTTTAGTTGGCGCCGAAGGTTAATCCCTAAAGTTTGTAGAGTGCCAAATCCAAGAAGCAACTGGTATAAATAAACATACTAGCACAATGAAATAGAAATATAATGGAAGCTTATACCAGTTTAATAATAATAATAATAATTATAACCAACGATTACCCTCCTCCCGCCCAACCGACGGGAGGTACGCGATCCGCGAACGAGCGGAATTAGCCGAGTCATTAAAGGCACGAGAGTTTTAAGCGTTGCGATCTTAAGCTGCTCAGCTACAGAAACAAAAATTTCAGCAGCCAAAATTAAGAATTAGATTAAAGTTTATTATTTTTAAATATTACTTGCTAAGAGTAGATAAAATAATTTTTTTTAATGGTAAAGAGTGAGTCTCTTAGATCAAATGTGCTGGAATGAGAATTGAAATCATGACATATGCGGCGGAATGGTTCGTTTAACTCAAAATTTGTTGTAGAAAATTTTAAAAGTAAAGGTCTAAACTGCCTGGTGGAGCGAGCGCGAACGTTAAAATTAATATCAGTTAAGAGAGATGGGTTACAGACTGACCCATTCATGAGTTTTACAAGAAATATTGTACCAAGCATCTCCCTAAGCCTGCGAGTGTCGGGAGATTTATAAGTTTTAAACGGTTAGTGCAAATGATTTAAGCCAAAAAGTAAAAAATTGTTTTTGAACGGACTCTAACTTATCCGAATGGACTTGGTAACTAGAGTTGGAAACCACAGAAGCATTCTCTAATATAGGCCTCACCAGAGGTGTAAAAAGAATTTTTGTGGTAAGCGGATCTCTAAACTCTTTAGACCAACGTTTAACAAAACTAAGAGCGCCTTTAGCTTTAAAAACCGTGGAAGATGCGTGAAGATTAAAATTGAGTTTGGGTTCATAGTTACTCCCAGATCAACAAAACTGCATACTTGCTCCAACCTAAAGTTTTGTATTGCGTATGAAGTAGGGTCTACAGCTCTACGTGAAAAGCACATCGTTTTACATTTTTTAAAGTTCAATGGCATGTCATTATATCACACCAAGAAACTAGGTTGTTTAAGTCTGTTTGCAACTGACAGCTTTCGCTGTTTGAAGTATATGTTTTAAAAAGTTTTACATCGTCAACATATAATAAAACTCTTGAATACTTAACAACAGATTATATGTCATTAATAAATAACAAGAACAGAATTGGTCCAAGATGGCTACCTTGAGGAACGCCTGAAGGAACATTGATTATGTCAGAAAAAGTATCGTTGACTTGCTGAGTTCTATTACTAAGATAAGAAGCAACCCATTTTAGAAATATTGGTTGAAAACCAAGATGATCAAGTTTATTCAAAAGAATTGAATAGTTTACTTTATCAAAAGCTTTACTAAAATCTGTGTATATAACATCAGTATTCTTAATCTCCCTAAAGCCCGTTGATACATGTGATACAAATTCAAGCAAATTAGTCATTGCAGATTTCCCTTTACGAAAACCGTGCTGAGAACAAGAAATTTGTGGGGAGATCCGGAAGATTATGGCGTCTGTTATAATTGCTTCAAAAAGTTTAGGTGTTGCAGACAACTTTGATATTCCCCTATAGTTTTCAATAGATGACCTAAATCCACTCTTATTTAAAGGAATTATAAGTGAATTTTTTCATATGGATGGAAATAAGCCTTGCATAAGAGATGATTAAATAGTTTTGTATATATATATTTGGCACATTTCTTAAGAAAGCTTGAGGGAATAATATCTAGGCCATTATTATTTGATTGTTCTAACATATTTAAAAGACGTGTGCTTCGGAAATGGTAATTGCATTAATGACAGAAATCGGACATAACTTGTGCTGATGCGGAACATTTTTTGGAGATTTTGGAGAGTAATTGGACCTAAAGAATTCAGCGAACATATCAGAAATGGTGTGATTGTCACTAGACATACTAGACTTATATTTCATAGCGGACAGAAAATTAGAAATCCTGCGTTTGGAGTTGACGAAACCATTGAACAGTTTTGGATTATGTATAATATTATTTTTTACTTACTTTATTTATATAATTATAATTTATTTACTTTATTTATATAATTATTATAACATATTTTGTTAAGTTCAGCAAATTGTCAACGCAATTTGGAATATTTTGATTAGTCAGCAACTAAACCAGTTTTTTTAAAAAGTTTAAACCACGAGATTTTCTATTTTTTAATTTATGTACATAATTCTTTCGAAAACCATAAATTAGAACTTATTTTTTGAGTAACAACACATTTCGGAACATATTTTTCAAATAAGTTTAAAATAGTTTCATTTAAGTGGGAAGCACTAAATTCAATATTTCCATTGTAATCTGGCCAAGTTACTTTAGAAATAATTAATCTTCTTAAAATTAGCTTTCGCAAAGTTGAACCGAAGGCAAAGATCTTGTGTATTATTATGAGCAAAGTTGGCTATGATTTCGTTGTTAATTTCCAAAGCAGGATGATACGATTCCTTTGGCCGAACCAAATGATCACATCGGACATCAGAGAACATTGAAGCGTTGTCAACGTAAACTAGATCTAAGAGCTTTCCAAACTCGTTTGAATTTAAATATATTTGGTTAAGACCCAACTCCGACATATCACCTAAGAACTCATTAAAACATAAGCGAGTACTAATAGGAATGGTGTAATCATCAATAGATTTCCATGATCATGGAATCAGTATTATTAGCCATTGAGAAAACATTATTTATTAATGAAGCATGCTGCTAATATACAGATATGTCAGAATGAGGCGATATATAAGATAAAGTTAAGTAGATATGGCCACTATTAGCGCAAATATGAATGCACTTAAATTCCATGAAGTCTGCATGCGGAACATCGACTTCTACAGATGGAATTGAAGAATGAACAGCAAACAAGCCACCACCTTCTTTTCTGTTCAGCCGGTCATATCTAAAGATTTCGAATTCACTGTTGAATATTTCATTATCAACAAGAAAAAACGTTAACTTCGGATGCACCGAAGCTAATATACCCTTCACAGGTACACTTCTTTTAGTAACTATGTGTTCAGGTTATATGGAAGCTATATGCTATAGTAATCGGATCTGAACAATTTTCAAATTTCGGAGATAATATTATTACCTTAAGCAGTAATGCGTGTCAAATTTCGTGAAGATACCGCGTCAAATGCCAAAGTTTTCCATACAAGAACTTTTTTCCGATCGTTCAGTTTGTATGGCAGCTATATGCTATAGTTAACCGATCTAAACAATTTCTTCGGATATTTCATTGTTGCCATAGAAAATAATCTGTACCAAATTTCGTGAATATATTTTGTGAAATCTAAAAGTTTTCCATACAAGAACTTGATTCCGATCATTCAGTTTGTATGACAGCTATATGCTATAGTTAACCGATCGTAACAATTTCCTCGGATATTACATGGTTTCCATAGAAAATAATCTGTACCAAATTTCGTGAATATATTTTGTCAAATGTGAAATTTTTTCATACAAGAACTTGATTTCGTTTAGTTTGTATGGCAGCTATATGTTATAGTGCTCCGATATCGGCAGTTCCGACAAATGAGCAGCTTCTTAAAGAGAAAATGAAGTTTGCAAAATTGCAAAACGATATCTTAAAAACTGAGGGACTAGTTCGTATATATACAGACAGACGGACGGACGGACTCAAAATACTGATCATTTATATATATACTTTATAGGGTCTCCGACGCTTCCTTCTGGGTGTTACAAACTTCGTGGCAAACTTAATATACCCTGTTCAGGGTATAAAAATGCCCCACATTTTAGCCAAGTTTCTGTGAAAGGAATGATTTTAAAGTTACCGTTAATGCTATTTAAATACAGATCAGTAAGTTTTGTGTTAAGACCTCTAACATTTTGATTATAAATAATCAGCGAATTATTGTTAATTAGTTTTTTGTATCAACGGATTTTCTTGGCATTTTAGTGATAACTACATGGGTCTTATCACGTTTGTGCTCGAATTCGCGCACAAAGACCCCAGATGGCCAGAATGAGTTGTTAAGTACCAATTAAAAATTGTCAGCGGATACGTCGATCTTAAACGACGAAATATCCCTGTTATATTTGAAATTAAATTTACCGATGTCTGTATCTACCGTTTTTAATTTCGACGAGATATAACTTTTTATATCATCGACTGTGGTATCCGCAGCAAGTCTTGAGATAAAAATTGCTTTTTCCGCGGTATCACAACTAAGTTTTTATTAGCTGACTTGCAGGTATATGGAGGCGGATCTTGAGAAGTTTAAGAAGGTGTTTTCTTTAACTTTTTAGCTGCTCTAACATGCCAACTTTTTTAAAGATATGTCACAAACGAGCCCCAAACTGACGAACGAAAAACGTATAAAAAATAAGAGCCTTTAATTGCGTATATCAAAAAACTTTTATTAAAACCTCTTTTCTTAAGTATCTAAATACATAAAAAGCTATTCCTTAGCACATGCTCTGAAATCTGAAATTGAAAATCAATGCTGGAAACATTGTTCTTTTAATGGCAATCAACGCACAGTTGCAATTATTTCAAGTAAGCAGATTCCATAAATTCAAGTAAAATTCATTTAAAGGATCGAATGATTCATGAGCATTACTGATACAGAGAGGTGTTCGTCTCATCACCATCAGGTCTTATCAGACCTGAATCTAATGCTCTAATGCTCTCTACATACTTCGTCGCCATTTAGATTTCTTGTAAAAAAAAGCCTTATCTTAAGTTTCCATAGTGAAAATATAAAATTTAAATATTTCTGAGCACTCGTTTGTCTATAAAAATTTACTACGAAAATTATGAAAAATTCTCATTATTTGAGTACCAAACCACAGTATAATTAAAGCTAGGAATATAACGTTTACGGCCATATTTTATGAAACTCAACAGTGTTTATTTGGCAGCTGAAAAAATTTGAATCAGGCACTTAAAATTCGATCTTCTAAAACAACGAGGTAACTGAAATTTAATAACCAAAATTTTTGAATAAATAAAACCGTTAATTTAATTTCAATTTTTGATTAGGCAATTAATTAAGTTTGCATTTCAGTTGAAATAACACCAAATGGGCACATAACTCATATACACACTTACACATGAAAGGCAAACGATTTATTATGTTTTAATATTTAAACAACCGTTTAACCGTTTTGCTCACAGCCCATCATAATTAAGAAAATTTCGCTGCCAGAAATGGGTCATACATAATTTACGAGAAATGTATTTTAAATTTCACAGACATCTAAAAACCTTTTAATTTCTCTTTTCCGCATTTTTCTTTTAATTTTTCTTACCTGTTTAGCGACCTTAACTCGTTTACTTGGAGCAATAGCCGCATAGCCGACCGCCTTTATGGTTGCCTTTAACCTAACCCTTGGCTGTGCTTTTGTCTTCTTAATGTGTGTTGTGGCAAAAACACATCCCATTATTTTTTGATTACTCGGTTTCGTTTGAAAAAATAAAATTCTTTTTAACTTTCGCTTTTTAGCCGTCCGTTAGCCAACTTTGCAGCTCATTTCGTCCGTGCCTGAAAACGAAGGGAAGATAAGGCGAAATAAAATTATATGAATATGAAAATTTTCATTTAATTAAAACTATTTTCCTTTTTTTGATTTGTATTTTAAATAGTTTCCCGGTAGAATGGCAATGACAATAAATCCACTTTTTAACTTTCGGGAGTATAAAGTAGTCCTTCCAGAAAACTTATTGTCTTAATAAATGGCAACTTAAACCTAACGTAAACGTTAATAAACAAATAAGATATACAAATATGAGACAATTTTCATAATGAAAGCAATGAAATTAGTAGTATGACATGGCGTATGAGTAACATTATTGAAGGCGGGTAGTGTGACGTGATGTATGATAAATTCTGTGAACATAGCTTAAAACTGGAGCCTAATAGGCACAAAAAATCAGTGTTGCTACATCTCATCTTTATTTGCGCTTAAGCGGTTATAGCCGATTTAAAAACAGTGCGCAAGTTTCTTCTTTTGACAATGTGGCGAAGTTATGACTGTCAACGGTGACGTGGGAGCCTAGTTGCGAATGCGATGCCTGTTTGTTTGATGACAGGAGATATTTCGTTTTGCCCTCGTTCACCACCAGACCCATCCTTCACATCCTTATCCATTCTCGGCAAAGCAGAACTAACGGCGCTGTTGTTGAGGCCAATGATATCAATATCAATGGAGAACGCCAGCAGCTGTACACTCTTATAGAAGATGGTATCTTCTCTATTTATTTTCTTCCTTACGATAAGGAGGTCTGAAACCTCGTTTGGTATCGAACGTTTGGAGACATATTTTCCGATCCTGGCAGAGCTTTTAGTATTGCTCAACGTCAGTTTACACAGTCGTATTAGTTTTGCGGGGATACTAAATTTAGATATCGCGGAATAAAAGGAGCTCCTTTTCGTGCTGTCAAAACCAGCTTTGAAATCGACGAAGATGTGGTGCGTGTCAATTCTCTTTTTTCGGATCTCTTCCAAGATTTGGCACCGGATGGTCAGTTGTTGATTTTCGAGATCTAAAGCCACACTGATAACGTCCAATCAGTTTGTTGACGGTGGGCTTCATCTTCCGCGCTGTAAATCCGCACTTTGAAGTGGCAGTGGTGGAGCAGGGCGTTAAAATATCCGGAAAAGTCCGAGAACGCATATTTTCAATATAAAACGAAGTCAAGATACTGTTTATGTACAATAATGGATATTAAATTGCATAAAAACATATTTATATGTACATAACCTATAACATTCGAAAGCATGATGTCTCTATTTTCATGTGGTGCACTTTCTCTCTCCTGTTCTCTAAATTTGAAAAAAGCATACTCTATAGGTATTATTTTGACATTGGAACTATCAGAAAAAGTTTGAAAACATCATTAGTCAAATTTAGCTCTATTACAGATACAAAATCTTCCAAGTGTACCTGCAGTTTTTCGATGGTCAAGCTTTCCTTGTACAATTAACGTTTTTTTATTCTAAATGATAAACCAACTAGTAAGACAGACTAAATTCGGGTGCAACCGAATATTTCATACCCTTACAGTTTGCCAGGATCAAAGCCAGGGAAATCTTTTTGAGGTGCATCGGGTTTGTAAGTTAAGTACTGCCTGGAACAAGTTTTCACCTGCGATATACATAAGGGGTATAATGTCAATTAGAAGTTCGAAAATCTTGTAATTAGGTATATGGGGGCTAATGAAATTACAAGGAGCTTCCAAAGTAAACACGACTTTTAAAAAAACAGAACAATTGGTTTTTTCGGCAAAAATCAATGTATTTTATTCAAAATAGTCTCCTTCTGCTTCAATAGAGCTTTTTGCATGGTCCAAAAGCATGTCGAACAAGTGTTTTAGCGTCGATCGATGAGACGGCGCATTAATGTGCAACAAACGCCAACTTTCATCTTCGCGATATTCGGGCCGAACACGTCGAATACGGCGCACCAAACGCTTCAAAACTCCAAAGTAGAATACCGCCTTAACGTTTTGGCTGGATGGAAAAAATTCTTTGTGGACAATACCCTTGGAACCATAAAAACAAATCAGCATTGTCTTCACTTTTGACTTCTCCATGCGCAATTTTTTGGGTTTCGGCTCGTCCGGTGCCTTCCATTCTGCACTTTGGTGATTCGTTTCCGGATCATATTGGAAACCCCACGTTTCATCACCAGTCACAATATTGTAAAGGAAATTTTTGCCCTTTTTCACCTCTTTAATGATGTCCTTCGAACGTTGGATTCTGAGCAATTTTTGGTCGTCATTCGATTTGTGCGGAACAAACCGTGCACACACCTTTCATAAGCCCAAATGTTCATTCAAAATGCAATAAATCGATGTTTTGGAGATGTTCAGTTCCATTTCCATGAACTTCAATTATGATTTCGGCTGATTTTTAATGAATTCACGCACAGTTTCTATGAAATTTCCGGTGATCACAGATTTTGATTGGCCCACATGTTCGTCGTCATCGTCATTTATGTCCTCATGACCACTTTGAAAACGAATAGGCAATCATCGCCATAAACTTGCTTCATCAATTGAAACGTTTCGGTAAAAGTTTTACCAATTTTAAAACAAACAACCGTTATGTGAAAAAACTGTTTTTCTGTGAATCAATGTGGTAATAATTATATAAATCGACAAAATTGGATTCACCACAAATCCTTCATTATACATTGTTATACAACCGAAGTTAGTTAAATGATTTAAACTATTTCAAGTTGTCTAAATAATTGCATCGGGTGGTATCCTTACTAAGTTATACTGAATCCGTTTCAATTCCAGCAATAAAAGCTTTCTTAACCAGTTAGATATTCAAGTGGAACTGAGTTAAATCTTATTTAAAAACGATTTTTCATTAACTTTAAAAAAAAATTTAACTCTCACCCTTTGCATTTACACCTTAGCATTCCAGCAATACAATTTCCCCTTCGCGAAGTTCATTTCACCCAAGAAGTGGTCTCACTTGGGCGTTGTTGCCATGCTGATTTCCGTAACGAAACCTTTCACCAAATTACAACAAGCTGTTTTTGTAGAGCAGCTCGAATGGCCAACGCCGACAGCACACGCCTACGCATCGTCGTGTTTACTCGTGCAACCAAAACAGTTATAAACGCAACCGAAGCAGCTGGCAAATTAAAGTTTGATGCGAACGCGATGTCCGTGTCCGTGGTTACCGCGAGCGTCGGCAAAAAGCTACAAGCAGCAACCCGTTGGTCCATCGGTACAGAGTGAAATTGCACATTTTAGTAGATTTTAAGCTGATGCTTGCGGATACTAAATATTTTGTAGGTGTGTCAGATGAATAATATATATTTTTTCAGTATATGTAGGAAGCTTTGGAAGTGGAGGAGCCTCAACTCAACTCAATTTACAAAAAACGACTTATATGTAGCATGCCGAGTATTCGAGCAGCTATCTTTTGGTGCTTAAAAAACACTTTGAGTTTCGTTAAAATTTAAATTCCCCAAATTTTCCGAATATAAAAGAGTTTCTTGAAATTCTAAACCAATGAAGTAGTTATTATGAATATTGAGACTTGTTTACATGAGAGTGTTAGAAACTGAAAATAAACGTAATTTGGTAGTAAATCGGACTACCTCTTTCCCATACAACATTTTCACATTATAAGATATGTGCGAATATTGTTATGCACTATTTGGTTAAAATCCGTCGACTAGTTTCTGAGCTATACGACTTAACCTAAAGTGACGCTATGCCCATAGTCAAAGTTTACTATCTTTACTCTAAAATTTAGAGATTCTGACCTATTTATTTAGACAGTTATCATAACGTTCTTTTAGTAGTTTAAAATTAATCATTGTTTAGAAAATGTGAAAGGAGAATTTCTCCACTAAGTTCTGTATACATACATAAACATGTTAACATCAAAATTATCCAATAAACATTTTTGTTCCATTTGAAACAGAAAATAGCTCTGCTCAATAGGTCTGCATATAGTATGTATTCTACATAGTAATCTGCATATATAGTTAATAATGGCACCTACTCTTACTCCTACTACCCATTATTTGAAGATTTAAGACCATGCTTTTTTCATAGATCCTTTTTATTAATTTTCCCATTGCTCTGACATACACATAGCCCATGTGAAAACGCTCACCCAATTATACTACAGTTACTACATATGTATATAGTGTGTATATAAAAGGTGTGTTCCAAAGTAAACAGAACTTTTTGAATCTAGCGCCCCCTGGAGGCGCCATATATATGTCGACTGGTGCGTTAGAATCTGCTATTTTTATTGATTGTTCAGTGAGAATTTCATGACATTTCATATAATGGAAGTAAAGTTATTGCGTTTTAACTGTCAGTAAGTTTGTGTTATCGGTGCGAAAGTGAGCTTCGAACAAAGAGCCAACATTAAATTTTGTTTTAAAATTGGTAAAACATTTACCGAAACGTTTCAATTGATGAAAAAAGTTTATGGCGATGATTGCCTATCCCGTAGCAAAGTGCACGAGTGGTTTCAACGTTTTCAAAGTAGTCGTGATGATGATGAGACTATAAAATAAATTGATTTTGCCGAAAAAAAACATTTGTTATGTATTTTTTTTGTTTAGTCCTGTTTACTTTGGAACGCACCTTGTATGTATGTATACATTCAAATAGGCTGAAATACATACATTACACTTTCCGCATGACTTAGTGTTTTATTGTGTGGGAAATTTCTTCATCATTGCGATGTGAAAATTGTTACGGTATCACCTCAATGAAACTAACTAATGATAACTGACCAGCCGCTCGTTCGTTTGCTAGGAACGCCATCTTCCGAATCCAGTCGGTGTGCGCACCCTCCGAAGCACAGTCGGCGGAAGAAAATCAGTCACATTACTTTCCGGATAAACTCTGTACAGCCTTGAGAGCTTGTGCGCTCGAGGCTAATTAGGTTAAGTGCGCCATCTTTAAAGGCATTTTTCTTGAAACTGTGTTTCTGAAGTCGGTTTCGTATTTTTCAAAAATCGTGAGTCATTGTATAGGAAATACCTTCAACTTTAATAACCTTTTTGATTTCTTTTGTTAGAGCTACTCATTTGGCCGGAATCATATTAGCAGTTGGGGCACCTCCACAGACACATAACTCCGTAATTTTTCAAAATTTTTGTAAAAAAAAAATATTTTAATCTAGCTGAAAATATACCTTATTATGTCCAAAGAACTTCGAAACATTCGATAGAGTACTTTATTTTCAAAAAATTCACAAAAATCGCCTAATTTTTCATGCGTCACCGGAAATGGCGTCGCAATGGCCAAGTTTAATATATTTTTTTCTAAAAATTTCAGAATTCCTTTGTTAATACTGTATTTTTGAATAAAGTCTGTTTTTAATTTGAGGAAACAGTCACCAACTAAACCTCGTACTGAGCAGTTGAGTTAGCGTCTTTTTCTAAGTTTATAGCTATTCATATAGCTCTTTTTTGGTTTTTTTTTGTTTTTTTTGCACTACGGTCTGCTTACTTAAGTAACGCGATTAATACTTTTTTTAAGTGAGAAATATAATCCAATACTTATATCAGTGTATTATAATTTTTCCACTATACCCCCGGCGGGCTTCCAGTTCGGGGACAACAGGTTTGCTGCGCTGGCCCAAGGTCCCCAACCAAAACGTAAAAAATCATATCAAAAACTGCAAGATGCTTTTCCTGACTTACCGCCAATAAAAAGTGATGACCCAAAGTATATTGTGATTAAATCCGACGAGAATTCTACACCCCTTTCGAAGGTTTCTTGTTTTCGTGTTTACAATGCCTTACTTACCGTGAGCAAAGATATAAACAAAATTAGTGAATTACGCGACGGCAGCCTATTACTGCTAGTGAAAAATAAGCAAGTAGCAGAAAAGTTTATAAAAACGAAATGTCTTTTCAACATTGGCGCTGTTAGCGCTAGCTATCATCAACATCTTAATTGTAACAAAGGAACCATTTATGCACCGTTTTTAAACGATGTGCCTGAAAGCGAAATAATAGAAGGACTGAGTTCTTACGAAGTTTCCGCGGTTTATAAGTTCACTCGCAAAGTTGAAGGTTTTATAAAGCCTACTGGTGTTATGCTAATATCATTCAACAGTTATTCCCTTCCAAACAATATAAACATCGCATTGAGGATGACCTCTGTGCGACCGTACGTGCCTAATCCAATGCGCTGCAGGTCATGCCAAAAATTACGTCATACGCAAAAACATTGTAAGGGTTCCCCAACATGCAATTTGGAATTTCCCTTCTCCACACGATAATGACTGCATCCGAGTTATGTGTGCGAATTGTTCTGGCGAGCATCGTTCTTCGGACTATACGTGTCCAAAGTATATGCAAACCAAAGAAATTTTAAAAATAAAGACACTAGAAAAGTGCAGTATGCACGAAGCCCTTAAAAAGTATAGAGAAAATACTTCCCTCCCTTCCCTCACTGCTAGCTTTGCACATGTGCTTCAACCTACAAAAGAGGTATCCTCTGTATCCAACACACCAACAAAAATTTCAGCCATCAACTATTCCACAAAATCTAAAAATACTCATAGAATTGCCGACAATGACTTGCCTAGTACATCAAAACAAAACGCAGAGGTCACCTCTGCACCCAACTCATCAATAAACTCTTTAACTAGAAAAAATCGCTCATCAAACACCAACAACAAACATATTTCCATCAACAAGCCTGCATCGATCAGTTCAGACTACAACAACGTCTCACATTCAGCTAAAAATATCAGCGACAACTGTACCCAACAAACTTCTTTCTTAAATCCCAAACTTTTCAGTCCAACAACAGCCTCTCTCATTTCTAACTTAAACAACTCCTTAAACTCGCTTAATAAATATACTGACTTCAACAACACTACTACCAACACTACCGTGCAGTCTAATCCACCTAATCACGAAAATCTCTTTCCAACAACAAGCAATTCCAACGATAATCAATACTCTACTCAACATACTGAACAAATAGAAATTGACTCTGAATAAATACGCTTAGCCTTTACTCTCTTTTGAACTAGTACTCAATTGGTGACACTCAGCTTCAACTGGCTGCTCATACGAGTTGATATTCTAGCTCTCTTCTGTTTCCCTTTTTCTTTTTTTCCTACATAGATCTTATGATTCCATTATTGCAATGGAATTTAAACGGCTACACTAATAATTACAATGAGCTTCAATTATTAATACAAGATCATGCCCCAGCTATTATACTCTTAAATGAAACTCACATCTCTTTCAACTTGTCGGCTTTTACTCCTAAGCAGTACATTGGCATGTTTCACAATCTTCCACATATTAGCACAGGTAAAAGAGGTATTGCGATTCTCATAAGAAGAGATATTCCACACAAAATTAATGCCATTCAATCCAACTTGCTGGCTATGTCGATCGAAATTATCTTAGTTAAAAAAAATCACCATTATCTGCACCTATATTGCACCAGATGAACATTTTACCAGTACAGACATCCTACAATTAATCAACCAAGATTCTACTCCTTTAATTTTCGCTGGTGATTTTAATGCATGGAGTCCACTATGGGGCTCTCCAATAGCCAACAAGAGGGGCAAATGCATTGAAGACGCTTTACTTTCCTCTAACTTAATATGTTTGAATAACAGATCCGCGACACACTTTTCCACTCACTCCACTTTTTCCCATGTAGATCTTACAATGTGCACCGACACACTTGCCACAGAGTGCGAATGGAGTATACTCGACCACCTGCATGGAAGCGATCACTTCCCCATTGTACTAAAATTGCACTTAGGTTCAACAACTAAAAACCACAAAATAAATAAGGTATTCAAAACTGATTACGCTGATTGGGAGAAGTTTCAGACACATTGCGAGATATGTAAATGGCAATAATACCCCAATATCTGACAACCCTAACCAAGAAAGTGCGAGGTTAACAAAAATTATCCGTTCAGCAGCGAATGTTAGCATTCCTCATACAAAGCCAACAGCAAGTTCAAAGAGTGTTCCTTGGTGGAATAAAGAAATCGCTGAATTGCGGGCAAAAAAACAGACAGCTTGGTATGAATACAAACGCGTTCGATCACTAGTCAACTTAATATCTTTCAGGAAAGCCAATGCTCTTTTCCGTCGTTCCGCGAAACAGGCCAAGCGTAAATGTTTTCAGGATTTCACAAGCAAAATAAATCCTTCGTCTAGTCCTAAGTTAATATGGAACGCTTTAAAAAAACTTTCTGGAGTGCCTAGAAATCTAACCATTCAATGCGTAAAGGGGCCAACAGGTTTGGTAACCAATCCATCCGATATTTCCGAGTTATTTGTAAACCACTATTCTGAAACAAGCTCAGATATTTCATTCAGCACACAGTTTCAAACCTCTAAAACCACCACACTGTCCCACACTTCCTACTCTGTCTCCCCACTTTCTTTTTCTGCTAATCAAATAGAAACCAGCATTTCACTGTCTGAATTCGAGTTCGTTGCATCTACCGTTAAGGGTAAGTCCCCGGGGCAAGATAAAATTTCTTATCCAATTATCAGACATATGCCAAAAAGTCTCAAGCTCCGATTGGTAAAGCTTTATAACAAAATTTTCGATACTGGTGTCTACCCCCAATTTTGGAAAACGTCCTGTGTCATACCAATACTTAAACCACGCAAATCCTCCGATGAACTTGCTAACTATAGGCCGATTTCCCTCCTTCCATGTATGGACAAAATTTTGGAAAAGATCGTGGCTAACCGCTTGATGTGGTATGCTCAGCGAAACAAGTTCATATCACGGAATCAAGTCGCCTACAAAAAAGGTCAAGGCACGTTGGATGCTTTAATCCAACTAGACTACTTCATTACTAACGCTTTGTCAAGCAAAAACCACGTGTCCGTACTATCTCTGGACTTTCACAGAGCTTTCGACAAAATTGGAGCCCATATTATTATTCGACAACTTAGAAAATGGAAAATAGGCCAGAATATGATACGTTTTATTGCTAACTTTCTCACAAACAGAAACCTCAAAGTCAACGTAAATGGTTTTCTTTCTTCAACACTCCCGCTTTCTAATGGTACGCCGCAAGGCTCACCTCTTTCAGCCCTCCTTTTTATCATTGCTTTCGATGATATTAGTAGGATGATAAAAAATTACATAGGAGTTGAGCACCAGATCTATGCTGACGATGTCCTAATCTACACAAAAGTCTCTGACGTTAATTTAGCTCAATCCTTATTTACTAATATACTCGCCAGAATTGAGACTTGGTCACTGGAGTCTGGTGCTTCACTTTCCTTAGACAAAACACATATCCTTCATGTATGTAGGAAGCAAAATTGCAACGGTATTTCACTAACCCACAACCAAACTAACATCGAATGTAAAACACAGCTGAAAATACTAGGATTAATTTTTGACTCTAATTATAATTTTAATGCTCACTGTAAATATGTCAGAAACTCGTTAATGTCACGATTAAATATTGTTAAATATCTCTCTTCTAAGCATTCATTTATTCATCCGAACACACTAGTCAATGTTGTCAGAGCTTTGCTAACTTCAAAAATAGATTATGGGCTCCCCATCTATGGCAATTGCTCCAAAAGCAGTATCAACCTTTTAAATGCACCTTACCATTGCGCAATACGGCGAAGTCTCCGGGCCTTTCCAACCTCGCCAATAAAAACGATAATGGCTGAATCTGGTTTACCAACTATTCAAAATAAAATTATAGATTCTTCGCTTCAAATTCTTGCGAACACGGCTGAGAACACCAACCCATTACTAAATACAACTATCACGCATGCCACGAAAAAAAGAAAAATTCCAAGAATACAATCGGCTATTTCGAGATGCTTAAGTTTCGCTGCAGAAAATAATATTTTACGTAACGCAACACTCGACATCCTCCCTGTCTGATCAATAATAAAATACTACAGAATAAGCTTATGTTTTTGTCCAAGCAAAACACACCAAACGAAGTCTTTCAACAAACCTTTGCTGAACTGGAATCTAATTACACAAATAATGGCTGGAAGTTATTGTTTACGGATGGCTCCAAGTCCATCGATTCCACTTCGTTAGCAGTTGTCACTGCCACAGGAGAAATTATTTGCAATTGGCTTCGTCCCTCAACGAGCTCTGTATTTACCGCTGAAGGATCTGCTATCCTTCATGCAGTTAATTACGCAAAAAAGACTAAAGGAAAGTTCCTCATCTGTACAGACAGCAAATCGTGTATGTCTGCAATAACGTCTCCTTCCAATCGCAATCCCATAATAGAAGTTATCAGAGACGCGGTCATTGGTGCCCCACAGAAAATCTAAGTAATGTGGATCCCTGGCCATGCTGGTATTACAGGCAACCACTTTGCAGACCTCGCTGCGAAAAATGTAGCCAGGACTCCTGCCTTAACATACTACGTCTCATCCAAGCAAGACATTCTTAACCTTATTAAACACAAAAGGCATCAAAAAAACGCAAGCGAATGGAAAACATTTAAACATCACTACGCGGTCATAAACCCAGCCCGAAATCGTATAATCTACTCGTCAACAGTTCCAACTGGAGCAATGAAGGCATATACTCGATTAAGGATTGGACACACTATCATAACGCCCACTTACTATCGGGTAAAAGCCCATCTATTTGCCCCCTTTGCGATGACACCGCTTCTATCAAACACTTACTCACACTCTGTCCGATGCTTCACAACTCTGGCAACATTGATCTCATAAAACTACTAAGTGAACCTTCAGAAAAAAACGTGATGATTGTATATAGATTCTTAAAAACCAACGATTTGTTAAAATATATTTAAGCAACTTACATCTTTACTAACCCTTAGCAAATAGAATTTTTCACCTAGTTATAATTACAAGACGGCTGAAAGCCTCGTAGCCACTGCTGCGTTTATGTATTTATATAATAAAACTCTTTTTGTTATATGAATTATTATAAATAAATAAATAAATACATAAATTTGAGGAAACCCATGTAACCCCTTAATCAAGAGTATTCGTTATTAGTTTTGATTAATCATAAGTCATTATGTAAGTAAAGTGATTAGCTGATTTTCCACACAAATATTATTTTTAAGAAACAAAATTCGGCAATAAAAGTTCTTGACGTTCTTCAATGTACCGAGTGAATTATCGAATTTTTATTAATGTTAGTAATTGGTTTTGGAAAGAAATTTTGATTTATACTATTTTGATTCAATAGCTATTTCGTTAGTGAAGTGCTCATCTCAACTTAGATGCTTACGATTACTTGAACAATAATCGGTAAATCGCCTAGTCAATAGGAATGATGAACGCCTTTTACATTGAATTTAACTATTATACGAGTACCAACTCTTAGTAAAGAGAAGGTAAATCTTCAGCGAAACGAGCCACACGAATCTCAATAGTTTTATTTTCGAGAAATCGACACCGAACTCATTCAACCGTGCATTAATACAAAAATATAGTAAAATAGTAAAAGCCATTATGCGATTATTCACGCTCGTTGGTTGTGTTTCTTAGTTGCTGCAAATTGGTTTTATACGGATATTGCAAGCCCCCCCTTTAGTTAGTACGGTTTCATTGAGGTGATACCGTAACACTTTTCACATCGCAATGATGAAGAAATTTCCCACACAATAAAACACTAAGTCATGCGGAAAGTGCAATGTATGTATTTCAGCTTATTTGAATGTATACATACATACAAGGTGCGTTCCAAAGTAAACAGGACTAAACAAAAAAAATGCAGAACAAATGTTTTTTTCGGCAAAATCAATTTATTTTATTCAAAATAGTTATCTTTGAGCACCTGGAGAGTCAGGACAAAGATTTTCGCGCGGCGTGTTTCTGTGAGTGGTGTAAGCCGAAAATGCAGCGTTCGTTAGAACAGAGGTAGGTAGGAGTGCAGCCCTGTTGTATTTCGGGCTCAATTAGCACTTGCTGTACCATTTTGATGTAGAGCAGAAGTACGCAATTAAATTCTGTGTGAAACTCGGGAAGTCTGCCACAGAGACGTTTGAGATCATGCAGGCTTACCCAGATGTTGCTTTAGCAAGAAGTGCTTTAGCTTCCACACTCAGTGGAAGTGTGCCAAGAAACGTTTGAACATATGTGAAAGTGACCCCAATTTTGGAATAACGTAATCACAGGTGACGAGTCATGGATCTTTGAGTATGATCCCAGACAAAGTCAAGAAAGGCAAACAATTTGAGACGACAGAGGGGATCCAAGCAGGACGCACCCCGGTTCTCAAGGCTATTCCGGCTGGCTGCGCTCTATCGACGCAAATGGAGTTTATTTTCAAAGTTTTTAAAGAATTGTAACGATTATTTCAATACATTTTTTTAAATCGACTCAGTCTTATTACTTTCCAGACAAACCCTGTATATCCGAAACCATTACTCAGATCAACTTGAAAATTTAGGACAATATTCTAGAGGTATTGTTGAATTTAGTAAGACTATAGAATTTAAATTTTTGTAACCCGTAAACCCTCGTAACCCCTCGAAAGCTAACCGGTTAAGCGATTAATCAGTTTGTTCGCTAATTAGCTTATATAGACACAAAATATAGGAGTACAGAATTATATTATAAACAAGATATGTACATACAGATTACTTACCGTACAACTAGTATTTTTGTTAAGCCTTCTCAGCATTTATTTCAGATACAGCCTTATGTATGTGTTTTAGTGACTTCCATTTGCTACTCCATTCTACAGCAAGTTAGTGAATTTTTTTCCAAAAATTTAATAGCTGTCTAGGGCACTTGTTCTACTCAGCTGTCGGTAGGAATAACGGCAAACTTTTAGATACCGTTAAAATATTCATGAGCTTCGGTTAGTGCCAAAGAAAGCCCAACCAACCAACTGACTTACAAAACAAACAAAAAACTTAAACTGAACTGAATTGGCTCCATTTTCGTGGGTTGAAGCTAATAACATTAATGATTTTCGCCTTGTTATTTTAGTTGAAGTAATGATTTTTAGCAACTGGCTGTTGTGATTTTACGCTTCAGAAAATTATTGGCTTTAGGAGATTGTTTTGCCTAAATTTAAGTGGTAATGTTGTGTATTGAGTAAATCGAACTTTATTTTTCACGTTTTCAGAAGATAGTAAATACCTGATATTATCAAATTATTCAAATTCTCCTGATTAAGTAATTTCATCCCATCAGATAATATAAGAGACTTCTGCTTGGATCAATACTTCCATAGGTGAGCTTACATTGGTTAAAGGATAGTTGAATGGCTCTGCTAAGCTAGTTTGTGCGTCTAAACGTTAAAAACATCACTCCAATTATCTCCGTTCGGACCCACACTTACATCTGGCCAATCACCGTTAACTCCGAAAAGCCTTCCAAATTATTGTTAGTGGTTTCTACCGTTATAACAACAACAAAGTTTTTAGTAAACTAGCTCACCCTTTCCCACCCAGTCATTTGATTTCATCAAACTCTGATGCAAGTGCAAACCTTTGCGGATATTTTTCAGGTGGATGTGGATAAGCGGATCAGCAGCATTTCTAATTAGATTAATACAATATTCCTTGTACGCTAAATAAATTTATCCTAAAAGGATATAAAGATGTAACTGATTTATTTATTATCTTTGAGATGTAGAAACTGACGTATTCGTTTATATAAATATTATCTACGCTTGGTCTTCAAAGGTAAACATCTGAGTTATTTGTATATTGAAAAATCTGTCTCTAAAACACAAAATGTGAATTCGCCTTTCGACTTTCAAGATGCATTATTTGCCGAGGAATATTAAGGAAAACTAAGCATACGAAAAGAAGGATTCGGGTGGCATTTTTATATACATATCGGTAGATATTAACTATAAGATAAAGCCTTAAATTACTTAAGTAGTTACTATAACCTCAAAAAATTCGTAAAAAAGGTATGACAAAATAAAAATGTAGAAATGATAGTTTAACAGTAAGGAAGGGGTAAGTTCGGTTTCGGTTACACATTATATAGTCTTGCAGCTTGCAAGAATCAAAGCCCGGAAATTCCTTCAGGAGTTGGCAAAACTGTATTTTAAATTGTTGGGAAAGAGTTAAGCATCTACTATTCAATGAAATCTCGAATAAAGAACGATCAAATTTTAATTAAAGGTCATATAGACTTCAGACATTATTTTATTGCAACTGAGATACGTGTGATATGATCGCTAAGGGAAGTGTTTACCCAATTTTATTCATTTTAGGTACAAAACTATACTGTTATTACTAACTTTTTTGCCAAGACCCCTATAACTAATAAGACCGGTTTTGCCCATTTAAGCAATGTGATGTAAGAATTTCAAATTAAGGCGCAACATTCTAAATTTGATTGAAATCGGTCGAGAAGATCTCGAGACATTGATTTTCACATAAGTGTGGGCGGTGCCACATCCTTGTCTCATATCATATCGGGGGTAAAATTAAATGAATGACGCATTTACCTATAGATTTATTGCAAGTTTGTCTTTTGTATCATCCGATTTCACTTCTTTTCAAACTATAATAAGAAGGGTTGAAAAATTTTGTCCTGAGCAAATTTGAATGATTGGTTTCAAAGATATATGTATACATATTATTAAACTTATTAGGAGACCCGGTCACGCCCACCTGTGAACAATTTTCAAACCACTAGTGTCCCTTCTTAGTGTAATTCGTTTTGTTAAATTTAAGTTCTGGATCTTAATTTACAACTTAGTTTCAACTTTTCGATTAGTGCCGTTTTGTGGTCGTGGCAGTGGTCCGTGATTCATTACAAAATCTCAATTTTTACTGAAATTACAGCTTACACTGATAGACAGACAGGCATTACCTATCATTATCCTGATTATTTGTACATACATATATAACCCTATATCTATCTCGAGTAGTTTTAGATGATACAAACAACCATTAGGTGAATAAAACTATTATAATCTGTAACAACATGTTGGAAGGGTATAAAAATACAGCTCTCCTTTATGCTAATACCGTTATAACTGACATAATAAATAACCAGGAGAAGTTTGCCGAATGTTGGAAATTATAAATCAACAGTTACATTAACAGAGTGTCCCAAAATTAACACAAGATATAAATTTGTCGCCATTTCAATTAATCTCCACAGTTTACGAAGTTAACACACTATTCCGACCATATTTTCTCTGCAATTTTTGAACTTCCAAATTTTCAATGTTTTTGATATATTGTTCAATAATGAAGACACATAGTTCTATCATCTAACGCTCCATTTTTGTTAAGTTTTTTAAACTGTCAGCTGTCGATTTGTTTCTACTATGTTGCGTTAATTTCATACTTTATAAAGTATTTAGTAGACCTGGAAAAATTAAGAGACCTTCCTTTACTATCCTCCTTATATCTTTACATCATATATTATATGTTCATCGTAACATATAAAACTAAGCAGCAGAGCTCTTCATATTTATATATATAGTACATATGACCAAACACAAATAATTAAAATTAAATCAATAGTCAGTCTTACCCCTTAAACCGAAAACCGCATGCGCACACCAGCTCAGAGCATCATGATGAATTTTAAAAAATCACAAACACATACTATACGTAAGTTCATGTGTGCAATATAAACAAAAAACACTCTTCGGATATCATATATGTATGTAAGTCAATGGAAAAATTAAATTACTGCTCACACTTTTAAACATCGAAACGGAGCACTAAAATTTTCAAATATTCACTCCCAAATATGTACATTCATCCAAGCAAAAATGATATGGAAATGTTTAAGAAAAATCCTACCATATAATTTGTAACCAAACTCTGCTGTTGGCTTGACACTTGTAATATATCTCAAGGACATTTGCTGGAAAAACTCACACAATATCTTTTTGACTTCGGGCTTCGCAACGGGAAAAGAAAAAGTCAACCACTTTGTGGCAGCATTTTAGGCGCGTGAACATTCCCCTTTCAATATGAAGAGAAAATTAAAGAACGAAGAGCAAGCATACCTTCCCTACACCAATAGCATAACGGAATTTAATTTAAGTGCAGACATGTGAAACGAAATGATTAGAATCGTAAAAAGTTTGAAAAGAGCCTGAGAAGCGCAAATGATTAACATGTTGACTCATACATACATACAAACATACATTCAATCCAAAGCGCACACTGTTTGTGTGTGTGAAACTTGTGGCGACAGCGACGCTGTCGGTCTTCAAATATTTGAAGCGATGAAAAATGGTTCAACTGTCAGCTGTCAACTTTGTCGCCAGAAAAATGGCATACAGTTACGTGTGTGAGAGAGAGGGCGTGTGAATGCACGGGTGGCAGATCAATGTTTCATGTAAATAGCGGTTTTTACGTTCAACTGGGCACTCGGCTGTAACTTAAATTCCAAACACGTGATCAATAGTGAAGCTACGTGCTATGAAATGAAATGCGATGAACTGTCTAACAACCAGGCTAAGGCGGCAAATGTACCATAAGCAATAAAAACCATGCGGGGAGTGGTTAAGTGGGATATCAGTAGAAAAAGAGAAAAAAAGAGAAAAAACAGCAAAAAACGGAGCAAAAACGGACATTAATGCGATGCCGCAGAACGTGAGGAAGCGTTTTGATATGTTAATCCAAATGCCAAGTGAGGCGAGAAGTAAAATAAGTATGAGGAAATTTGAATAGACAAATTTACCCTGAAACAGTGAAATAGCAGTGTCTTCAAACATATAGGAATAGTGTTGAAGAAAATAAGTGTTAAATAATATTTTCAATCGTAATGTTGTAATTGTATACAAAATATATATTAGTAACTATAAACCCATTTAAAACTAAAGACGATTTATTTCGATTTACACACAACTACGAGCCTTAAAGCAAAAAGTCAAAATTATTTGACAAAATTTTAGGTAATGAAAATATCTGCAACTTTTATAAATACACTATTTTCATATAACCTCATAATTTATGTGAAAAATTCAAATAATGTAATTTTTAGTTTTTTAATTGTGTCTTGTATAATTTTTCTTTACTTTTACGAAATCTGGAGTACACTTAACTTCTTATGTTCTGTGTATCACCTAAACTTAATCGAGTTAGATATCGAATCATATACATATACATAAATGATCGGGAGGCGAGACGTGTTGAAATTTGGGTTACAGTCTGCCTGTGGAAGCTGTAACTTGAGTCGAAAATTTATTTATCGTAATGAAACTTGGTACTCGGTTCCATGGCAAAAAGAAAGGACGAGATTCTAAATAGGCGTAATCAGACTATAGACGCGTTTGCGTTTGATTCTTCCACTTTTCGGTAGTATAAAAAGATAAGGCTTCGTAGGAATAGTGCCTTTGAAGTATGTCATCTTATGACCAGATATCCAAATCGGACCAAAACTGTTCAAGTCCCTATGTTTAATTCTTTCGGAACAGTTTTGAATAGAAAGTTTTTCCACACCCGAAGGAATTTCCCGGTCCTTGAACTTTGCAATTTGCAAGAATATGAAATGTTCGAATACACTCGAACTTACCCAATCCTGACTTCATTCAAATTTAAGTATTTCTCTTTCCGCTTGTTTTTGACTTAATATAGAAAAACCCAAATTTTCAATCAAATATTCTAAAGTCATTATCTTAAGTTTAGAAAAAAATCGGTTGTCCTTATATTTTTCTGATGGTATAAAAAATATATACAGTATCGGACAAAACATTTGCAACTAGAGCGAAGTTATAGATTTTTTTGTCTTACAATACCGTTTTTCCTTCGAATTGCTTTTTGTTTCTTGTTTTTAAGCATTGAAGTTACATATTTTGCAATGTTTATCGCGATCTTTTTTTATTTTGCCGGTTATATTTGAAAACAATTTCAAATGTATGCCAATCCGCCAATTGCAACTCTGCTTTGTTCGTTGCTTTTCTCAGTTGCTCTTTTCTTTTCCTAACGGTATTGAGTTTGAATTATTAGAGCATTTACTGAGCGTAATTTCTGTTCTGAATTTTTGCGAAAACACGTTTTTATTTTAAACTAGCTGACCCCGCAGCCGTTGTCCTGCGTGAAATTATGTGTTTTGAAATGAAAAGAAAGTTAAATTTATCATTTCATTTTTTTTGTTTTTCAATGTAACGCAGCTTGAAAAACAACATTTTTTGGTTTCTGTTCCGGTGTACAGAAAAGATGGTTTTCCACACAACGCCACGGCCGTGTGAAAAACATAACATTTCCAAATGTATGCCTCACACTATGCGACTATCTTTAGGTCCTGTTGATTGTCATCTCAAATGCCACTTTAATTGGAAACGAAATACGTTTAAACTGAAATGAGAAATCGTTAGAACTCAAAGGAATTCGTAGAATTAAGCATTCCCTTGTATTCGATAGGTGCGTCACAATCAGTCGGGTTCCATTACACAGTTTTGGGGCATGATGATTGCGAAACATGATAACGACCGATCCTACTTTGAGACGCAAATGATGCGGTGGCATACCAAGCCTGTCCAAAGAATTTAGAAATCTTCTTCTTCTTCTTCTTAATTGGCGTAGAAACCGCTTAAGCGATTATAGCCGAGTTAACAACAGCGCGCCAGTCGTTTCTTCTTTTCGCTGCGTGGCGCCAATTGGATATTCCAAGCGAAGCCAGGTCCTTCTCCACTTGGACCTTCCAACGGAGTGGAGGTCTTCCTCTTCCTCTGCTTCCCCCGGCGGGTACTGCGTCGAATATTTTCAGAGCTGGAGTGTTTTCGTTCATCCGGACAACATGACCTAGCCAGCGTAGCCGCTGTCTTTTAATTCGCTGAACTATGTCGATGTCGTCGTATATCTCGTACAGCTCATCGTTCCATCGAATGCGGTATTCGCCGTACTAACGCGCAAAGGACCATAAATCTTTCGCAGAACTTTTCTCTCGAAAACTCGCAACGTCGACTCATCCGTTGTTGACATCGTCCAGACTCTGCACCATACAGCAGGACGGGAATTATGAGTGACTTATAGAGTTTGGTTTTGTTTGTCGAGAGAGGACTTTTAGCTTCTCAATTGCCTACTCAGTCCGAAGTAGCACCTGTTGGCAAGAGTTATCCTGCGTTGGATTTCTAGGCTGACATTGTTGGTGGTGTTTACGCTGGTTCCAAGATAGACGAAATTATCTACGACTTCAAAGTTATGACTGACAACAGTGACGTGAGTGCCAAGTCGCGAGTGTGACGACTGTTTGTTTGATGACAGGAGATATTTCGTCTTGCCCTCGTTCACTGCCAGACCCATTTTCTGTGCTTCCTTGTCCAGCCTGGAGAAAGCAGAACTAACGGCGCGGGTGTTGAGGCCGATGATATCAATATCATCGGCATACGCCAGCAGCTGTACACTCTTATAGAAGATGGTACCTTCTCTATTTAGTTCTGCGGCTCGAACTATTTTCTCCAAAAGCAGGTTGAAAAAGTCACACGATAGGGAATCGCCTTGTCTGAAACCTCGTTTGGTATCGAACGGCTCGGAGAGGTCCTTCCCGATCCTGACGGAGCTTTTGGTGTTACTCAACGTCAGTTTACACAGCCGTATTAGTTTTGCGGGGATACCAAATTCAAACATCGCGGCATAAAGCTCCTTTTCGTGCTGTCGAAAGCAGCTTTGAAATCGACGAAGAGATGGTGTGTGTCGATTCTTCTTTCACGGGTCTTTTCCAAGATTTGGCGCATGGTGAATATCTGGTGGGTGGTTGATTTTCCAGGTCTAAAGCCACACTGATAAGGTCCAATCAGTTTGTTGGCGGTGGGCTTTAATCTTTCACACAATACGCTCGATAGAACCTTATATGCGATGTTGAGGAGGCTAATCCCACGGTAGTTGACGCAGATTGTGGGGTCTCCTTTTTTATGGATTGGGCATAGCACACTTAAATTCCAATCGTTGGGCATGCTTTCGTCCGACTATATTTGACAAAGAAGTTGATGCATGCACCTTATCAGTTCTTCGCCGCCGTGTTTGAATAGCTCGGCCGGCAATCCGTCGGCCCATTCCGCTTTGTTGTTCTTAAGGCGGGCAATTGCTATTCGAACTTCTTCATGTTCGGGTAATGGAACGTCTGCTCCATCGTCATCGATTTGGGAATCGGGTTCTTCTTCTCCTGGTGTTGTGCGTTCACTGCCATTCAGCAGGCTGGAGAAGTGTTCCCTCCATAATTTAAGTATGCTCTGGGCATCAGTGACTAGATCACCTTTGGTAGTTCTACAGGAATACGCTCCGGTCCTTCCGTAAGCCGCCGCATTTTTTCGTAGAATTTTCGAGCATTACCCCTGTCGGCCAGCTTATCAAGGTCTTCGTACTCACGCATTTCAGCCTCTTTCTTCTTCTGCCTACAAATGCGTCTCGCTTCCCTCTTCAACTCTCGGTATCTATCCCATCCCGCACGTGTAGTGGTCGATCGTAACGTTGCGAGGTAGGCAGCCTGTTTTCTCTCCGCTGCGACACGGCACTCCTCGTCGTACCAGTTGTTCTTTTGCACTTTCCGAAAACCAATGGTATCGGTTGCAGCTGTACGTAAGGAGTTTGAAATGCCGTCCCACAGTTCCCTTATACCGAGTTGTTGACGAGTGCTCTCAGAGAGCAGGAGTGCAAGCCGAGTAGAAAATCGTTCGGCTGTCTGTTGTGATTGCAGCTTCTCGACGTCGAACCTTCCTTGTGTTTGGTGGCGCGCGTTTTTTGCTGCACAGAGGCGGGTGCGAATCTTAGCTTCAACAAGATAGTGGTCCGAGTCGACGTTAGGACCTCGGAGCGCACGCACATCTAAAACACTGGAGACGTATCTTCCGTCTATCACAACATGATCGATCTGGTTGGTAGTTTTTCGATCCGGAGACAGCCAGGTAGCTTGATGAATCTTCTTATGCTGGAATCTAGTACTACAGATAACCATATTTCGGGCGCCGGCGAAGTCAATCAGCCTCAACCCATTAGTCGATGTTTCGTCGTGGAGGCCGAATTTACCGACCGTAGTGCCAAAGACACCTTCTTTGCCCACCCTGGCGTTAAAGTCGCCAAGCACGATTTTGACATCGTGGCGGGAGCAGCCTTCATAAGTGCGCTCCAAGCACTCATAAAAGGCATCTTTGGTCACATCGTCCTTCTCTTCCGTCGGGGCGTGGGCGCAAATCAGCGATATGTTGAAGAACCTCGCTTTGATGCGGATTGTGGCTAGACTTTCATTCACCGCAGTGAATGATAATACTCGGCGACGGAGTCTCTCTCCCACCACGAATCCTATACCAAACTTGCACTCCTTTATATGGCCACTGTAGTAAATGTCATAAGGACCTACTTGTCTCTGTCCTTGTCCCGTCCATCGCATCTCTTGGACGGCGGTGATGTCAGCCTTTGTTTTTACGAGGACATCAACCAGCTGGGCAGCGGCACCTTCCCATTTAAGGGACCGGACATTCCAGGTGCATGCCCTCAATTCGTAGTCCTTATTTCGTTTGCCATGGTCGTCATCAAAAGGGGGGTCTCTTATCCGAGGCTGGTTATACCTATTCACTGGGGGTGTTTTTTTACGTGGCGGGTCCCAAAACCAGCGCACAACCCTTGTAGGGAATGTTTCGCCTTCTCACTTTAGCTCGCCTTCGAACGGATGTTCTTAGGCTACCCAGAGGATACTTGGTCAAAGACCGGAAGTAGTGAGCTGCTTGAGCCATGTGTAAAAGAATCGTTTCTGGCCACTCCCAAGTGAATGACGATCAGAGAACTTTCCTCACTTGCGAGAACTTCTACACATGACTCCATCCTCCAATTTAGAAATACATACCACTGGATAATTCACGGCGTCGTCTTCATTGTCAAGACGATCGATCGATTTGAATGAGCGCAAGTCTCCCGGAATTTGACTTTGAATCTTCCAGTTTAAGTCAACAACATCGGTATTTTTGGCAGCTAACATTGCGCGTCCACTTAAGGTATCGTAGTTACGATAATTTGGCCAATTACCGAACATTTGTGATGAGTTCATCTTTCGTGAATTGATAAAGGGAAGATGGAATTGATATCAAACCACCGGAAGTATCAACCGAAATTGTACCATTTCCAATTTTTAGCGAAGGCGATGTAAAATGTCTTCGGCAATGTCATTCTTGTTCGTATCCCATAATTGACGCGGATTTGAAGGCTGATATGTCGAAATAATTATCGCGAAAAGTGTGCGAACTTCATTTTCATTCCAATGATAAACGTGTTCCAGCAATTGTAATTGCTGGCTTACTTCTCCAAAACTTGCACACACTGTACCATTCACAGATACCTTTCACAGATTCACAGCAATGACTCAAATAAAGTTGAACCGCGTACATTAATCAATAGCAACAAAGTAAAAACAATCGTCGTTTTTCGGGTGGATTGTGTAAATTCGTCCTAATGCATTAGTTGAGAACACATCTGGATGTCAATCTACTGGTTGGCCTTCCTTTCTGCGCAACTATTTCTTCGACGATGCATTCCATGTATAATATCAGGGTATTTCCGAATAGAGCAACGTTCCCGTAAACGGATCACTGACGAAAGTTCAGAAAAAACTCGTCAATGTTAATTTTGTTGCTGGCGGTGTTTCCACCGGCTGCGCTGTATTTTCTGGGAAGAAATACACTCTCCAAATTAACCGCGAGACGCACAACAGTCCGAAAACGTTCATGAATTGCAAAAGTAAATATCCTACAAAGCGCTTTATTGAAGTTCACGTATCGACCGTATTGTTCAAGACCAATAATCGCCATGTTGCTTCCTTTGGTGACGTACTTACGAACGTATTTTATCGATTTCACCAAACTGCAATATTAAACATTGATATCAGTTTAGAATGTGAATTTGACAATAATGGTGAATATAGTACGGTCCATGTGTTGTCAACTTCGATATTAACTCTTGTAAGTTGATTGCTGAATGTTCTGTTATCTGATGAGCGACGCCGATAGAGTTGATATCCATCATTTCCAGTTTGTGTTTCCGAAAGAAAGGCACGTGGATAGTGTTTCATGCATTTATTGTCAGACATACAAACCGAAAAGATGAACCATCTAGGTTTCGGACTGTTGTGCGTCTCGCGGTTAATTTGGAGAGTGTATTTCTACCCAGAAAATACAGCGCAGCCAGTGGAAACACCGCCAGCAACAAAATTAACATTGACGAGTTTTTTCTGAACTTTCGTCAGTTATCCGTTTCCACCACTTCGTATAATATCGGATCTTTCTCTACATCAGGAATTTCCGCAGAAATGATTTCATCAATTTGATCTGGTGTAACCATCATCAAAAGAAGAATGCGAGAAACCTCTCATTTGCCACTCAACAGATTACATCTAGCATCGAACAGCACCACATATACGTTGCTTCAAGATAAAGTCAATCAAACATCGTAACTGTTGTTTGAAAAGTGACGATCGCGATCCATAATTCCGCACGTTTGTCACCGGATCCTGGAAGTACTTCTTGCCTTGCCTTGCTTTGGCCTGCCATACGTTGATGGCAAAAAGAACGCCGACCGATATTAGGGCGACCTCTTCGTGGTTTTGTAAAAAAGTTCAATCTGCAATTGACCTCTTTGTGTGAAACACACGTAAGGTTTTCACTGAATAATTTTCAATAATTTTTCTTTTGAATAGCCGGAATAAAAAATCAAGCGACCGAAATTGAACGATTCAAATAATTTACAAACCAAAATATTGGAAAACAAAACAAACAAAAATTTAAAAAAAATTACTTTTTGGAACTATCCAATTTTCCGACTTTTCTTCATGAAAAGTATAAGGTATTTTTATTTCTAAACCTTCCTTGATCCACAACGAACAACCTCTGATAATTTCATCAAGATTGGTTAAGCCGTTCTCTTAGCGTTACTAACAAACAAACATTCATTCGATTGTATGGGAAAAAGAAAAGGGCTATTTTTAGACATTTTCCGGCAATTATTCTAACTTTTCTTTCTAAAACCCATCCTTGAACCTCAACGAACATTAAAAAAACAAGTAAGGAAGGGCTAAGTCGGGTGTCACCGAACATTTTATACTCTCGCATGATAAAGTGATAATCGAGATTTCATTATCCGTGATTTACATATTTTTTTATTTTGCTGTAAAATTAATTAGATTAGTAGTTCCTGAGATATGGTTTTGGGTCCAACGCCGAATGGGCGACGCCACGCCCATTTTAAATTAAAAAAAAAGCCTGGGTGCAGCTTCCTTCTGCCATTTCTTCCGTAAAATTTAGTGTTTCTGACGTTTTTTGTTAGTCAGTTAACGCACTTTTAGTGATTTTCAGCATAACCTTTGTATGGGAGGTGGGCGTGGCAGTGGGCCGATTTTGCCCATCTTCGAACCTAACCTTCTTTTGAAGCCAAGAAATACGTGTACCAAGTTTCATCATGATATCTCAATGTTTACTCAAGTTACAGTTATCTGAATCTTTTAGTTTTAGGACTTACAAACAACCGTTATGTGAACAAAACTATAATACTCTCCTTAGCAACTTTGTTGCGAGAGTATAAAAATTATCAAACTTAGTTCAGTCGTATGAAAGTTATGAGCGTACATTCAGTTTGGCGATTCATTTTTATTTATGTATTTATGTATATAGATTTTTTTACAAAAAAAGTAATGGCTCTAAATAAATTCGGTGAAGCACTCCGAGCACGTGTTATTGATGATTATAATAACGGAACTTCTCAAAAATAAATTTCTATAAAGTACAGAATTCACAAGTCATCAATCTTACGAATAATTTCGAACTTTATCTTATACGAGTATTGTATACATATGTATATAAAAATGAATCGCAAAATGTGTTGCTAAGCCCATAAATCAAGAACACCTGGACCAATTTTGCCAATCCTTTTTTAAAAGGTTGGTTAAGGTTCAAGGATAGTTTTTACGGCAAGAAAAGGCTAATAATTGCCGGAAAACCCCTAAAAACAGCCATTTTCTATTTCCCATACAAACGAATGAATGTTTGTTTGTTAGTAACGCTAAGAGAATGGCTGCACCAATCTTGATGACATTTTCAGAGGTTGTTCGTTGCGGATCGGGCAAGGTTTAGAAATAAAAATACCTTATACTTTTCATAAGAAAAAGTCGGAAAATTGGTAAATTCCAAAAAGTAACTTTTTTCCATAGAAATTTTTTTAAATTTTTGTTTGTTTTGTTTTTCTATATTTTGATTTGTAAATTATTTAAATCGTTCAATTTCGGTCGCTTGCTTTTTTATTCCGGCTATTCAAAAGAAAAATTATTGAAAATTATTCAGTGAAAACTTTATGTGTATTCCACAAATTGATCAATTGCGAAGAGTCTTAATATCGGTCGGCGTTCTTTTTACCATCAACATATGGCAGCCCAAGGCAATTATGGATCGCGGTCAATCAGCAAGCGATCGTCACATTTCAAACAACAATTACGATGTTTGATTGACTTTATCTTGAAGCAACGTACATATATGTGGTGCTGTTAGATGCTATATGTACTCTGTTGAGTGGCAAAAGAGAGGTTTGCCGCACGCACATATTCCTTTTTTGATGATGGTTACACCTGATCAAATTGATGAAATCATTTCTGCTGAAATTCCTGATGTAGAGAAAGATCCAATATTATACAAAGTGGTGAAAACCATTATGGTTCATGGGCCTTGCGGACACCACAATCCCACTTCGGTTTGTATGTCTGACAATAAATGCACGAAACACTATCCACGTGCTTTTCTTTCGGAAACACAAACTAGAAATGATGGATATCCACTCTATCGGCGTCGCTCACCAGACAACAATAGCATAACATTCAGCATTCAATTTAGAAGAGTGAATATCGAAGTTGACAACTCATGGATCGTACTTTATTCACCATTAATGTCAAATTCACATTCAAAACTCATATCAATGTTGAATATTGCAGTTTGGTAAAATCGATAAAATACGTTTGTAATTACGTCACCAAAGGAAGCAACATGGCGGTTATTGGTCTTGAACAATACGGTCGATACGTGAACTGCAATAAAGCGCTTTATAGGATAGTTACTTTTGCTATTCATGAACATTTTCCGACTGTTGTGCGTCTCGCAGTTAATTTGGACAGTGTATTTCAACCCAGAAAATACAGCGCAGCCGGTGGAAACACCGCCAGTACCAAAATTAACATTGACGAGTTTTTTCTGAACTTTCGTCAGTGATCCGTTTGCGAGAACATTGCTCTATTCGGAAATACCTTGATATTATACCTGGAATGCATCGTCAAAGAAATAGTTGCGCAGAAAGCAAAGCCGGTGGTGTGTTATCAACTAATGCGACCGAAGGACGAATTTACACAATCCACCCGAAAAACGACGATTTTATTGCTGGAACATGTTAATCTCTGGAATGAAAATGAAGTTCGTACATTTTTCGCGTAAAAATTCTGTTTATCAAGCCGCGTTACATTGAAAAAAAATTAAATGATAAATTTAACTTTCTTTTCATTTCAAAACACATAATTTCCCGCAGGACATCGGCTGCGAGGTCAGCTAGTTAGAAATAAAACTGTCGAAGTAGTGCATCGTGGACGCAGACCAAGAAAAACTAATGAAAAAAGTGAGATCTCAATTGTACTCGTAAGAGAGGTAAAAAATATCCATTTTAAAGCGCTCCGCAATTGGTAAAGGAGCTTGGGTTACCAATCTACTCAAGAACGGTCGCTCATAGCCTAAATAACGCTGATTTACACAGTTACCGACCAGCGAAGAAATCGCTTATTAGCAAACGTAACGAAGTAAAATGATTGTGTTCGCTTAAAATCATCTAGAATGGCCAATAAGCAAGTGGAAAGCTGCTCTTTTTAGTGATGAGTCCAAAGTTAATTTGGTAGGAAGTGATGGCGTGAGTTTCGTTCAACGCCCACAAAACAAGCGTCTTAAAAATTTCTATTGTCTAAAAACAGTCAAACATAACTAGTTGTTATATTATGGTCCGGGGATCCTTTCTGCTTCTGGTTTGGGACCGCTTCATAGTATTAATGGTAGCATGGGTCGGTACGTTTACAAAAACATTATGGAATCCGTAATATTGCCACATGCTGATTAGGAAACGCCACTTAAGTGGGTGGGTGGGGTAACAACAACCCGAAGCATATGGCATAGGTCCCAAAATCTTGATTACAGAGGAATAAAGTGGATGTAATGGAGTGGCCTCCACAGTCCCCAGGCCTTAATCCCATATAAAATTTATGGGAAATTATAAAAAAAAGAAATGATCGCGGTAATATGCCAAATACTGATCAATTTTTTCGAAAGGCCCTGGAGGCATGGAGAAATATACCCCAAACCATAATGGATAACCTTATAGCTTTAATGCCGCTGCGATGCAAAGCAGTTATTGCGAGTAATGAGTTTGCTACAAAAAACTAAGTTTTTCTTTTATTTTATTAAAAGTAGTGAACCGTTTTCTTTGAGTTGCACTTGTTTTGTCTTATTGAATATAGATGTTATATCGTTTGTTTATATATATTAAACATAAACTGAACAAGTAAGGAAGGGCTAAGTTCGGGTGTCACCGAACATTTTATACTATCGCACGATAAAGTGTAATCGAAATTTCATTATTAGTCATTTACATATTTTTCAAATACCGTATTTGTGTAAAGTTTTATTCCGCTATCATCATTGGTTCCTAATGTATATATTATACAGAGAAGGCATCAGATGGAATTCAAAATAGCGTTATATTGGAAGAAGGCGTGGTTGTGAACCGATTTCACCCATATTTTGTACATATCATCAGAGTGTTAAGAAAATATAACATACCGAATTTCATTGAAATCGGTAGAGTAGTTCCCGAGATATGGTTTTTGGTCCATAAGTGGGCGACGCCACTCCCATTTTCAATTTTTAAAAAAAGTTTGGGTGCAGCTTTCTTCTGCCATTTCGGTGTTAGTCGGTTAACGCACTTTTAGTGATTTTCAACATAACCTTTGTATGGGAGGTGGGCGAGGTTATTATGCGATTTCTTCAATTTTTGAACTGTATATAGAAAAGCTTGAAGGAAACGACACTTTAGAATTTGGTTGACATTGCTATAGTAGTTTCCGAGATATATACAAAAAACTTAGTAGAGGGCGGGGCCACGCTCACTTTTCCAAAAAAATACGTCCAAATATGCCCTAATGCGATCCTTTGTGCCAAATTTCACTTTAATATCTTTATTTATGGCTTAGTTATGACACTTTATAGGTTTTCGGTTTCCGCCATTTTGTGGGCGTGGCAGTTGGCCGATTTTGCCCATATTCGAACTCAACCTTCTTATGGAGCCAAGAAATACGTGAACCAAGTTTCATCATGATATCTCAATTTTTACTCAAGTTACAGCTTGCACGAACGGACGGACGGACGGACAGACTGACATCCGGATTTCAACTTTACTCGTCACCCTGATCACTTTGGTATATATAACCCTATATCTGACTCTTTTAGTTTTAGGACTTACAAACAATAGTTATGTGAAGAAAACTATAATACTCTCCTTAGCAACTTTGTTGCGAGAGTATAAAAATATTATTAAATTTCCAATATTTAAAATTAAATTGAAATAGTAAGTCTCCGACAATTATTTTCTGTGTAATCGATAGTATTTTCATTATCATAATTCAGTTGCAATTGTTTTGTCCGATTACTAAGGTAAATTTTCTCAGAAAATCCGAAAACGACCTCATCAAACGACTCATGTTGCGTCAAGCGACAAGATATGTATATTTTAAACCTAAAAACTAAAATTAAGAAAACATGAATTAGAAACATTGTAATAAATTGAATTATATTAGTATTGTATTCTTACCCTAATAATACATTTGTGATACTAAAATATTACTTACCTTACTTACCTCAACTTAATCTGTTACAATATTTAACGAAAATTGAAACTTATTATACTTACCCCTTTTTTTAATACATATTAAAATTACCACTAGTTTAAGCCGTTAGTTTTAAGGTTTAGGCTAAACAACTAGATGAAGTGAAATAAAGAAGCAATTGTAATTAGACCGGCATCAAGATCGCAGGCGTTTCCTTTCCTTCGCTACATTTCGCTAATTTGTCATCGCAACACCGTAAGTTAAAGTGTTCGGTGCAGACAATTGGTTGAATTTTAACTTTAGTGAATTCACGTGTCCCGACTATTACTTTTATATCTCAAAAACTCTTGAAAAATTTCAACTCAAAAGCTGCTTTTTTATTTCATCTACTAATAATTCGTAATAGCATTTAATGTTATATCATATTTGTGTTTAGAGAATACTGAAAATATCAATATCTTAATATAATATTAAAATATTTAGAAACTTTTTTGGAAGTTTTGTCAACCCAAATATAACTTTCAAAATATATACTTGTATACTTCAGAAAATTTAAAATGAAATCCACAAAAATTTACACAAAAATATATTTTTTAAACCTGACTTAAAGATGTTATTTTTTTGCAATAAATATATTATTTTTGTAGTTTACATTAAGCCGATGAATTGTATAAAGTAGCCAATCAGCTAGGAAATTTTCCAAAAATAAATAAATTCAACTGTTTTGATCTTATATATTTTATCACAAAATATATAAATACATTTTTAAAAAACATGCTTAACATTTTTTGTTATTTAAAACGTTATGAACTTATCTTTCGGGTTGTAATAATTTTATTTTGAGCCAATACTTAATTTTCGCTTTCTCTTTCAATTACATATCTTTTGAAATGCGTTCATATAAATGTATTGATTTGCTATTAATCGATGTACATATACCAATAAAGTCATACTTTAAAAACTATGATGGAAAGCTTTTTTTGCGTGCACGCGCAAAGTCAAGCCATTTATTGCCGCTCATGGGACCCGAAATGTAGCATATAATTGTGAGGCTTCACAGGAAACACCTCAGCAATACACGTGCCTTAAAAATGTAATAATTCCTATTTAACCGATCCATTAAAAAAGCAGTAATCAACGTCTTTAAGTGGACATTAATTAAATCCTATATATTGTAATAATGATTACCACCTAGTTACAAATTCATTTTCTATTGATGAGATCAGCGATGTGTCTGTACATTTTCTATTTCTTACGCCAAAAATGTTAAACACACCATTATATATACATATGTATGTATATCTGGTGTGCGGCTTTTGTTAGTTGTCACATTCGCTGTCGATCGATGTTGTCATTCGTATGTGCTAGTTCAAGGCGTTTATAGTTACCGACAAGGTCGGATAACAGCCATGACAATGGTAATTCCAAAGGTGCGGCGCAATTACGTTAAAGGAAATGATTGAAGAAATTGTGAAGGAGAAATAGATTGTGCTAGCAGAGATGATTTTGTATATTTATATTATCACACATACAACATTCTATCGAACTAAGGTCGTAAGAATTTTATATATCGAACCTGACTTGCCGCTTACAAGTGTGCAACGGTGCGTATGAGTAACTACGGCAAAGTTACACTTTTGATCTCTTGTTATACTCTCGCAACAATGTTGCTAAGGAGAGTATTATAGTTTTGTTCACATAACGGTTGTTTGTAAGTCCTAAAACTAAAAGAGTCAGATATAGGGTTATATATACCAAAGTGATCAGGGTGACGAGTAGAGTTGAAATCCGGATGTCTGTCTGTCCGTCCGTCCGTCCCTGCAAGCTGTAACTTGAGTAAAAATTGAGATATCATGATGAAACTTGGTATACGTATTTCTTGGCTCCATAAGAAGGTTAAGTTCGAAGATGGGCAAAATCGGCCAACTGCCACGCCCACAAAATGGCGGAAACCGAAAACCTATAAAGTGTCATAACTAAGCCATAAATAAAGATATCAAAGTGAAATTTGGCACAAAGGATCGCATTAGGGAGGGGCATATTTGGACGCAATTGTTTTGGAAAAGTGGGCGTGGCCCCGCCCCCTACTAAGTTTTTTGTACATATCTCGGAAACTGCTATAGCTATGTCAACCAAACTCTATAGAGTCGTTTTCTTTAGGCGTTTCCATATACAGTTCAAAAATGGAAGAAATCGGATAATAACCACGCCCACCTCCCATACAAAGGTTATGTTGAAAATCACTAAAAGTGCGTTAACCGACTAACAAAAAACGTCAGAAACACTAAATTTTACGGAAGAAATTGCAGAATAAAGCTGCACCCAGGTTTTTTTTTAAATCGAAAATGGGCGTGGCCTCGCCCACTTATGGACCAAAAACCATATCTCAGGAACTACTAGACCGATTTCAATGAAATTCGGTATATAATATTTTCTTAACACCCTAATGACATGTACGAAATATGGGTGAAATCGGTTCACAACCACGTCTTCTTCCAATATAAAGCTATTTTGAATTCCATCTGATGCCTTTTCTGTATAATATATGTATATACATTAGGAACCAATGATGATAGCGGAATAAAACTTTACAAAAATACGGTATTTGAAAAATATGTAAATGACGTATAATGAAATCTCGATTATCACTTTATCATGCGAGAGTATAAAATGTTCGGTGACACTCGAACTTAGCCCTTCCTTACTTGTTTTTTTATTGCACTCGTTTACACTCTAATACATGTAATTTGAGCAGAGGGTCGCACGTGCGAATATATGGGCTTGAGTTAAGGCGATAAGAGAGGTTAGGAAGTGTTAATACACAAATCGGTTAAGCTCAACAGGCTACTCCACTGCAGTGCAATTGCAACGTAACGTAGTAACGGTTTATAGTTCATGCGTAAACTGGGTTGAGAGTAAATGTGCTTAATGTCACACGTGACTTCTTTAAATTTAAAACTTTTTTTGTTGCTGCAGCGAAATTAAAATAATTTTAAGGAATGCTGCCGAGTTAATACTATAATTTATACAACGTTTTATTACACACCATCCTATTTCAAACATGAAATGGCAAACATAATTTCATTACATTAGTAACGCCATGCAGTACGTGTCTAAGCATATAACGCAATAACAGGGAAATAAAGAATTTTTAAATTAATTTTCAGTTGACTTTCACACTTTGATCAAATTTCAAGCTTCCATTGCCTATAAATTTGCATTATGCGCCGCTGAAAGCATCTTCTTCATCATATTAATTTCACTTTTCTTAACATCACTTTCTTTATTGCTGTTTTTTCGTAATTTTTTTGCTGCCATTTTTGTCATTTTGTATTGTAAACTACATCAATATGTACTAACATGCATTAGGGAATGAAATTGTTGTGCCGCTCGCAGTTAATGCACTTGAAACACCCAGAATATAAATGTGTTGCTCAGTTATATACTATAATTGAATATACATATAATACGAAAGCATTTGCTAGAGAAACTAAAGTCGCATTTGATGGCGATGACGAAACCTTCTCAAGCTGAAATAATTTGACATGCTCTTTTGCAACAAATATGTTTGAGTACAATCTTAAGTAGGGAGCGAACATCGCCGAGCATTCGCCATGCGAATATTTTTTGAAGAAAAAATTTTAAATAAAACAAATAAAATCATTCGACAAGAAAAAAGTCATGGGAATACTGTAAAATTACGAAAGAAATACGAAACGGAGGAATGCTCCTCCAAATGGAGGTATTGAAACATTAAGTTTAAATCTTACACAGTGTATGACACAATTTACTATGTATATGTCTACCATGAAAACATGATCCAAGATTTAATTAAATCACAAAATCAAATGCTGCAAAATTTATTAAGTAAGAAATGAGCGTACTAAATATCTGTTTATGGAATGCAAACGGTGTTAACCAACATAAATTAGAGATTATTAGATTTCTGTATGATAAAAATATAGATGTAATGCTTATATCAGAAACTCATCTTACAAATAAAACTTATTTCAATATACCGGGATTTAGACTCTATTTTACAAATCATCCGGATGCAAAAGCGCATGATGGCACGGCAGTGTTGATTAGAAATCGTTTAAACCACTATTCTCTAGAATCTCATACTACAGCACAGTTACAAGCTTCAACAATATCGCTAAAAAATCGGGGTTGGGACTTAAACCTTACGGCTACTTACGGTCGACCTCGTTTTAAAATTAAGGATAGCGAATTTAAAAACTTTTTTGGAACACTAGGTCAAAGATTTCTAGCATGTGGAGATTACAATGCAAAACACACGTACTGGGGCTCACGTCTTATTAATCCGAAAGGACGACAGCTGTACTACAATGTTATGAATAAGCATAATAACCTGGGCATAATATCTCCTGGTAAGCCACATACTGGCCGAGTGATAGAAAAAAATACCAGACTTAATAGATTTTGTTGTAGTCAAAAATATAGATAGATCGCTTATGACAGCTGATACATGTACAGACTTATCATCTGATCGTTCTTCTGTACTAATAAAGTTATACGAACAGCCCATCATATTAGAGCCATAAGTTTCTCTAACATCACATAAAACTAACTGGTTGAAGTATAGAAAGTATATCAGCAGCCACATCAATATTGATCGGGACGTGAATGGCAGTTAAGTCGCTCCCCTTCAACTCTGCTTAAACTGAAATCTGCTATACGAAAGTTAAAAAAAGCGCTTAAACGCGAAGAAGAACACAACACTGAAAATTATATAAAGAAACTGTGTCCAAATTCTAGCAAGCAAACTTCCCTTGAGAAAGCCCAAAAGTCTTTCAAGCCACCAGTAGATCCCAACATGCCTCTAAGACAATTGAATGGTAATTGGGCACGTAGTGATGAGGAAAAGGCAAATTGCTTTGCCAAGAAAAGGTATTTTAACCCAATTGCCCAAAGAACAACTTTAAGTTTCCAACCTTGCCCAATACCGCTAACGAGCCGCTAATGTCTAATTGGACTTCTGAAATTACTAGAATCATAAACGAGCTAAATGCGAAAAAGATATCAGAACACGATAATATTACTCCAAAAACGATAATTGAGTTACCAAATATTGCTATAATGGTGTTTGCTTGTTCTTTAATGTATTGGTTCCCTCCCTCCAACTTAGTGGAAAAAGTCGCAGATCATCATGATAGTTAAACCTGGAAAAGGCCTAACACAGCCGTCTTCCTGCAGACCAATAAGTCTCTTACCCTGTATTTCTAAAATATTTGAAAAAGTGTTAATATCAAGCATGACTCCTTTGACTTTCCTCCACGAAAATAATATAATATCAACGCACCAATTTGGTAATCGTGCTAAACATGGCACTGTAAAGCAAGTAAACAGAATTACGAACGAAATCAGCAAGCAAATAAAGCATTCGAGCACAGAGAGTACTGTTCAGCTATTTTTCTAGATGTAGCTCAGGCGCTCGATAAGTTCTGGCATGAAGGCCTTTAATGGAAAATGAAAAACGTTTTACCTTACGAATTGCATAAAACTTTGGAGTCATATTTAAGTAACAGGAAATTTACAGTTAAAGTAGCAGACTTCATATCAGATGAACGAGTAATAAGGGCTGGTGTACCTCAGGATAGCATGCTAGACCCAACTCTGTACATAATATATACAGCAGATATTCCAACAGCTCCTAACGTATTGACATCCACTTTCGCGGATGACACAGCTCTAGTAAGATGTAAAAAATGCGCCATCAGAGCATCAAGAGTATTAGAGCAGCACTTAACTTTGATCGAAGAATGGCTAGCCAACTGGCGTATAAAAATTAATGAGCCGATTTTATCTACTTTTAGCATGAACACAGCAAAACATGCACTCTGAGTTTCATTAAGAGGTTGGGTTGGTTTTGACGGCCGATTTTACCAATATTTTTTAATATAGTAAATGAGTTAATTTATTATATCTTTGGATCATACAAAGTAGTAACAAAAATATTTTGTGAATTTTCGGTGCACAATTTTTGGAAATTCAGCTATTATCTGTTAGCTTCTGGAGGCACCACACAAAAACGTCTCCTCACGGTGGTCAGCTTAAGAGATGAAGGATTCGTCTAAAATAAAAATTCACCAGTTAGTAAATAAGATTAATCGTACGAGTATGATGTGGAAAACAAAAATTAAATGCTGCAAAAAATTAAATGCTGCGCTATGCTCTGGCGTAGCGGTAGCAAAAAATTGGGAGCGGTAGCAGAGCGGAGCTAATGAAGATTTTCATGTGCTACAGCTCCCGCATGTGTTTGTTGTTTTTTCTTTTTTGATATTTTCTCTCATAATATTTGAATTAATTGAATAATTCAAACAAACAAATGTTATGCAAATCACTTTAGCACTTGTTGTATCAAGTGACTTTATAAATCTAAAATCAAATATTTTAAGAAATTGTTTAATAAAGTGAATTAGACAATAATTGAATAAATTATAAAATGTTTTTCTATATTATGTAAAATATTTACCATTTTTATATTACCAAAAACATCATCTTTACAAATGTATTACAATACTCAATTACTAAGAATTTTCGAGATTAATTTTAACTATATGTATACTTTCCCTCTTTTTTACGTTGTCTCAACCGGCATCTTTTAAATTCGCTTAGGCACAGGCACAAGCAAAATCAGTATAGCCCATATACTAAACATGTATGAATATGAAAATGTTTACTTATTTCTTTCCATTTTTTGAGGAGCGTAGCTTTTCAAACACTGGTTTGGTTACGGAGGATGGAGTCATGTGTAGAAGTTCACGCAAGTGAGGAAAGTTCTCTGATCGCCATTCACTTGGGAGTGGCCAGAAACGATTCTTTTACACATGGCTCAAGCAGCTCACAACTTCCGGTCTTTGACCAAATATCCTCTGGGTAGCCTAAGAACATCCGTTCGAAGGCGAGCTAAAGTGAGAAGGCGAAACATCCCCTACATAGGGTTGTGCGCTGGGTTTGGGACCCGCCACGTAAAAAGCCCTCCCAATGAAAGATTATCAACTGCCTCGGATGAGAGACCCCCTTTTGATGACGACCATGGCAAACGAAATAAGGACTATGATAAAAGGGCATGCACCTGAAATGTCCGGTCCCTTAATTGGGAAGGTGCCGCTGCCCAGCTGGTTGATGTCCTCGCGAAAATAAAGGCTGACATCACCGCCGTCCAAGAAATGCGATGCACGGGACAAGGACAGAGACGAGTAAGTCCTTGTGACATTTACTACAGTGGCCATATAAAAGAGCGCAAGTTTGGTGTTGGATTCGTGGTGGGAGAGAGACTCCGTCGCCGAGTACCATCATTCACTCCGGTGAATGAACGTCTAGCCACAATCAGCATCAAAGCGAGGTTCTTCAACATATTGCTGATTTGCGCCCACGCCCCGTACGAAGAGAAGGACGATGTGACCAAAGATGCCTTCTATGAGAGCTTGGAACGAGCTTATGAGAGCCGCCGCCGCCACGATGTCAAAATCGTGCTTGGCGACTTTACCGCCAGGGTGGGCAAAGAAGGTGTCTTTGGCACAACGGTCGGTAAATTCAGCCTCCACGACGAAACATCGCCTAATGGGTTGATTGACTTCGCCGGGGCCCGAAATATGGTTATCTGTAGTACTAGATTCCAGCATAAGGAGATTCATCAAGCTACTTGGCTGTCTTCGGATCGAAAAACTACCAACCAGATCGATCATGTTGTGATAGACGGAAGACACGTCTCCAGTATTTTAGATGTACGTGCACTCCGAGGTCCTAATATCAACTCGGACCACTATCTTGTTGCAGCCAAGATTCGCACCCGCCTCTGTGCAGCAAAAAACGCACGTCAACAAACACAAGGAAGATTCGAAGTCGAAAAGCTGCAATCACTACAGACAGCCGAACGATTTAGTACTCGGCTTGCTCTCCTGCTCTCTGAGAGCACTCATCAACAACTCGGTATAAGGGAACTGTGGGACTTCATTTAAAGCGCTTTACGTTCAGCTGTGAACGATACCATTGGTTTTCGGAAAAGGCAAAAGATCGGCTGCTACGATGGGGAGTGCTGTGTCGTAGCGCAGAGAAAACAGACTGCCTACCTCGCAACGTTACGATCGACCACAACACGTGCGGGATAGGGTAGATACCGAGAGTTGAAGAGGGAAGCGAGACGCATTTGCAGACAGAAAAAGAAAGAGGCCGAAATGCGTGAGTATGAAGAGCTTGATAAGCTGGCCGACAGGGGTTATGCTCGAAAATTCTACGAACAAATACGGCGGCTTACAGAAGGTTTCAAGACCAGAGCATACTCTGGTAGAACCCCCAATGGTGATCCAGTCACCGATGCCCAGAGCATACTTAAATTATGGAGGGAACACTTCTCCAGCCTGCTGCATGGCAGTGAAAGTACAACGCCAGGAGAAGGGGAACCCGATTCCCCAATCGATGACGATGGAGCAGACGTTCCATTGCCCGACCATGAAGAAGTTCGAATAGCAATTGCCCGCCTGAAGCACAACAAAGCGGCAGGGGCCGACGGATTGCCGGCCGAGCTATTCAAACACGGCGGCGAGGAACTGGTAAGGAGCATGCATCAGCTTCTTTGTAAAATATGGTCGGACGAAAGCATGCTCAACGATTGGAATTTAAGTGTGCTAAGCCCAATCCATAAAAAAGGAGACCCCACAATCTGCGCCAACTACCGTGGGATTAGCCTCCTCAACATCACATATAAGGTTCTATCGATCGTATTGTGTGAAAGATTAAAGCCCACCGTCAACAAACTGATTGGACCTTATCAGTGTGGCTTTAGACCTGGAAAATCAACCACCCACCAGATATTCACCATGCGCCAAATCTTGGAAAAGACCCGTGAAAGAAGAATCGACACACACCACCTCTTCGTCGATTTCAAAGCTGCTTTCGACAGCACGAAAAGGAGCTACCTTTATGCCGCGATGTCTGAATTTGGTATCCTCGCAAAACTAGTACGGCTGTGTAAACTGACGTTGAGCAACACGAAAAGCTCCGTCAGGATCGGAAAGGACCTCTCCGAGCCGTTCGATACCAAACGAGGTTTCAGTCAGGGCGACTACCTATCGTGCGACTTTTTCAGTCTGCTTCTAGAGAAAATAGTTCGAGCTGCAGAACTGAATTGAGAAGGTACCATCTTCTATAAGAGTGTACAGCTGCTGGCGTGTGCCGATGATATTGATATCATCGGCCTCAACACCCGCGCCGTTAGTTCTGACGAAAGACGAAATATCTCCTGTCATCAAACAAACAGTCGTCGCACTCGCGACTTGGCTCTCACGTCACTGTTGACAGTCATAACTTTGAAGTTGTAGATAATTTCGTCTATTTAGGAACCAGTATTAACACCACCAACAATGTCAGCTTGGAAATCCAACGCAGGATTGCTCTTGCCAACAGGTGCTACTTCGGACTGAGTAGGCAATTGAAAAGTAAAGTCCTCTCTCGACGAACAAAAGCCAAACTCTATAAGTCGCTCATAATTCTCGTCCTGCTATATGGTGCAGAGGCTTGGACGATGACAGCAACCGATGACTCGACGTTACGAGTTTTCAAGAGAAAAGTTCTGCGAAAGATTTATGGTCCTTTACGTGTTGGCCACGCCGAATATCGCATTCGATGGAACGATGAGCTGTACCAGATATACGACGACATTGACATAGTTCAGCGAATTAAATGACAGCGGCTACGCTGGCTAGGTCATGTTGTCCGAATGTACGAAAACACTCCAGCTCTGAAAGTATTCGACGCAGTACCCGCCGGGGGAAGCAGAGGAAGACCTCCACTCCGTTGGAAAGACCAAGTGGAGAAGGACCTGGCTTCGCTTGGAATATCCAATTGGCGCCACGTAGCGAAAAAAAAGAAACGACTGGCGCGCTGTTGTTAACTCGGATATAATCGCGTAGCGGTGTCTACGCCAATTAAGAAGAAGAAGAAGAGGTCGTAACCAATGATACATTGTTTTGAGAAAAACACGATCAAAGATTGAAGCAGCCGACCGGTCTAGCTTGACGGTCTGCTTTCCCAAAGGTTCTATCTCCTACACTTTTATTGCGATTACCATGAATTGGTAAATATTCTAAACATATCAGTGTATTTAATTTATTGTTGATAATTTCAAAACCTGACTAATCACCAATGTATAACGATTAAAGTAAATCGAATCGATTTTATCCATTTTAGGCACAAAGATCCACTGTTATTAGCATAACTCAGTCTTTCGTTTTAACTGCGATAACTCACATATTGAGGTAATACTTTGATTAAGTTTATGAGGGCTAAGTGAAGCCGTTTGACTTAAAGGAAAACTGAATCAGGAGAATATTTCTTCCGAATTTCAATAAAATATCTTACAGGTTTACAGACTTTCTATAAAATTTTCGCAATAGGAACTGAGGCCCACATATTAGTTATCTGCGAGCTTAAACAGCTGCAGTCCCATTTGGATAATTTTTATTCATTAGGTGACCTACTTTGAACGACCTTATTATTCGGGCATAGTTTTATTATCCCGACAGATTCATTGGTTCGATTTAGATACTGGAAAATCAAGGAATTCGATTGCATTTAAAAAGTGTTTTATAGGAAGTAGGCGTAGTTGAGAGGTCGAAATCCCATTTCATCAATTCTATGCTTAAACCTATTAGAGACCTCATACCCCTTTGAAGACCCCTTTGAAAACTACAATAGTCGTTATATAAATCCATATAAAAGAAATACCATGAACTTTTGAGTTATATTCTGTTATTTTGGGCTCATTTGAATTGTAATTAAAACAACTTAACCCTACTATGGGGTTTAACTTTGAATTAATTAACAATGATGTGTTCAACATAAGCAATTCACTTTTTCAATGGTATTAAATCTAAATCTATAAAACATAAGAATGGCTTGAATAAAATATATCACATTCTATATTTAAGTCATCTGGCAACTGCAAAATTTTATAGATTTTAACACTTCTATTATCGACTGACATACTTTTTAGTGCTTTGTCTTGTCATGGTTGACTTCAGTGGTTTGACATTTATTGCAAAGGAAATTTGCAAATTCAAAAACCTTTACAATCTTGTCATTCGTAGGCAGGCGCATGGAATATTCAACCTTTTCCATTAAGTATAGGTATTTTCATTATGGACACATTTGAAATCAATGAACAAATTCATAGCTAACAAAAAATAATAGTTTAATTTATGTTTTTTTTTATTATTAAAAATTGCATACGCTTCTCTCTCTCACAATTATTTGACTGCCTCAGTGCAATTTTAACTGTTGTGCTTTGCACAAATGCATTACCCTCAATTAGTGACACCAAAGTTTTTAGGTGCTTCCCGCATCTGGCTAATTAATTTTGTTTAAAATCTGCAGCTGACATTTATTGCACTTGGAAATCGTTGGAAATAAATGAAAAACACAAAGTGATAACTCTAAAAGAGTAAAAACAGTCTACAATTTTTATACTCTCGCAACAATGTTGCTAACGAGAGTATTATAATTTTGTTCACATAACGGTTGTTTGTAAGTCCTAAAACTAAAAGAGTCAGATATAGGGTTATATATACCAAAGTGATCAGGGCGACGAGTAGAGTCGAAATCCGGATGTCTGTCTGTCCGTCCGTCCGTGCAAGCTGTAACTTGAGTAAAAATTGAGATATCATGATGAAACTTGGTACACGTATTCCTTTGGCTCCATAAGAAGGTTAAGTTCGAAGATGGGCAAAATCGGCCCACTGCCACGCCCACAAAATGGCGGAAACCGAAAACCTATAAAGTGTCATAACTAAGCCATAACCAAAGATATTAAAGTGAAATTTGGCACAAAGGATCGCATTAGGGAGGGGCATATTTGGACGCAATTGTTTTGGAAAAGTGGGCGTGGCCCCGCCCCCTACTAAGTTTTTTGTACATATCTCGGAAACTATTATAGCTATGTCAACCAAACTCTACAGAGTCGTTTTTTTTGAGACATCTCCATATACAATTCAAAAATGGGGGAAATCGGATAATAACCACGCCCACCTCCCATACAAAGGTTATGTTGAAAATCACTAAAAGTGCGTTAACCGACTAATAAAAAACGTCAGAAACACTAAATTTTACGGAAGAAGTGGCAGAAGGAAGCTGCACCCAGGCTTTTTTTAAAAATTGAAAATGGGCGTGGCCTCGCCCACTTTATGGACCAAGAACCATATCTCAGGAGCTACTAGACCGATTTCAATGAAATTCGGTACGTAATATTTTCTTAACACCCTGATGACGTGTACGAAATATGGGTGAAATCGGTTCACAACCATGCCTTCCTCCAATATAACAATATTTTGAATTCCATCTGATGCCTTCTCTATATAATACGAGTACATACATTAGGAACCAATGATGATAGCGGAATAAAACTTTACACAAATACGGTATTTGAAAAATATGTAAATGACGTATATTAAAATCTCGATTATCATTTTATCATGCGAGAGTATAAAATGTTCGGTGACACCCGAACTTAGCCCTTCCTTACTTGTTCTCAATGTACTTACTAGATGTGTCCATGCGTTCTGCAAATTATTGCCATATGAAACTTGCACAATAACATTTTAGTTAAGCATTAAGGTTGTACGAAAGTATGACGCTTGTATTTTAGTGTTGCATGGCAGTTTTCTAGATTGCTTTTCACCTCCTCTTTTCTTTACTAATCATAATTACAATAATAATAATACCCAACGATTACCATCCTGCTGCCCCACCGACGCGAGGGGCGCAATCCGCAAACGAGCGGAATTAGCCGAATCTTAAAAGACAGAGAGTTTTAAGCGTTTGTTAAGCGTTGTTTTAACAGAAACAAAAATTTCAACAGCCAAAATTAAGAATTAGATTACGAAAGTTTATCTACTATGTTACTTGTTAAGAGTAGATAAAATAATTTTTTTTAATGATAAAGAGTGAGCCTGTTAGATCAAATGTGCTGGAATGAGAACTGAAATCGCGACATATACGGAGGAATGGTTCGTTCAACTCAAAATTTGTTCGAGAAAATTTTAAAAGTAATGATCTAAACTGCCCGGTATTTTACAAGAAATATTATACCAAGCATTTCCCTACGACTACCGAGTGTAGGGAGATTATCTCTAAATTCTTTAGACCAACGTTTAACAAAACTAGCAGCGCCTTTAGCTTTAAAAACCATGGGAGATGCATGAAGATTAATATTGAGTTTGGGGTCTGTAGTTACTCCCAGATCAACAAAACTGCATACTTGCTCCAAGTTAAGTTTTGTATTACATATGAAGTAGAGTTTACAGATCTACGTGAAAAGAAATATCTCTTCCCTAATACATTTCGGTCCCATATCACATATACATTTGAATTATATCCTCGTTTTTAAGCCATTTACTTTATCTTTACATTGTTTCTTGAGTAGAACCAAAAATAAGCGAAAGTCATGTACTCGTATATAGTAATTCTAGTGAAAATCACTTTTCTCGTGTGAGGCTTGGCTACTAGCTCTTTTGCTACAAAGAGAATATAACAATTATCATATAAATGATTTATTAGGAAGTGCATCTACATACTACATGTGCTCCATCTAAGCAACCGTGTCAAATCTAAACTGATTGATTGATTGGTCGAAGTATCACCTGTTATTACCTTAAATGAGGAGCCTACAAGTTCATACATATATGAATGCTACAAAGGAATGGCAACGATATTTTTATAAAATCCAACTACTATTTTTGTATACTATAATTGGCGGTTCTGGTTCTGGTGGAAACTCTTAGGATTTTCACTGTAGGTGATAAATATATTGAAAATTTGTAGATGTGTTACAGAGCCCGAATATAACGAATTCTAGAAAACACTATCTCTTTTCTTCTCGACAGCAATATTCTCTCGCTTGCATCACACCGCGTTGTAACCGAAAATAACTGTTAAAATATAATAATTGTGCCTTCGTCCTTTTTGCTCACGACTTCATAATTTTTCTGTTAAATACACACCAAACAAGTAACAGAGTTAATCTGCCGTAAGCTCTGTTGATATATTTCTTATACATATATAGTATACTAGGACATGTCACAATTTTAAAGCATTTGAAGAGTGTCCTTCCATAATATGGTCGTCCTCTGTTAATTAACATTTATGCTTTCTCCATCCTAAATCCTTCTGTTTAACATAAAAATATAACGGCACTAAACCGATACCAAATTTAAACGTACTATTAAATTATTCAAAAAAGATATGTCGCTCAAGAGGGTACATTGGCAACGCCAGCAATGGATTTTATCACCATTCTTTATAACCAAATAACTTGTCACAATTTCGTATACAACGGTTCCTTGGGAGCTGTTAATATTTTAAATATTTATCGCTTCACTGCTTCGGTGGCTCACCGCAGCGGTGATAAATCAAAGTGTTCAATTCGATTACAGGGCAAAGTGGTGAAAAAGCATTTGTTTCCTTGCATAATACGCAATCCCGGAGCCAATCGCAACTCCCCGGAAGTGAGGCAGATGCGAGGCAAATAAGCGGCTGAGATCATTAGTGAGATTGATGAGCTCATGCTGCCATGTTGCCAAGTTACTTCAAAACACACAAAAGTACTTAGTGATGAGAGGAGACCGCTTGAAGGGATATGTTTCAATTAAATGGGGACTTTGAGTTCACAGCTAAAGATGCATGCAGAAGGAAGAAGAAATAGAAAATAGGCAAAGTTTTTTGTGGCTGACTTTATAACCAAGTTTATCAACGGCTGCATAGTGCTTTGTCTGCTTGTAGGCGGACCCACAGCATCTATCAACTACTTTTAATTGATTGTATTTATCTTTGCAGACTAGATGTTCATTGTGCAACTTTTTGACTGATATTCTTGCCACAACAAGAGACTGGGGATGAAAAACCTAAATAAAAAGGATTTAATATCTAAATATGCAGGTAAGTGAGATGAAAAGTAGTGATGAATAGTAAGCAGGAGCTTGCAAATGTGAACACGGCTTTCAATATAATTAACGAAACAAATAAGGTCTAGAAAAAAATAAGAAAAAGTTTAGCTTCAGCGAACAGGGTCATGGTAAAAAAGATCTTTATCTTGACTTTGATTGGTCAGTTTAATTGGCAGCTACACGCTATAGTTGTCCGATAGGACTTACATTTGTTTACATTTACATTTGTTCATATTACATTTGTGTCTTACTTTTTATAGAACTCATCCTCATCTATAATCAATTTTACCAACTGTTGCGTTGTCAGGGGATCCTTCACTCCCCTCTTTAATAACTTAACTTAAATCATAACAGGTATGCCATGATTTGAGAAATGTGGTACCCGAGTGATTGAATTGATGGTGCAACACTTCCAAATTAAATACCAATAAAATAGCACGCGAAATTGAATTCACGATTGCCGCTCGCCATGAGAAGTTAAACACAAAAAAGAGTGAACAGAAAAAGTAAAAAAAACGTGAAACTAAATGATTTCCAGAAACAATTCAATAGTGAAAATTGCTCTCCACAATGGAAGTGCACAAATTGTTATACCCAGAATGTTGCATAGATATACTTTCATATGTGTATGTATGTATACATACAAAAGAATAAAGGTTAGTAGTGAAATTCTAGAGGAAAACAAAGCAATTTAATACAAAGTTAAAAGGCAACAAATATGGGAGTATGTCTAAACTTATTTGCTATATAAGTATATGGGTATATTCAATTTAACATACAAACAAAGAAAAGTTCAACCGATTTAGCACTCAAAGTTATGACTGTCAATAGTGACGTCAGAACCATGTCACGAGTGCAACGTCTGTTTGTTTGATGACAGGAGATATTTCACCTCGTTCACTGCCAGACCAATTTGCTTTGCGTCTTTATCCAGTCTGCGGAAAGCAGAACTAACGGCGCGGTTGTTAAGACCATTCCTATCAATATCGCCAAAATACGCCAGCAGCTGTACACTCTTATAGAAGATTGTACCTTCTGGGTTTAGTTCTGCAGCTCGAATTATCTTCTTCAGAAGTAGGTTGAAGAAGTCACACGAAAGAGAGTTGCGTTGCTCAACGTCAGTATACACAGCCGTACTAGTTTGCGAGGATACCAAATTCAGACATCATGGCATAAAGGCAGCTCCTTTTCGTACTGTCGAAACCAGCTTTGAAATCGACGAAGAGGTGGTGTGTGTCGATTCTCCTTTCACGGGTCTTTTCCAAGATTTTGCGCATGGTGAATATCTGGTCGGTTGTTGATTTTCCAGGTCTAAAGCCACACTGATAAGGTCCAATCAGTTTGTTGACCGTGGACCGCAATGTTTAGGAGACTTATCCGACGGTAGTTGACGCAGATTGTGGGGTCTCCCTTTTAGTAGATTGGGTAGAGCACACTTAAATTCCAATCGTTGGGCATGCTTTCGTCCGACCGTATTCCACAAATAAGCTGATGCATGCTCCTTATCAGTTCTTTGCCGCCGTATTTGAATAGCTCGGCCGGCAATCCGTCGGTCCCTGCCGCTTTGTTGTTCTTCAGGCGGGCAATTGCTATTCGAACTTCTTCATGGTCGGGCAATGAAACATCTGCTCCATCGTCATCGATTGGGGAATCGGGTTCGTCTTCTCCTGGCGTTGTACTTTCACTGCCATTCAGCAGGCTGGAGAAGTGTTCCGTCCATAACTTTAGTATGCTCTGGGCATCGGTCACTAGATCACCTTGGGGGGTACGGCAAGAATATGCTCCGGTCTTGAAACATTCTGTTAGTCGCCGCATTTTTTCGTAGAATTTTCGAGCATTACCCCTGTCGACCAGCTTGTCAAGCTCTTCATACTCACGCATTTCGGCCTCTCTCTTTTTCTGTCTGGAAATACGTATAGCTTCCCTCTTTAACACTCGGTATTTATCCCATCCCGCACGTGTTGTGGTCGATTGTAACGTTGCGATGCAGGCAGCCTGGTTTCTTTCCGCTGCGACACGGCACTCCTCGTCGTACCAGTTGTTCTTTTGCACTTTCCGAAAACCAGTGGTTTCGGTTGCAGCTGTACGTAAGGAGCTTGAAATGCCATCCCACAGTTCCCTTATACCGAGTTGTTGACGAGTGCTCTCAGAGAGCAGGAGTGCAAGTCGAGTAGAAAATCGTTCAGCTATATGTTGTGATTGCAGCTTCTCGACGTCGAACCGTCCTTGTGCTTGTTGGCATGCGTTTTTTCTGCACAGTAGCGGGTGCGAATTTTGGCTGCAAAAAGGTGGTGGTACGAGTCGATGTTAAGACCTTGGAGCCTACACACATCTAAAACACTGGAGACGTGTCTTCCGTCTATCACAACATGATTAATCTGGTGGGTGGTTTTTCGATCCGAAGACAACCAGGTGTCTTGATGAATTGATGCTGGAATCTAGTACTACAGATAACCATATTTCAGGCCCCGGCGAAGTCGATCAGCCTCAACCCATTTGCGGATGTTTCATCGTGGAGGCTGAATTTACTGACCGTAGTACCAAAGATACCTTCTTTGCCCATCCTGGCGTTAAAGTCGCCAAGAACGATTTTGATATCGTGACGGGGGCAGCTCTCATAGGTGCACTTCAACCGCTCATAGAAGGCATCCTTGGTCACATCGTCCTTCTCTTCCGTAGGGGCGTGGGCGCAAATCAGCGATATGTTGAAGAACTTCTCTTTAATACGGATTGTGGCTAGACGTTCATCCACCGGGGGGCATCTCAGTACTTGGCGACGGAATTTCTCTCCCACCACGAATCCCATACCAAATTTGCGGTCCTTTATATGGCTATTGTAGTAATTGCCACAATGACCTACTCGCATCAGTCCTTGTCCCGTCCATCGCATTTCGTGAACGGCGGTGATGTCAGCCTTTGTTTTTTCGAGGACATCAACCAGCTGGGCAGCGACACCTTCCCAATTAAGGGACCGGACCTTCCAGGTGCATGCCCTCAAATCGTAATCCTTAAATCGTTTACCATGGTCATCATCAAAACCCCATCAGAGACTTGTTGTTATTTTTCATTGGAGCGTTTTTTTACGTAGAGGATCCCAAACCCAGCGCACAATCCTGCGGACGGGATGTTTAGAGAAGTCAATGACGATCAGAGAACTTTCACTCAGTTGCGTGAACTTCTACACATGACTCCATCCTACTTAGTTTTAGGCTACTTAAATAAGATAAATGGGCTAAACTATGATTTCATATGTACGTACTTTAATTGTCAATTACGAAATAGCTTAAAATATGCATGTAATGCAATCTTCCAACCAGACCATTGTTTAGTTTTATACAATGGACCAGACGAGCAAAATTATGGTAATATCTTTTTAGGGCAGGTAATTTCAATTCAATTCAATTTTATTGGAAAAAATGACAAGAATTGAATAAATATTTTATTTTCTTAAAATACGCTGTTAAGGATTAAAATTTTTCAAGTCTTATTTTTAAGGGAGCAACCTAAATATGCTTCTGTTAATAATGATTTAATAGCTTAGTAATGTGATTATGAAACTACTTAAAGTTATGTACTTTCTTTCTTTATTAGTGCTGATACTGTTTACGCGGTTATAACAGAGTTTACAACAGCACGCCAGCCATACTTGAAAAATTAAAATTCCAAACGTAGCCAAGTCCTTCTACACCCGGTCTTTCCAACGGAGTGGAGGTCTTCCTCTTCCTCTGCTTACCCCGGCGGGTACTGCGTCGAAAACTCCCAGAGCCGATCCATTCGGATGACATGACATAGTCACCATAACCGCTGTCTTTTAATTCGCTGAACTATGTCAACGTCGTCATATAACTCATTCAGCTCATCGTTCTATCGAATGCTATATTCGCCGTGGCCAACACGCAAAGTACCATAAATCTTTCGCAGAACCTTTCTCTCAAAAACTAGTAACGTCGACTCATCAGATGTTGTCATCGTCCATGCCTGTCCACCATATATAGAGTTTGGTTTTTGTTCGCCGAGAGAGGACTTTACTTCTCAATTGCCTACTCAGTCTACCTTTTGGCAAGAGTTGTTCTGCGTTGGATTTCGAGGCTGACATTGTTGTTGCTGTTATTACTAGCTCCAAGATAAACTAAATTATTTCGACTTCAAAGTTGCGACTTTCGACAGTGACGTAGCCCAATGCGACGACTCATTTGCTTCACTTTACTTATCCAGTCAGGAAAAAGCAGAACTAACGGCGCGAATGTTGATTCCAATGATATCACTACCATCGGCGTACGCCAGCAGCCTTCCCGATTCAGCTGTGCAGCTCGAATTATTTTCTCCAGGAGTAGATTGAAGCAGTCGCACGATAGGGAGTTGCCTTGTCTGAAACCTCGTTTGGTATCGAACGGCTCAGAGAGGTCCTTCTCGATCCTGATGGAGCTTTTGGTATTGCTCAACGTCGGCTTACACAGCCGTATTAGTTTTGCGGGGATGGCTAATTCAGACATCGCGGCATAAAGCTAGCCCCTTTTCGCGCTGACAAAAACAGCTTTGATATCGACGAAGAGGTTATGTGAGTCGATCTTCTTTCACGTGTCTTTTTTTTGTTGATTTTCCAGGCCTAAAGCCACAATGATAAGGTCCAATCAGTTTGTTGACGGTTTGCTTTTATCTTTCACGCAATACGCTCGATAGAACCTTATATGCGTTGTTGAGGAGTCTTATTCCACGGTAGTTGGCACAGGATGTGGGGTCTCCCTTTTTATGAATTCGGCAGAGCACACTTAAATTCCAGTCGTCGCGCATGCATTTGCCCCTTAAATTAATAAAAAGTTAATTTCAGTTATGTTTGTTTGCCATTTTAAAACTTAAGTTGTAGAATAAAGAAATGTTTTGTCATCATCTGGGCTGAGATCTGTAAAAGAAGTCTTGGTAGCACTGAGGTGGTATTCACATACATTCGTGCTCGAATTCAACATACTAACTATGTTCTAGAGGAATGGGGTATCGATGGCGAACATACAGTTTCCTTGTTGTATGCGAATATTTTATTGGTTTGAGATTTTTCACTATAAATAAAGAAATAAAATGTATATTTTTTTCACAGTTTATCTTTTAGGTAAATATGAGCAGGTTAATTTCTAAAAAATAATTAAAACCATTTCTTTCAGAAACAAGAAAAGAGACGCGAACTGCGTCTGAAGAGATTTTGGCGTTCACCAAAAACAACATCATCCGAAGATTCAACCGGCTATGAGAGCCCCACACGTACCAAGCCCGCAAGTGACACACAACGTTTCAACCATTTGCACTACACGAGCTTAGCACAGAGTGCACCGCGAGGACCCGAAAATGGCACGGCCTACAACAAGCCGACATGTTCGCTACCACTGCTGCAAGTGTGGCCCAGTCAGGTATGTATTAAAAGCTTCCAGGTGTCTGCGGTTGTAGTTTCACGTGAGTTTCTTAACAGAAAAAATCATTAAATGAGTTCTGGACAAACTCTATCTTAGTTTAGTGCTAGGTTCATAACACAACACCACTTTGTCTCCAGTCACAACTTATAGGCTACATAGCGTACTTCTGTTGTGCCATTGTTATTGTAATTGTTGTGTTGATTATTTTGGCTTACATTTATTATAAAAATACCTACTTTCTGTTGTTTTCTTGGTTTGACGTTGGTTTTGTGGTGTGTTGTGGTTAAAAATATAAACGAATAATGTACTCGTGTAGCCACATTTACGACAGGAGGGCTTCGTGCAGTTGCGACGAAACAGCGGCCCTGAGGGCCAACGGGTAGGCGTGAGCATTTAAACTAATTTCTTATCTCAATCTGACAAATTTCCATACTTCAAATCTAATATTTGTAAATTGCATGTTTTTTTAAATAATTTTGATACCTTTTTCCCTCTACCAACGCAAAATGGGAACTTAGCCCTTGCTTTGCTCATTTACTATTTTTTGGAAATATATAAAATAGTTTTGTACATTTTTTTACTAATAACTTAACAGATTTTGTAATTTGATAATTAATATTTAAAAAAATCCATATTGTAGATTGAAAAAGTACTTCCCTACTAAAAAATATAGATCGAAATTAACCTAATTTTTCGCAAGACCCCACACAAGAAAAACTACTTTAAGTGTGATGTACATATGTACCTCATTAGAGTCGATACATACAGTCAATGTAAAAAAGTGAAACGAAATATTCTACGAAAATATTCCGGATAATAACTATTTTGTTATAAAAGCTCTGCCACCCTGAACATGATACTATCCCTTATGATCTTTCAGCATTTATATTTTAAGACTTACAGAAATGGCTGCGAAATTTTGGTGAGATTTCGACCATTTGGCAACGTTTTCAGAGAGGCAACAGTGGGGTGATTCCTAACGGAGCCGAGTATGTGTGAAGATTTCGTACAGTTTCTTCGTTTCACTTTTTTAATGGACTGTACGGGAGTACGTTTTTAATAAGAAATACATTTTTGCACATTAATTAAAACAAATTTGGTTACTTGCAATATATAGTACTTCTATAATTTTCCACTAATTTGGTAAGCTTTATTGAATTTAAACTCTCCTAACTAACAACAAAGCACTTAGATCTGTATATAAAAGAAAATACTTTACTACACAAACAACAATATAACTTTCTCACTTTTCACTAATTTTTAAAAGTTTTTATACTTTTAGAGCTAAAACTTTTTTTGACTCATCACCACTTTGGGCCACATAATTTTCACTTCGGGCCATTTTTTTACTGCACACACCCACCCACCTTAGCTCCCTTCAAAACTTGTTTAATTGTAAAGTAACTCTGTAATGAAGCATTAACTAATCACTTGAATCGTTCTGACTCTTTCCATTAGGATTCGCCACGTGGCGAGGCAGATGGACAATCCTTCATCTTCCCTGTCATTGCCGAGACAAGTACGAGTAGCAGTAGCGGCGCTGGCAGCAGCAGTACGACTGGCGATAGTGCTGCTGCTAGCAGTTCGACCACCACTACCACCACCACCAGCGGCACCTCCGGCATCAGCAACAACAATCACAGCAATAGCAATAACTTAAATAATGGCAATCATTTAACGCTTAGCAACTCCTGCTTAGGCGAACGGCGTCGCAGCTCGCTTTACTGTGATACTTTGCATGCGGGCGACTCAGGCATTGATTCGGTGCAGGCGTCGCCTTCACCAAACGCACTGCCACCACCACCCGGTGCATCACTACTCGGTGGTGGCCAGGGTATGGGCAGCAACTCCTGCAATGTCTCACCCGCTACAACGCCCACACAGGGTTCACCGAATCTCTCGCTTGGTGGTGCACGCGCTAGCATCAGTGTCGGCGCAGCAAATTATCGACGCAAATCCAGTGCGCTACTACATCCCGATCATGCTCGCTTGTTTGCGTTGCGCATGAAGCATGCTGCCGCCTTAGAACGCGCACAAACGTCACCGGATCAAACATCCATCGAAGATGCAACCGAATTCCATGATAATGGTTTGGCAACGAATTTGCGCTTGTGCTCTGCGTCTTCGTCGACGACGTCGTCGCTGACTTCCGTCGCAGCGGTTAGCTTAGGCGGTGGCATGGGAGTGATCGGTGCAGCCGGCTCCTCCTCATCCTCCGCTGCGGCTGTGGCAGCATGTCTAGCTGCCGGCGCTGGTGCGGGTCCACAGCAGCGCGTCTCCGACCCATGGCTGCAGCCGCAATCGGATCGAGAACGTGATTCGCGCTACGAACGACGTCGTTCCTCAACGATGACGGCACGTTACTCACTGTTCGATGCATTGGATTTGGAATATGTGCTGTTGCGTGCTGCGGCACGCGGTTCGGTCGGCCCGTACTCACTAAGCGAATCTATACACAAACTGACATTTACACAATCGTTGGCGTTTCCGGCACTGGCACGCGGTCTCGCCACAAAGCGTCGGCGTTCGCATACGCGTACCAGTTCGCGACCGCTAAACCCCAATGAGTCGGGTCTTAATACGTGTGCGAAAGTCGTTACCGCCGTCATATTGGTGGGTATTTCGTTTATGGTGTTTCTGATTGTGTATAAATTTGTGCGGACGTGAGGTTTACTCCTGGCCCCGACAGATTTTCCCGTTACATATCAGCAAGCGAACGTGAATGCAAATGTATACACGTTCGCAACGGGAAATGTTAGTGCCAGCAAAACACTGTCGGGGTTCAGGAGAGTATTGGGTCTGAAAGATCGAGATTAAGTGCACAACTGTAACGGAGAGGCGAAAGTCGAGGGTACTATTTTATGCGTCTTATACAAACATGCATACTTATTAATAAAAGTTGTGATAAAAAGTATGTAATAAAGTCTAAAACCTGCACAAAATGGCTGCAATACTTTGTAATGCTGGAATCACGCCATTTTGTGTAACAAATGGAGCTGACTGTAAAAAGTGTTTCAATTAAAAAAGTTTTGTAATTCAAAAACTTACACAAAATGCCTTTTTAAAATAGTATTTGCTACTTTTTAATACTCATACATTTTCAATACCTACTATATATGCTTATGTTTGTATATATGCATAAAAACTTATGCATTTGCCTAAATAACTATTTAATAGTCAAATTCTATATTAGATTTCTTAATTGCGCTGCTTAATTATAGTTCACAAATATTGATTATCTCTTTTTCTTTTCACAAGTTTTAGATCATGGGTTATGTATAGTCGAAAATAATTTTGAATGCGTTCCAATGGTGGAATCAAACCTTTTAGCCAGTACGAAATTAGTAATACAAAGAAAAGTTAAGGAAGGTGCTGAAAAATTAATTAAATATTCTAAAAGATAAGATTATGATACCTGAATGCGAACAATTTCAGAGGTCTAGCACTAAAATTCTTTCAGTTATTTTTGAAGCAAGTATCTGGCAATTAAGTGTTCCTCAGGTTTAGTACGTAATGTCTCTCACATGGACTCAAGAGCCATAACCTTAAAAAACAATTTTTACTTTTAACAAAAAAGGATCTGCCAAATGAGAAAAATGAAAGTATTACCCGTTTTAGTATATTCATTAAAATATTACTGTAACGAAAAATCCATACCATATACATAGGTATTTCGTAAAACACTGAAAGCTTGTTTTTGTACCAGGTTGCTGATCGCCATATTTCCCACAAAAAATCTCTCTTTGTGGTGCCAGAAACTCATAAAAATGGATCCAAAGATGGATCAAAGATCGAGAAAGCTTCATTTGCTTATCACAAGATTGTTGAGGCGGCAATAACATTTCCAAACAGTTTGAAGTTTCAACCGCTATACAATAAAAGCTGGACAGTGGAGAAGAATGCGGCTCAAATATGGATCCAGGCGCTAGGCATCAAAGCATATGTCAGACAAATAAGTACAGTGCATACGCTGTCGGCACTAAGAGTTATCATTGCTTTCCCAACAATATCAAGTGATGCAGCTGAAGTAATAATAATATGATGCCCACTGACATTCAGGGTGACGAATGCGAGCGAGTATACTCGAGTATGCTGTGTATAGGATCGAAAAGCAGTGGCAAACCTCACTCAAAGGACGGTGGACCTACGAACTGATACCGCACATTCATTCATGGATCGACAGATGACATGGCATCGAGCACGACATCACTCCGAATTGTACGCCGTGTTCACAGTGCTCTGAGCATGTATTCTTTTATTGCCCGCGCTTTTTAAGTACAAGAAAAAAACTTAAAACTACACTCGGTGTTATTTTTGGTACGGAAAAGGACACTCATGTGTCAGTCCACTGAGAACTGGAGAGCAGTCAGCGAAGCGGCACCCTCAATCATAACAAAACTGAGGCATACAAAGCAGAGTAGGCGTCCGTCAGTCTGTGCCATAGAGGAAAGGATTAAATGTCTTATCACTCTCACAAAGTAATACTTAATCAGAGGGTTCTGTGGGAGAGTTTGGAGTTGAGAGTAGGTTAGATTAGTGGAGAAGAACTTTTAGTTCTGGTAATTCGAGGAACTGCCTACACTCTACTCTGGGTCAGAAAGATCGCACAGCCAGATATGTATTGCATTTGACAAGAGGTGCATAAATCTACTGCAGCAACGCTGAGGACAACAATATACCATACCGCTATAATTTTCTTTTAATTTATATTTAATTTAATCTTAATTTTTGTTAGCGAGTGCTTTCTCATTTAAATATTATTTGCTCTTTCCAACTAATATTTCAACTCTAAAAGTGCCTATTTATCCAACAATCTTTACTCAAGCTTCGAATTTATTCAGAGGTAATTATAAAGATACAATACTTGTATTTATACCATAAATTTTCTACCAAACAAAATTTATAAAATAAATGGATGAACTAAATAAATATCAGTAGGGTGTGAGTTCTCAAGTAAAAATTTTAAGAATGAAATTTCTAGACGAATTCTCTGTAATTAATGAAAAGTTTTGATAAAGCCATAATTTTTTATAAATCCGTAATAACGTGCGATTTACACCGAATTATATGCTTTGTCGTAATTATACATACCATGTTCAAACTGGGTTGTTTGGAAATTTTTTCTCAATTATTCCATGACAATTAAGATATTAACTTTCCCATTTTTATGGTCTTCAATTAGTGTTAGACAATTCTATGGACTTAAATTTGGATGGATTTTAAATTTTATCTCTGAAAACTAAGTAACAACTTTTTTTTGAAATCTTTATACATATAATTAAATTTTTTGCTCATATTTTTGTGGTAATTCATGGTCCAATTAAAAACACTATACCTGAAATAATTTACATCTTTACAACTTTTTCTTCTTTTCTAAGAATTTATTGTTAACTAAACACTAATTGGGTAATTAGTTGATTGCTTAGTGTATGCTTAATTGAGAACAATTATGAGATAAATTTTTGAAATTATCTTAATTACCCAATTAAGCTGCTTCTGGTTGGACATGGTACTAGTTTTACCCACAATTTTTCTAAATAATACAATAGTTTCTTAAATACTTAAGTCAAAAAATGTTTTCAATTCAATTAAATTTATAGTTGAAGAAAAGGAATTATAGAAGATGTATAATTAAAAGCCAAACCAATAAAACTTTCTAATGTGACCATTATAATAAATCAATTAGTGAGCAGAAAATGCTGAAATCACTGTAAAACAACAAAAGCTGTGGAGAAGACAAGAAACTGTTTAAGTGATGGGAGATACGTAAATATATATTCAAGTAGTCAACTAGGAATGTATGTGGTTAAGTGCAGGGTCGTATTTTATAGTCCTTAACTATCTGTGTGCGAAAAGTTGCTAATTGTCAATCAAATAATATGATGATAAAATTCATAATTCAATTAGATAGTTCTAAAAACGCTGGCTGAAATTCTAAAGTATTCTTCTAAATAAATGCCTTTACTTGATCACAAAACAGAAGCAAAAACAAAAACACATTTCGGCTTTGCTACCAACACAAACCTACATACTAAAAACTGAACTACACAAATTTATAGCCACAATTAAAACATTTAATTAAGTAAAATAGAGACCATGCAATTTTATTATGAGAAATTATATGTATGTATATATTGTGGATTTTGTTGCATCGAAAAATATATTTATAACATGCTGCTAATTCCAAAAAATTTTAGGGATATACTGCGTACAGCGTAGCGAACAAATATCATTCTAATTTGAATCTCGTTCTAATTTTAATTTTAATTTAATATTCCTTCTTAAATTACGAGAATTACAGTTACCTTTTACGGCTTTTGTTAGTAGTCAAATATCTTCAGCAGTAATGCGTCGAATGTCATCGGCAAAGGTGTCAATCCTACAAAAATACGTCCAGCGGTATTAAATTGTATGACCTTGGAGGTCACCACAGACTCATGAGGCAAGATAATGAGTAAAACTCCTTCAATCAGTTGACTGTTTCGGATGGATGTATGACATTTAAGGCCAAAGATCGTCCACATCAACAATTTTCCAATTCAAGTAGTTCAATTTCAAGTACGAAAGAGTCACTAATCATGGCTCTTTAGTGTTCCACATTAGCTATATCATATTTGATGGCTTAATTTTTGAAGAAATATGGATCTCTGATTTCCTCTACCCATAAAGTACGCCATGTGGCACTCCTATATCAACGATTTTGTTTATCAATGTTCATTAAAATTTTTCTGTCAAAAACAGGATTTGTCGCCATCTCGTTTTGAACCCATTCAGCGAACGTTCTGATTTATTTCTGACTCTAAATAAATAGGTATTTCTTCGTAAAATCAACCATAATTGTCTCTAAGTGCTCAGGATAGTGTAAATTAGATTTTTAATTTTCCAATATTAATAAATAAAATGGTTAAGTAACATCAATAAATTAAGCAAGACAATCAATATCCTCCTGATACCAGATGACGTCTTGATAAAGTTTTGAACCACCTACCGAGTCGATGAAGGTGTAATTTGTTTCCCTAATATAATATTGAAGCTTAATTTCTAAGTATTTAATTGTCTCTACGCACTAATAGTCGGCGTATCGATAGTACTTAAGTCCGCAGAACATGCAAATATACTATGAGCAAAAAATAGTAAGACTGTTCACAATTTTAAAATTCTTAATTTATTCTCCAAAGGTCTTCAATTGACGCAAAACGGTTTCACCGAAGCGGTCGTTTGAGTTTGCTGAATAGCCGAAAGCCACACGCAGCTAAATCAGGTTATAACGTTGGTTGTGGCGCGATATTGGTAGAAAAATTGGCGAAAAACAAACGAAGAATCAATGCAGGCTGCGACTGTGCAAAAACCAAGAGATTTCGGTCCATATCCGGCCTCTTTTTTATGAAAAGCGTGGCACAAACGACGCATAACACCCTGTAGTAGTATTCCTTGTTGATAGTTTGGCCGGTCGGAAGAATTCGGAGTGTACAACACTTCGATAATCGATTGATTTTTGGCCTGCGCTAACGTGGTGTTTTCGACTTCGGAATACATTGTTGCACAGATGTTATGAACGTTTCGGGTATGAGAAATTTGATTCCGCACACAAAATTTAATGGAACTTCTTCATTGAATAATTTCACTCATGGTTAAAAATACATAGATGAATGCACTTTATGTACTTCAGGAAAATTTTGTTTTGATGTTACATTTGACACATATGTTACCGATAATCATACCAACCTAGAAAATAAATATTTCAACGAATGGGGTTTCGCGCGAAATTTAATTTAAAATGTCTTACTGTTTTTTGCTCACAGTGATATTTGAATCGTATTGTGCGGTAGAAAATGTCGATGTTTCCCAATAGTAGGGGAGCCCAAGAGGGGATTTTTGCAGTTACTTAAGCGTGTCAGAAAACTTTATGGGGAGAAACATTGGACCTTTGTATGTACCCCTACCAAATATGAGCCCTTATATGGAGGTGTGCGTTGACATTTTCCGTGGGACGATGCAGGTAAAATCGTCGAAAAAGGTCAAGTGTACTGATCACCATAGTGTGGTTGTTGTTAGTAGACGCTTGACAATTTTATTTGTTTCTTACTCTCTCGTACAAAGTAACTGATACGTCTCAACCCTTCTCATTAAATGTGCGTAACTACGATGCTTGTAACTTACCACCCTGCCGATCAGAGCTACAACAACATTTACTGCGAACGAAATATATTGCGTGTTTGTGGAGAAACGCTCACAATCGTATTCTTACGGAGTTGTCGCCTACAGATTACGGATGGAAAAACGTGGATGGAAAGTTGGAGCCGACTTGATTTGTTGGAAAACTCCTGAAGCGTACGAGGACATCGTCATAACACCTAATATTTTAGGAGATACTTCTGATGCAGGTAAATCTTTTTTTGAAAACTATACTGTCATAAAAGAAGTAAAAAATTGTAAAGTTTCAAATTTTTTCTTAGTTACAGAAATACAAAATGACGAGGAAGTTCAAGGAAGTGGAAACCAACTTCGACGATGATTCGAATGACGAAAATTGACATTTTTTTTAAATTTTATTTTTTCTATTTTTATAATAATAAATTATTAAATTTTCTATACATATATGTATGTATATGTATACACTGTCTTTATTACATTCTGTAACAAAAACAAGAACCAAACAGAATTCTTCCACTTTTAAATTGTCAGATTAACGATATGCCTCTATATAATTGTCAGATTATCTTTTGGGAAGACTCTGACACCAAGTTCATCCCCCTGCATAAAAATCTGACGCGCTCGAGTATCTCAAGGTCACCTTTCTGTTTACAAGTTTTAAAATCAATAAATGACTTTTGGCCACGTCGAAATTGTCAGAGATTTAAATGGCACACTTTTTACAGGTTCATTAACATTCGCTTTGCACATCTGACACGCTCGAATAACTTTTTTTTCTTTTGTAACCTCTCATTACGGCCCTCACCCTTGCATTGATTGTCAGCTTAATATATATCGACTATCAGAAATATAATGCGCGTATATACCATAAACGACTGACGCGCTTGAGTATTTTTATGTGACTGTTTTTTTTACATTTTCGAAAATAATTACCAGCTCTTCTCCCCACTAAAATGGAAAACTTCACCTAGACTTTCTTTTTTTTACGTTATCTTGACAATCTAGTAAGTCTTCATGACGCTCCAGTAACTGCAAATTTAGCACTCCAGGCTCCCCTACTACAAGTTATAGGACGCAGTAGGCAATTTTCATTTTATATTTTATTGAAATTAATTAACCTGATTTATAGAGCGGATTTCTCTCCAGAAAGTTAAAGTAGTATGACCGATGCATTTTCTATATATGTATTCTAATCCTTCATATATTAAGGTAACTTTTATCAGAATAAAAAATTACGCAATTTAAGATGTCTTCATTCAAGTTGCAACTAGCATATCGGAATAACAGCTTCTTTTGAACATTGTTCGCTTCAACTTTAGAAAAAGTTGTGTTACGTTATTTATAATATTCAAATTAGGAAGGTATATGTATGCTAACCTGAAAACTAGATTTTAATTAAACATGTGCTGTTAAGTAAAATAAGATTAATAAGAAATCATGAAAATACAAAAATGAAATACAAAATTATAGTTGTAATTTTCAAACTAGCTAACTTAACCGTAACTTAAGTACATATGGAATTAGCTACAAGATTAAATATAATGAAAATAACTTATATAGGATTTAAGTACATAAGTAATGATTACAATCAACATTTAACACTATTAACAAATGACGGAAAAATATATACTTAATAAAATAAACTAATAAATATCATATTTACATAAAAGGTACATATATAGATATAATATACAAGTATTAAAATAAATTAAAAAATTAGAATTTTTTGCATACAGACCAAGCCAGAAAGATTACACTCATCTCTCGTTCAGAAAACATTAGTCTTTACACAATTTCCTTAAACGACCCTTGATCTTAGTATAATGTGTATTTATTTTCATAAAATTGTATAAGTTACCCAAGTCAACATAAAATATCTTAATATTTATCCTAAAAACATGAAATATGCAAGACAAGACCCAACAAAAATAATAAAGAAATAAACACTTGATATGAAAATTTAAACCAAAATAAGTTTTTTAACCACGCTTTTGTTTTTCTTATTATTGGTTTTTGGTTCTAATTCAGAAATCGTTTACCCTGTAATTTATAAGAATCGCTGTGATTAAGGAACTTGTTTTTATTTTGTCATGTGAAAACCATCTGATCGGTCCAAATCTGCAACACTTTTTCTAACATCCAAAACTGTGGCGAATGTTGGTTAGCAAAGAATATGTCGTAGCTGGCTTATTAGCTTATAACCATCACTTTTACTTACTTCCAAAAAACTAGTCTTACGAAGTCCATCTAAGTTTCCAATTAACATATTCAAACCTTGATACTACATAAGTTTATCCCTACTGGAATCAAATGATGTTTCAAAGTGCCCTAATGAGTCAGCATGCAATAAACCGTTAATCCAGAAGAATGCATTTGAGGTAATGTATGCGGAATACTAAGTACTATAATTATATTCTTATTCTTCTTATTTACTGACGTAGACACCGCTTACGCGATTATAGTCGAGTTAACAACAGTGCGCCAGTCGTTTCTTCTTTTCGCTACGTGGCGCGAATTGGATATTCCAAGCGAAGTCAGGTCCTTCTCTACTTGGTCCTTCCAACGGAGTGGAGGTCTTCCTCTTCCTTTGCATCCCCCGACGGGTACAGCGTCGAATACTTTCAGAGCTGGAGTGTTTTCGTCCATTCGGACAACATGACCTAGCCAGCGTAGCCGCTATCCTTTAATTCGCTGAACTATGACAATGTCGTCATATATCCATACAGCTCATCTTTCCATCGAATGCGATTTTCGCCGTGGCCAACGCGCAAAGGACCACAATTCTTTCGCAGAACTTTCCTCTCGAAAACTCGCAACGTCGACTCATCAGTTGTTGTCATCGTCCATGCATCTGCACCATATAACAGGACGGGAATACTTATAGAGTTTGGTTTTTGTTCGTCGAGAGAGGACTTTGCTTCTCAATTGCCTACTCAATCCGAAGTAGCACCTGTTGGCAAGAGTTATCCTGCGTTGGATTTCAGGTTGACATTGTTGGTGGTGTTTACGCTGGTTACAAGATAGACGAAATTATCTACGACTTCAAAGTTATGACTGTCAACAGTGACGTGAGAGCCAAGTCGCGAGTGCGACGACTGTTTGTTTGATGACAGGAGATATTTCGTCTTGCCCTCGTTCACTACCAGACCCACTTGCTTTGCTTCCTTGTCCAGTCTGGAGAAAGCAGAACTAACGGCGCGGGTGTTGAGGCCGATGATATCAATATCATCGGCATACGCCAGCAGCTGTACACTCTTATAAAAGATTGTACCTGCTCGATTAAGTTCTGCAGCTCGAATTATTTTCTCCAGCAGCAGAAACCTTGTTTGGTAACGAACGGCTCGGAGAGGTCCTTCCCGATCTTGACGGAGCTTTTGGTGTTGCTCAACGTCAGTTTGCACAGCCGTATTATTTTTTCGGGGATACCAAATTCAAACATCGCGGCATAAAGGCAGCACCTTTTCGTGCTGTCGAAAGCAGCTTTGAAATCGGCGAAGAGGTGGTGTGTGTCGATGCTCCTTTCACGGGTCTTTTCCAAGATTTGGCGCATGGTGAATATCTGGTCGGTTGTTGATTTGCCAGGTCTAAAGTCACACTGATGAGGTCCAATCCGTTTGTTGACGATGGGCTTTAATCTTTCACACAATACGCTTGATAGAACCTTGTACGCGATGTTGAGGAGGCTTATCCCACGGTAGTTGGCGCAGATTGTGGAATCTCCGTTTTTGTGGATTGGGCATAGCACATTTAAATTCCAATCGTTAGACACGCTTTCGTCCGACCATATTTTACAAAGAAGCTGATTTATGCGCCTTATCAGTTCATCGCCGCCGTGTTTGAATAGCTCGGCCGGCAATCCATCGGCCCCGGCCGCTTTGTTGTTCTCAGGCGGGTAATTGCTATTCGAACTTCTTTATGGTCGGGCAATGGAACGTCTGCTTTATAGTCATCGATTGGGGAATCGGGTTCGCCTTCCCCTGGCGTTGTACGTTCAGTGCCATTTAGCAGGAGGAAGAAATGTTCCCTCCATAATTTAGGTATGCTCTGGGCATCGGTGACTAGATCACCGTTGGGGGTTCTACAAGTGTATGCTCCGGTCTTGAAACCTTCTGTAAGCCCTCTCATTTTTTCGTAGAATTTTCGAGTATTACCCCTGTCGGCCAGCTTATCAAACTCTTCATACTCACGCATTTCGGCCTCTTTCTTCGTCGTACCAGCTGTTCTTTTGTCTTTTCTGAAAACCAATGGTTTTGGCTGCAGCTGTACGTAAGGAGTTTGAAATGCCGTTCCACAATTCCCTTACACCAAGTTGTTGACGAGTGCTCTCAGAGAGCAGGAGTCCAAGCCGAGTAGAAAATCGTTCGCCTATCTGTTGTGATTGCAGCTTCTCGACGTCGAACTTAGCTGCAACAAGATAGTGGTCCAAGTCGATGTTAGGAGCTCGGAGCGCACGCACATCTAAAACACTGGAGACGTGTCTTCCGTCTATCACAACATGATCGATCTGGTTGGTAGTTTTTCGATCCGGAGACAGCCAGGTAGCTTGATGAATCTTCTTATGCCGGAAACTAGTACTACAGGTAACCATATTTCGGGACCCGGCGAAGTCGATCAGCCTCAACCCACTTGGGGATATTTCATCGTGGAGGCTGAATTTGCCAACCGTAGTGCCAAAGATACCTTCTTTGCCCACCCTGGCGTTAAAGTCGCCAAGCACGATTTTGACATCGTGGCGGGAGCAGCTCTCATAAGTGCGCTCCAAGCGCTCATAGAAAGCATCTTTGGTCACATCGTCCTTCTCTTCCGTCGGGGCGTGGGCGCAAATCAGCGATATGTTGAAGAACCTCGCTTTGATGTGTCTCACAAAACGTAAGGTTTACAAACGAATTTCCGTTGATTCGCCAAATAATACTGAACAAAAGTGTCAAATTAAACAAACCTGGACAACTAGTTTGATAGACAGTTTAGCAGCAATTTATGTGGTTCCATTACTAAGTTTTGCTACGTGTCCAAGATATTTACATTAAAATCAACCTAATTAGTTCAAATGAGATATGTGTGGTATTATATAGTATATAGTCAACTCAATCAAATAAGGTATATTTAATATATTGACGTGGTTGTAGTCCGAATTCGCGATTAATTAACGACGTTGGGTTAATTTGATGCACCATCTATGCTCATTGTCCAAATATAAAACCAACTCTTATAAGGCGTTTCTGTTGAATGTTAGTAATAATAATATACAGACGCTTCAGTAGAATTGAGAAAAGGTTCAAGAGAACTTAAGCTTGACATAATAATCGCACTAATTTATACAATATTTGAACAATCCTTTCGCAAATGAAGATTTATATTAATAATCCACATACAAGGTCTGTCGCAAAAGAAACAGAACTTTTTAAATATAACAGTTTCTGGTGGCGCCACCTATTAGTGGGTATATGACATAAAAAGTCAGAGATCACTCTTGTTGACATTTCGTAAAAATTTTATTTTTATTTTTCATCGGTCGTAAAATGCATTTTGAACAAAGGGCAAATATTAAATTTTGTTTTAAACTTGGGAAAACGTTTACTGAAACATTTCAAATGATGAAAAAAGTTTATGGTGATCAATGCCTATCCCGTAGTAATGTGCATGAGTGATTTAAGCGATTCCAAGAAGGTCGTGAAGACCTCTGTGACGATCAGAAGTTGGGCCAGCCAAAATCAAAAAAGAAGTCAAAAATAAAGACAATGCTGATTTGTTTTTACGATTCCGAGGGTATTGTACACCGAGAGTTCGTCCCACCTAGCCAAACGATTAATGCTGTGTTTTACCTTGGTGTTATGAAGCGCCTTTTGTCACGCATTCGTCGTTCTCGACCACAATACCGTGAGGCAGGATCCTGGCGCCTATTGCACGATAATGCGCCGTGTCATAGGTCGACGCTTTTCACTGATTTTTTGAGAAAAAACTCCATATTAACCATTAATCACTCACCCTACTCACCTTATCTGGCACCCTGTGATTTTTACCTATTTGGAAAACTTCATTTGCCCATGAAAGGACACTGGTTTCAGGACATTTCAGCTATCCAAAAGGCGCCACTCATTTGAAATGCTAATTGACCGGGCTAAACGCTGTATCGAAGCACAAGGAAACTACTTTGAATAAAAAAATATAACTTTTGAAAAATATTAATTTTTTGTTGTTTTTTTAACAGTCCTGTTGCTTTTGCGACAGACCTTGAATAATAATCCCAAATATACTTTCATCATGGAGTAATGCCTTTTCTGCTGATGTCATAATAAATATTTCAAAATATTCGAAATGTGATATGCCGTCAAAGGTAAACACTTGTTAAGGTATGCGGCTATAAGCATATGCCTACAATCATGTTAAATATATTTTTACACAGAAACTGAAAATTTAGATGAACTTGCTATTGAGGTCAGAAGGGAGACCAGCAACACGACTCCTTGACTGCTATGCGTCAGTCAGACAGAGTTAACGTCAATGCCACAAATCGTTGGATAAGCAATTGCAGCCGAGTCACTGCCAGCCCGCTTCGGTAGGCACGACATCCGTACTGCATCACGGGGACAGCACTGTCAGCAGCAATGAGCGGTGCATTTGCAACGTGCAACGTGAATGGCGTGCGGCAATAAACAAAAGAATGATGAATCTACCGCAATACCCGCAACAGATTTGTGGGATACAATATCCGCCGCTGACATCCTTGAAACTAAAAATAAAACTCACAAGTGCACGGGTACAGGTGCTCCCGATGCGATGGTAGGAAGAAATGTGGCACACACATGTATACACATATATATATGTATGTACACAGGTGCCCGACCCTCGCATTTGGATGACGCGCGGAATGGAAAGAAAACATTTTTAATTGCACATTTTTTATTTCCAAAGGAACCCTTGGCATGCGTGTAGCTCTCAGCGATGCTTGTATGGTATGTACGTACACTCATGTAAATATTAATGCATCTATGTGTTTCAATCAAATATTCTTGGAAGTTGTATTCATTTTCTCATGTGGAAGCATTAAAATGCACAAACAGCATGTATTTCTAAGGGTTAGGAATTTGTGTTTTTTAGCTTTTAAAACTATATTTAACATTTTACCTTGGGAACTTTTCAATCTCAATTGCTATTAATTGCGCTTAAAAATTATGCGAATGAGTATTTTTGTATGTAACTGTGGGTAAAGGTGTTGGACGCACGGTGGTATATTTTGCAATTTAATTCGGTACTTTTTCGAAACATAAATCTTTCATTTTTATACTCTAGCAACAAACAACAATAGCTTTGTTTACCCAACGCTATCACTTAAAAAAATCGAATGAGGGTGTATATAAACAAATGATCAGGATGATCAGATGAATTGAAATCCGGGATCCAAACTATAACTTGAGTAAAATTTGAGATATCTTGGTGAAATTTAGTACACATGTTCCTTGGCAAAAAGAGGACGAAATCGTAGATGGGCGGAATTGGAAATTTTAGCGCTAGATCGCTTTCGTATTGAATTGAGCGTGTATAAGACCATTTGGACGAATAGAGTCCGCGATCCTGTTGTCCAATTTTTATTGAGTGGGTTGGTGTACAGGTGAGATGAATTGGGTTGTATTATTTACGAGTGTGGTATCTATGTGACTATGGTGTTTTTCAGTTTGTTCAGAGATGTGTTGTACTGATGATCATGTGGTGTATACAGTGGTTTATACTACGGTGTGCCATTTCGGTGACGGGTAAAATTGTAAGGGGGACTTAACTCAATTCTTGAAAAGTGAGCGTCCCATATATCCAGACTTACTTCACCAATGTAAACCAAATTTGGTGTATTTTGTATTTTTACATTTCAATGTTACAACCACGCCTACTTCCTATATAACAGAATTTTAAGTTCCCTCTATTTCATTCTTTGTTTAGTGTATAAATCAATACCAAGAACCAGTCAATTTATATTTATAAAATTTTTTACGAATATTGCCTTTAAAATATTCCAACATATCGCTGATTTGCGAACACGCCCCGATGCAAGAAAAGGACGATGTGACCAAAACTGCTTTCTATGAGCGCTTGGAGCGCACCTATGAGAACTGCCCCGTCACGATGTCAAAATCGTGCTTGGCGACTTTAACGCCAGAGTGGGCAAAGAAGGTATCTTTAGCACAACAGTCGGTGAATTCAGCCCCCACGAAGAAACATCCCCAAAAGAGTTGAGGCTGATCGCCTCATGGTTATCTCTAGTACTAGATTTCAGCATAGAAAAATTCATCAAGCTACCTGGCTGTCTCCGGATCGAAATACCACCTACCAGATCGATCATGTGATAGACGGAAGACACGTCTCCAATGTTCTGGACGTGCGTACGCTCCGAGGTCCTAACATCGAAGAAAGTGGTCCGGTTTCTTGTTGCAGCCAAGATTCGCACCCTCCACCGTGCAGCAAAAAACACACATCAACAAAGACAAGGAAGGTTCGACGTCGAGAAGCTGCAATCACAACAGATAGGCGAACGATTTTCTAATCGGCTTGCACTCCTGCTCTGAGAGCACTCGATACCAGCACAGTACGGCTCGTATAAGGGAACTGTGGGACGGCATTTCAAGCTCCTAACGTACACCTGCAACCAAAACCATTGGTTTTCGGAGAATGCAAAAGAACAGCTGGTACGACGAAGAGTGCCGTATCGCAACGAAAAGAAAACAGACTGCCTACTTCGCAACGTTACGATCGACCACAACACGTGTGGGATGGGATAGACAATGAGAGTTGAAGGGGGAAGCGAGACGCATTTGCAGACAGAAAAAGAAACAGACCGAAATGCGTGAGTATGAAGAGCTTGATAAGCTGGCCGACAGGGGTAATGCTCGAAAATTCTACGAAAAAATGCGGTGGCTTACAGATGGTTTCAAGACCGGAGCGTACTCGTATAGAACCCCAAAAGGTGGTCTAGTGACCGATGCCCAGAGCATACTAAAATTATGGAGGCCTGCTGAATGGCAGTGAAAGTACAACGCCAGGAGAAGACGAACCCGATTCCCCAATCGATGACGATGGAGCATACGTTAAATTGCTCGACCATGAAGAAGTTCGAATAGCAGTTACCCGTCTGAAGAACAACAAAGCAGATGGGCCGATGGATTGCCGGCAGAGCTATTCAAACAAAGTCGGACGAAAGCATGCCCAACGATTGGAACTTAAGTGTACTCTGCCCAATCCACAAAATGGGAGACCCCACAATCTGCCCCATCTACAGTGGGATAAGCCTCCTCAACATCGCGTATAAGGTTCTATCAAGCGTATTGTGTGAAATATTAAAGCCCATCGTCAACAAACGGATTGGACCTTATCAGTGTGGCTTTAGACCTGGCAAATCAATAACCGACCAGATATTCACCATGCGCCAAATTTTGGAAAAGACCCGTGAACATCAAAAACTCGGTCAGGATCGGGAAGGACCTCCGCCGTCCGATACCAAACGAGGTTTCAGACATGGCGACTCCCTATCGTGCGACTTCTTCAATCTGCTGCTGGAAAAAATAATTCGAGCTGCAGAACTTAATCGAGCAGGTACAATATTTTATAAGAGAGTACAGCTGCTGGCGTATGCCGACGATATTCATATCATCGGCCTCAACACCCGCGCCGTTAGTTCTGCTTTCTCCTGACTGGACAAGGAAGCAAAGAAAATGTGTCTGGCAGTGAACGAGGGCAAGACGAAATATCTCCTGTCATCAAACAAACAGTCATCGCACTTACGACTTGGCTCTTACGTCACTGTTGACAGTCATCACTTTGAAGTAGTAGATAATTTCGTCTATCTAGAAACCAGTATAGACACCACCAACAATGTCAGTCTAGAAATCCAACGCAGGATAACTCTTGCCAACAGGTGCTACTTCGGACTGAGTAGGCAATTGAGAAGCAAAGTCCTCTCTCGACAAACATAAACCAAACTCCATAAGTCACTCATAATCCCGTCCTGCTATACGGTGCAGATGCTTGGATGATGACAACAACTGATAAGTCGACATTGCGAGTTTTCGAGAGAAAGTTCTGCGAAAGTTTTATGGTCCTTTGTGCGTTGGCCACGACGAATATCGCATTCGATGGAACGATGAGCTGTATGGGATATATGACGACATTGTCATAGTTTAGCGAATTAAAAGACAGCGGCTACGCTGGCTAGGTCATGTTGTCCGAATGGACAAAAGCACTCCAGCTCTGAAAGTATTCGACGGAGTACCCGCCGGGGGAAGCAGAGGAAGACCTGCACTAGGTTGGAAGGATTTGGTCGATTTGGGAAAATGATATATTATTTATTTTAGCTCTCTTAAAACCGAAAAATTATAAATTCGTCTATTTTGTTGACTTTAAGCCGTACTGTCCTTTTTAGTCAGTATAAAATATGGTGCATTACTTCTTCTGAACACCAAATCAGACTCCTTCTATTTAAAATAAGTAATTTATTGAGATCCCTCATAAACAAAATTACAGAAAAAGTCAAACAACACCGGAAATCTTTTAAAAATGTTTGATAATAACCATAAAAATATAAAATTATGCTAAAAGAACCGAAAATGTTCTAATTCGTCTGGAAATGATGACTAACTTACCTTATGAAAGAGTCTAACATAGCAAATTGAAAATATAATTTTATAAATTTACGAAGAATCCCTAAGTGCATGAACGAATAATATACAAAACTGCCTACGTGGGATGGCTAAATGCATAACTCATGCTTTGCATATCCAACCTTTCGTATTTTATTATGTATATACATATGTATCTATGTATGAACATATGTATGTATGTATACTAATAACGATCACAGAGCTAATCAGACAAGCAGCGTAATGCTGCTACGCTTGTATATAAGTAGAACAAACAACAACTTGTAAAGCGTGTACGAAGGAAACACAAACAAGCAACATTAAAAACACATCACGAAACTGAATTTGTCGGTATGTATCTACAACCGTAAATACCTAAATAAACATTATAACCTTTTATGACGGTTCACGCTTGTTTGTAACAGTAAAGCAGTAAGAAACAAGGGTTGATACTTTCTAGTGTTTTGCGGAGGTTCATAAAAAATTTTGCATATACGCAGCCTAGTACAAAATTTGAGTTTCTGAAAAGGAGGTCATCAATAAATTATATTTTCATTACAACGAAATTAAGTTTCGCTTAAAACTAAATTTCCCTCTAAATCTGAAAAATAGCATTACCGGTCGGTGATTCGTTTCCTTAAATTCGTTGAGAACTCGTCCAGTAGTGAAAAATTAGTTCAATGTTCCATTCGGAAACAACGGATATCGCACCTCTATACCATGTATAGTGTCCTACTAATTAATCGGCACCGTCCATTTTTGGCCGAACCTTAGCAGTGAAGGGTATATACATAGCTTCGGTGTATGCGAATTAAACGTTTTTTCTTATTCTTACAAGGCTTTTTTACATTTGAAGGCTATTTACTTATGGGACCGCCCTCGTATGTTCTAGTGTTGGTACCAGCAGCTACCGAAATTTTATTATACCCACGATTTTCTTTTAAGGGGCGTTATGACAGCGGATAAAACTCAAACAAAATTTGTCCATATACATATATTATATTAATTATACATATTTGTGGAAATTAATTTCAGTCACTCAACTGTGAAAATATAACACGGAACGAACTGTTTTTCTAAAAACCGCTTTAAAACCCTTAATTTGTATATGAAGATCAAATAAAATTTGTTTAAAAGGATAACATTAAAGTTTTTTAACTGTAGCTACCATTATGTGGTTCGAGCCCTAAAATCTCATTCTCTGCAAAATAAGTACATGACAAGAGACAATTTATTTAAAACGGTCACTCATGCAGAGTTAAGCTCTAAGAATATGTTTTCACATAAAAAAACAAAATCATAAAGTTTTCAGCTATTCGAGGACTGCTTAAAGCACATGGGTCCTATTGGCCAGATAACTGTAGTACCCAGGCACAAAAATTTGGGTAAAAACTCTACCAAATAAGCAGCAACGGAGTATGTACTACATTATTATTTTCGTATTATATTTACGAATTCGAGAAGGTCTCTTCAAAAGGACGCGCACGTGTTGGCGCTAATGTTCGGTAATAAATCTTTCTAAATTTTTCACAAAACCATGTGTAAGTATATACTTTCATATTAAGGTGGATCGAGATTTACACAGAATAATTTAGGGGAACCAGTTGTTATAGTGAAAATGGAAAGTAAAAGCTTAAATAAGCTTTTGGTTGAAGCCCCAATGAAAATCTTTTTATCGAATACCGAAACTATGGATAAGGTTTCAGGTACCAGTAAATATGTGTTGTTCTCCGTATTGAGGAGGAAAGGTGGGTAGGTGCAATTTTTGAACCACTCTTAAATATTTGGAACAGAGTATAGATGGTCCGAAATATAGAAAATCGAACGAACTCACGAAAGTGAACGAAATTGTGTTATTCGAGTTCTAAATCACTAAAGGACTTTCATCATGGTATGTTTTCTTATATGTGAACTCGAAAATGCCAAAAAACTCTTGGAAACAAATTAGTAAACGGTTTGACCCATCCTAATGTATATAGTCTTGTTACAAGAAAATATATCATTTATCTAAGCTCTAAATATATGTACATATGTGCGCTCACAAATTGACGGCAGCGCCTACGCTACCGTATTTTGTTACGCAATTTTAGAGACATGAGGCGCCAAATTTTCCGTTGTCAGCACAGCGGCTCTTCGCGCAGCTCATTTGTTTTTAATTAAGTTAAATTTAAAATTTAAATTACATGTATGTAGTCACTCATGTATTATATGTGACTGTATATGGTATATTAGTATAGTTAGAAGTAAATTTCTTAGTTGGTTTGCTGAGGCATGTGACTACATAAGTATGTATGTTGCAGATAATTAGCAATGCTGCCACACGCAACAAATTCGCAGCCGCTTAAAGATTAATTAGGCACACTCAATTTACCGATGTTCACACGAATAAAGTAGAGAAATTCCATGGAACTACCTGGGTATTTGCAGGAGGACACAACCGCGGCATGTTGTTTCATGCGGCGCATGTTATGTCAATAATTAGGTGAGGGCAAAATTGGCAGCGGCAAATTCATTATAATTGACAGAGTCACATTAATTTTCCGGTTGAAGTGCTTTAAGTTGCATTTTGGGAGTAACTACCAGCAAAAGCGTTCGGAATAGTTGCTTGAGAGTAAACTGAAAGCATATAAACATAAACGAAAAGAGAACTCGAGTGAAGAATCATACACAACGAATGCGTTTAAAAGCATTTTAATTTCCCCATGGAGAGCCAGATATTTTACTCGTGTAGGTGTTTAGTATTAGCGCATGTATTCATCCGAAAGAAAATATTATAAATAAGTATAAATTTCGAGCAAAGTAGAATTTGCAGAAATTTATGGACCGTTATTAATTTATTTAAAATTTTAAGTCTGACACATAGTAAATCCATAATTCTATAAATTTCTAGCCACTGGAGATATGAAGATATATTTGGACTCTTTGTTATACTAGAAGTCTTCGGCCTGACCCTAAGATCACGCCACAGACAAAATATCCCTATGGAAATTCTATCGTTCTCAAGTTCGTCTGCTTGGCCGTCCTTCCGTCTGTGCAAACTTTAAATTGAGATATTTTGATGAGCCTTAGTAAATATGTATGCTTCGTGGCAGGGTTAATACATACATACGTGCCTCATATATGTATGTGTGTTGCATATAAATGCATATATCCCCTGCCAACCACGGCTACCCACTTGAGTCAAATATTTCAATACAACTACCCTGCGAACCACGGCTACCCGCTTGTGACAAATATTCCAATACAACTACACATTTTTTCTCTATACACTAACACCAACGCACATTTTCGGGTTATTTTTTGTTTACCTAAATGCGATGAAAAAAGTTTCTTTCATCTCTTGATTTATTTGAATGAGTGCGAAGGAGAAAACATTATTGTCAATAGTGACAATAAAAAAATCCCAAAAAGGGTAATAAAAAAAACGATTGAAAGACGCATGTCGTTCGTGATCGTACCATCGTAAAGGAGGCTCGTACAACAAGAAGGTAAGTAAATGCATTTTATGTGAGTTTTTAACAATATTTTGAAAATAATTACTTTATTTATTTTTACAGCATTGGAAATTGGAAGTAGCAGCAGCAGCTATATCATCTTCTTCTTCTTAATTGGCGTAGACACCGCTTAAGCGATTATAGCCGAGTTAACAACAGCGCGCCAGTCGTTTCTTCTTTTCGCTGCGTGGCGCCAATTGGATATTCCAAGCGAAGCCAGGTCCTTCTCCACTTGGTCCTTCCAACGGAGTGGAGGTCTTCCTCTTCCTCTGCTTCCCCCGGCGGGTACTGCTTCGAATACTTTCTATATCATCAGAAGCGGCAAATATCAATTGTGAAGTAAGTAAGTATACATAGTATGTACGTACCTATGTATTTTATGCGTTTAAGGCGGCCTGCAAAATCCAATATAATATGTGAAAACAAATGTTTGTTTTATATTTTAAATGTTCACATAATATTTATCTTTTCTTTCAGATGTTATTATTATTTTTATTTAATTATTCTTTCTTTTCAGATTTTATCACTATTTTTATTTAATTAATCTTTGCTTTCAGAGCAAATTCTATTTGTATTTAATATATTTTATTTTTTCAGATAATATTAATCTTTTTTCAGATTTTATTATCATTTTATACAATCAGTCTTTCTTTTTCTTTTAGATATTACAAATGCAATGTAAGTATTATTTATTTTCAGGTATTAATAACCTGTTTTTTAATTCAGGTATTTGTCTTTTATAATGTTTTTCCACTCTTTTATTTTCAGGTATTTGTCTTTTATAATATTTTTCCACTCTTTTGTTTTCAGGTATTTGTCTTTTATAATATTTTTTCACTCCTTTATTTTCAGGTTTTAATAATTCTTTTCTTTAATTAATCTTTTTTCCGCTGAAATTATTTTTTAAAATTAAATATACATATGTAGGAGTGACATATTAACAACATTATAATTACGCTAAAATGCAGCCCTACATACTTAACGCACGCAACTAAAACTTGACGAAACTAGGACGGGACGCTGACTCGACCGAAGACAAACGGACAGTTGCTATTCAATTTTCAATAAAGACACATCGAATTACTCGAATCCTACAATTGGGGGCTCACCCAGGATTGCGTCATCGAGCCATAGTGTTCAGTTAAATTTAGACGGAAAAAGTAAAATAATCCTAAATATTTCGTGGTGTTCGTTGAGAAAAACCGAATTAAGTGTCGCGTGTGAGAAAAATTTAAAAATTTAGTTTCTATTAAAAACGGCTAAAAACTGTTAAAGAAACTAAAGCATAGCATAAACGTGGCCATGAGACTGAAAAATTAAGAACGAAAGCAACCGAAAGGATCTGCAATAGTTGCAGAAAATTACATGAACAATATAGTGCATATGTAAATCATAGTGTGTGAAGCGTTAAAAGTGGATGCATTTTGTGGAACTGTACATGCAATCTACGTCATCAAACGTTGTTGCATGCAGAACATTCCAGAGAATCCAACAATTTCGTGAAGTGACGGTTAAACACGAAGTTCAAAATTTAAAAAAAAAAAAAAAAAAAAAAAATCGAACAGCGAAAAACCGAACAATAAGCGAAGCGTTGGTGAAAGATGTTTGAAAAGCTAAATCTAGCAGAGTGAGAAACAAAAAGAGAAAGAATGAGCAGAACAGCTTAAATGAAATGAAGATTTAAATATTTGAAACAAGTAGTGTATGCCGCATAGCAATATACTACAAAAAGTGACAGTGAACACGAAATAGATACAGTGTAAGCCGAACAGCAATATACTGTGAGGAAGAGTGATGATAATATTGTAAGATCAGCGAACAGACAGTGTCAAGCAAATTAACTGCGCAGTATACGCCATTAAGCAACATACTGAGAGAAAGAGTATTAACGAAAATAAGCAGAGGAAAAAGTGAAATCAACGAAGAAAAGGTTATAGAGCAGAGCAGTGATAGCATCAACAGAAAGCGAGTGAAATCTAAAGTTGAAGAAGCAGAGATAACAACACATGCATAAGTAAAAGATAGAAAAGTAGAATGTAACAGGTACATATGTATAAGAACAGTAAAAATAGATGTTGTAAAGAGTAAAGAGTTGAGCTGTATAGATAATATTTAAACAAAAGAAGAAATTAGATAAACTAAGAAACTAAATGTTAAAAAGTATATGTTTATAAATAAGAAATTAAAGCTTGATCAATCAATCAATCGAATGAATATGATTTAATGTCAATGAGAAGACAAGATCTATAGTTTGCATAAAAAGAGTTAAATTAGCCAGGAAAACTAAGACTAAAAGCTATGTTATTAAATGTTACTTTACGAATATTAAAATCAAAACAGAGAGAAAGAAATTGAATTAAATAAGGAAACAAATTTATAAATTTGTGTTTGTAGAACTTAATATGTACTACATTTTCTATTTATAAAACGTTAGCATAAACTTTGATATAATTACATAATTATTTACATTATTTTACATATCATTTGAAATATTACCTCCGGTAAATTGAATTTTAACCTTATATGTAAGTGTATCTTAACGTATTGCATATACAACTATAAGTAACTTTATCTTACTTTTATATACTAAAATTTTAGACATCACGATTTTATTCAAAGTGATGAGGCAGCGAAGATGAATCGGCGTATGAGGAAGCCAATCCGTTGTTGTTGTTTTAACGGAGATTCAATCCCCGTTGGGATGGTAAATATCATTTGTGTTGTCGTCGAGGTCATCTAACGGTAGGCCCAAGAAACGTGCTGTTTCGACGGGGTCGGACCAAAGGGAGGAGGGTGTTAGATGGGTAGGGTTTGTGGGGCATGCAAAGAGGTGGTCAGTGTCATGCGGAGACTCGTTGCATGCAGGACATACATCGAGTATGTCAGGGTCTATTCTGGATAAGTAGGAGTTTAACCTGCTACAGTATCCAGAACGAAGTTGCGCAAGGGTCACACGCGTTTCTCGCGGCAGCTGGAGCTCTTCGTCTGCGATGGGTGGTGGTTTAACTCCAAGAACGCCATTCACGGGAAGGGAGTCGGTGAAGGTGTTGATGGCTCCGCTGTGAATGGCGGTCAGTACCTGTCGAAAGTTAGTTGCGTCCGAAGTCCGGTCGGCTTACTGTACGACGTCGTCGACGTAATCCAGGAATGACCTCTTGATGCTCCTAGGAGGCGGTTCCGCTCCAAGCAGATGGCTGCTGGGGTGATTTTTGCGAAAGCATCCCAGCAGGAACTGCCTGGAGAGGAGTTCGTTATGCTCCTTAACCGGGAGCATGCGCGTCTCACTATGGAGGTGTTCAATCGGAGACATCAAGAGACATCCTGTAGTGGTCCGGAGTGCAGTATTTTTGCAGGTCTGAAGTTTCCTCATCTGCGTGCCACTGCATCCAGGTGACCATATGGGCGCTGCGTAATTGAGGACCGGCCGGCCGATTGCCTTGTATGTTGCCAACAACGTTTCTTTGTCTTTTCCCCATGTGCTGCCGGCTAGCGACTTGAGGATTTTGTTGCGGCTCTGTACTTTGGCGATAATCGCGGTCGAATGCGGAGAGAAGGAGCATAGACTGTCGAAAGTTACACCTAAAATCTTAGGATTATTGACAGTCGGAATTTTGACGCCGTCGACTGCAATGTTAAGCTCAAGTCTATACTCCTTCGTCCAGTTGGTAAATATGGTCGCTGTGGATTTGGTGGGGAGAGTGTAAGATTTCGTGCAGTGAGGAAACGAGAAAGATCGGAGAGGTAGCTGTTTACCTTCGAACACATGCCATCGATTCCATTGCCCGACGCCAATATCGTGCAGTCATCAGCGTACGAGGTTATGGAAACTCCCTCTGGTGGTTGTGGGAGTTTCGAGATGTAGAAATTAAACAGTAGTGGGGAGAGGACACCACCCTGCGGAACCCCCTGTTTAATTCTTCTCCAGTTTAGATGTTTTTACCTCGAAATAGTACGGATGACTGGCGACCGCTCAGGTAGTTCATGGTCCACCTCTTTAACCCTGGAGGGAGCGTAGTTGTTTCAATGTCCTGCAGTAGCGTTGTGTGATTGACCGTGTCAAAGGCTTTTGACAGGTCCAACGCTACGAGGATCGTTCTTTCGCAGGGTGGTTTTTGGTTGAGGCCACAAACTATCTGGGCGTTTATGACGCTAAGTGCTGTGGTGGTGCTATGCACTTTTCGGAATCCATGCTGGGGGCTGGCTAGGCTCAGGTGGTGAGTGAAGGTCGGGAGTAGCAAGGCCTCAAGTGTCTTCACTACTGGGGAGAGGAGAGTTATCGGGCGATAAGATTCCCCTTTGTTGGCGGGTTTCCCAGGTTTCAGTAGTGGGACCACTCTTCCGACTTTCCACACATCGGGTATTTGAAGAGTGGTCAGCGACAGATTAAGTACCTTGGTGAGATATTCTACTCCCGTCGAGCCTAGATGCTTTAGCATTAGCATGTTGATTCCATCAGGGCCAATGGATTTGGAGGATTTTGCTTTTTTGATGACACCCTGAACCTCCTCACCGGTGAAAGTAAGTGGCGCGCCGTCGTTTGGCATTTTGCGCAGCCGTCGGTTAACACATCGTTTAGCTTTGTCTACCGAAGGGTGCAGTATGAATTGCCGGCTAAAATAGCTCGCGCACTTCTTCGGGTCCGAAGAGGCATGACCATTGAATTGAACTTTAACTCGGTCGTCATGTCTCTTCGGGTTAGACAGAGCTTTGACAGTAGCCCAAAGGTCACTCACTCCGGTGGAGAGGTTGCAGGACTTCAGGTGTTCTATCCATTTCGTCCGCTTATGTTGATTTACCATACGCCGAATCTCCAAATTGAGATCCCGTATTCGGGGATCCCCGGGATCGGCATGGCGTAAGGTGTCGCGCTCATTAGCTAAAACGGCTGCTTCGGCTGGGAAATTGGGGCGGATTTCCGCTATTCTTCCAGCCGGTATGAAGCGAGCGGTAGCTGCTGCGATCACCTTGCGGAATTGACGTTCGCCAACGCATACGTCCGTAGGAATGGGTAGAGCGTTGAAGGTGCTCTCAGTAAATTCTTTGAAGCCGACCCAATTAGCTTTGTTAAAGTTAAAGTAGGTGCGGTTGTCCACAGAAACAAAATCAGGAGGCTTCTCGATCGAAATAATTATGGGCAGATGGTCTGATGCGAGAGTTAGCATAGGTCGCCAGGTTATGCTGTTTATCAGACCACCGCTAGCAATGGTAATGTCCGGCGAGCTATTACAGGTGCCCATAACTCTGGTGGGGGCTTCGTCATTCATTGTGCAGAATGTCGAATCGTCAATCTGTTCCGCCAGCTCCATCCCCCTACGATTATTTGACAGGCAGGAATGCCAAAGATCGTGGTGCGCGTTAAAGTCGCCTAGTACCAAACGGTTTTCACCACGAAGTAGCGCACTTATATTCGGGTGATATCCTGTTGGGCAACATGTAACTGGAGGGATGTATATATTAAATATTTCGAGCTCGACATCGCCTGACCGGATAGCTATACCCTGACATTCTAGGGTAGTATCCCTGGGGTCGATGTCTATATCGATTAGACGATACTGCACGGTGTTGTGCAATATGAAAGCTAGGCCACCACCATTATCTCGCTCGCGATCTTTACGTATAACGTTGAAACCTGCACAACTCAGAAGATCTGAGCGGCTGTTTAACTTGGTTTCCTGGACCGCAGCTATCGATAGGCGTTCCCGATTCATTAGTGCAACTATCTCCTCGATCTTGCTCTGGAGTCCGTTGCAGTTGAATTGAAGTAGCCGGGTTTGTCGCGGGTGTCCGTGGGTGATCCTGGGGGTGAGGGAGTGACGTGTGGGTGGAATTTGTTGCAGCTGTAGTACCCGCCAATCCGTCGCAACAGACAGTGGTGGTGAAACCTAGCTTTACTTTAAAAGACATTCAAGACAGCTTACCCTCGTTTAGTGGGACAGATACACTAGACATTCATGAATGGGTGAAAGAGTTTGAGGACAACGCTATCACATTAGGATGGAACGAACTTCAAAAATTTGTTTACGCCAAGCAACTTATGAAAGGGGCAGCCAAGTTGTTTTTGCGCAGCCAAGCCATTGTTAGGGACTGGGATACCTTGAAAGCCACTTTAATAGACGAGTTTGGTACTAAATTATCTTCTTTAGATATCCATCGCATGTTGCAAAATAGGCGTAAAAAGAGCAATGAGTCATTTAAGAAATATTTGTACACGCTTATGGAAATTGCGAAGCCAGTTAAAATGGACGAGGTTAGTTTAATAGGGAATTTTGTCGAGGGGATTCAAGATTGAATAAAACCATTTTATACCAGACACAAACAATAAAAGAATTAAAAGTGAATTTGCAGGTTTACGAAAAGGTGCATTGTTCGCGACAGTCGCTAAACAGGTCGCAGTATGCACAAGGTACTTCAAAGGGTTTAAATTTTCAAAGTGGTGACGACAAGAAGAAATGCTATAAATTCTCATCAACGACACATCTCGCAAAAGATTGTCATGGTACTAATAAGCAATATACCCTGCAAGACGGAGGTAACAGATTGCACAAACACATTGAAACATTTTCAGCTGTTCACTAACACTGTTACATTTTCTGGAATTTTCAATTGAATGGGAGAATACGTAAGTAAGATAGAGAAAAACTATCGACATTCTAAACATATTGTAATATTAACTTGCTAGAATAGGAGAGACGAATGCCCAATTTTTCAAGAAGAAGAAAACGAAAAGCGCAGTTTATTTTGGATTTTAAAGAGGTAAGTTCGTTACTTGATAATTTGATACTTTATAATTAATTTATATTATTTATATATACATATGTATATTATTAATTTCTTTTGTATAGAGAAACTAAAAGGCTTAACTAGGAGAAAAAGGTAAGCATTGTGAATTGAATGTTGTGTGTATAATTAAAAATTTTAATATTACAGAAAACATTTGGAGGATTCAAGTATATTGGGTACAACAAACAAATAAGAGAGTAAGTTTTAAATTAGTAAAGCTAAATAGCGCATATTTATTTCAAATAGTTGCTATAGATTATGCATTTTTGTGAAATATGTAATTTGTACTTTATATCTACATATATATGTATGTATATACATACATACATGTGTAAATGTAAAAAATTTAAAATCTAAATTGAAACGAGTTGTGCGGTTACAATTATAATTGTGCCGACTTTAGAATACCGTCCCACGATTTCGGGAATAAAATGGGTATTGTCGGATTAAAGAGGTTTTTCAGAATTAGTGAAGTGCTAGTGAACATAAAAAGCGAAATATATGTAAGTGTAAAATTAATTTACACCAGAAAACTTCTTGATCATTTCATAAGCGATTTTTTATATGAAGTTTTTGCTTTTTTTGAGAGCTGGAAACCCACCTTTAAACGCAAATATCTCGAATATTTAAATTCTTGAACTGGATAACCTCCTCCATAATTAAAAATGTTCATTTGTTCGTCCAAGATATCTGTTCGCATGCAGAATATCTAAAATTGTTTAAAATAAAAACAACAATAGTGTTTCATCATAAACATACATATACGCATTTCTGCTCCTAAGCAGGATTTTAAAAATTAAATTAAAATTAAACTTTTTCAAGCTTCAAGCAAATGAGGAGTGTCTTTTCAAAAAAGGATATTTACATTTTAATTTTTTTAAACTATTTATATAGTCTTTTCTTTAGTGCTGAAATACACAACTTCTTTACTTGGATGTTGATCTCAAAAAGATATGTCGCAAGTAAAAAAGGGTTAAATTATGTGTCCTAAACAGAAATACTATTTTTCGGTAAATCAGTAAATATTTCCCTTATAATGTTTTCTCATTTTACAAAAATTAATTAAGAAATAGATATTCTCTTTTAAAAAGACACTTCTCAACTATATTTTACTCCTGTAATATACTATTTGTAAGTATTTACAAATCAAAAATCTTTATCAAAGTAATATTTGTTGCTATATTGTATTTTTTAATTAAACGACCACTTAATATTTTTAATTTTATATAATAATTATATAATATTTTTTTTTTTTAGTTTTCGACGTGGATCCTATCAATCAGTTAAGTTTTAGTTTTAAATAATGAATAAGAAAACCTTTTCAAACTTCTTTGCGCTCCTCCAGCAGAACCATCAGAAATTGTGGTACCGTCACCATCGTCTGGCGGCCATGCAGGTATAATGTATTAATATATAAATATATTAGTATTTGTTTTATAAAAATACATTTATGTTTTTCAGATATAATCCAGAAGCTGAATGCTATTGAGACCCGTCTCACTGCCATTGAGAAGTCCCTAACAGACAAAGTAAGTAACGCAGTATTACAGTACCAAATTAAAACAGAAGCTAATTTTTATATTTTAATTTTCTAGATGCCAGTGAAGGCCGAGGTGCAGGCGCAAAGTAAATTATTGCGCGAATGCCGCGTCATAGCGGCAAAGACGCACCATTCAATTAGCCGCATCACCGGTGATTTGGAGGACGAGCATTACGTGGAGCTCGCTTCGAAACTGCCCATGTCATCGGAAAAGCACGTGCGCTTCGTGGAAGACAAACTTTCCCAAAAGGAAAGCACGGATGCTATGGTAAATATTTCGTTTTTAAATATTATGCGATTGTAATATAATTTACTGTAATTTTTTTTTACAGATGCGGCTAATATTGAAATCAAAGGGCGCAAAAGGCAGTGTGGACGGCGTACTTCGTGGTTTGTTTTCAGACGATGTAATGTACGATTATTTCCTGACAAGGATAAAAGCAGTATATGTGGGGAGCTCCGGAGATTTGTGGCCTTAAGCCACAATCGACAGGAAACATAAACTAAGGGCTAAACTAATATAAGTTTTATTATTATTACTTATATATATTAGTTTTAAGTTGTAAATATTAGCTTTAAGTTGTAGATATTAGTGGTTGTATATATTAGTTCTAAGTTGAAGTGTCTAATTTTACTTTTAAAAATATGAATTTTTACAATTATAATTTTTATACTCAAATAATTTGTATATAATTTTTCTGCCGAATGCAATAATAATAGGCATATTATTAATTTAATTAATATCTGATTTTGATTTTATTATTAAATAAAGCAAAATAATTAAAAAAATGACTTTTATTTAAAATAATTGAATTTGCTAGAAGTAACAAATGGGTAACAGAAATGCTTGTTCCTGCTAACATGATTACATGTTAAAGGTAACAAACTGATAACCAAAATAATAACACTAACAGATATTCGGGTAACAAATACTTTTTGTTATCAATAACACATAGGTAAGCTTTGCGCTAACGAAAGAATTTGTTACCCGTAACATACTGTGAAGAGATTTGCTAACAAATGTATGTATTCTGTTAGAACAAGGCAGCATGCGATATTTGCCATTGGTTAGAGCGAGATAACCATTGAACATTAAATAGCTATGTGTTACTTTTTTCCCACTCTCTGAACAAAAGTAACAAATATTTTAACGAATGCAAAAGTGAACAATAACAACTCGTTTACACGTTTGCTAACAACTACCCGTCTTGCAGGGTAAGTAAGTGTTTTAAATGTGGAGAGATAGGGCACAGAAGTTTTGAGTGCAAGATTGGTGCAGGCAAGCAAATAAAAAAAGAGAAAAGTGTAGTTAACGCTATGTTTAATTCACCTTGGAGACAGACCAGTGGTTTGATTTTTAAACGTATCCAGATAAACAGTGTTATAGTCAACGCCATGGTTGACACAGGATTCGATTTAAGCTTACTGAGGTATGACATTTTAAAAAAAATGGGGTATTCGCAATTAAGCAACGACAAACGTAGATTACTCGTTATTAAAGAAAGTGAGCTAAACACAATAGGCAGTATAACTAAGGAAATAGAAATAGACAATATCACAATCAAGATTACTTTTCATGTTACCAAAAGCATTGACTTACGCTATGAGGCAGTTATCGGTAATGATATCCTTAAAGTAGCAAATATTGCGTTTGAAGAAGGCTCCGCCGAGTTTACTAGAAAAATTCAGAAAGATTTTGGAGTAAAAACTACTACCAATATTGATGGCGCGAAATCCGTTTCTTATAATAGGGAAAAATGTAATAGTGTTAATCTTCTTGCACGGGAGTTCACGTCTCTTTGTTTACAAAATGATTGAGATGACGATAAGACTGTTTCCTCCTTGAACTTAACGCATTTGTCGGCTAGAAAGCATTCTATTGTATATTCCATGGTTAAACAGTATGATCCAAAACCCAACTCTAAGTCCGAGGTACAAATGAAAATTATTGTATCTGACGACGTTCCTATTTTTCAAACTCCGCGCAGAGCTTCGTATATTGATCAAAAGGCAATAGATGACCAAGTCAGCACTTGGCTGAAAGATGGCATAGTCCAGCCGAGCACTTCTGAATACGCTTCACCAGTAGTCCTAGACTCAAAATAGGATGGTACAAAACGATTATGTTGCGATTTCAGAAAGTTGAATGAAAAAATTGTTCGGGACAATTTTCCCATGCCTCTTATTGATGATGTGCTAGAAAGACTTCAAGGGGCAAAAATTTTCACAACGCTTGACTTAGCTAATGGTTTCTTCCACGTCCCAATGGAACTTAGTTCCAAACGGTATCTTTCGTAACACACAGTGGACAATTTGAGTTCAATTTCGTACCTTTTGGAATCTCCAATTCGCCCGCTGTTTTTTGCCGATTTATTTCCGAAATTTTTCGTGATTTAGTCCAAGAGGGAATAATTGTTGTTTACATGGATGACATAATCATTCCGGCGCAAGATGAGGATGACGGGGTGGAAAAGTTGAAAATTGTTTTAAAGAGAGCAGAGAGTTTTGGATTAAAGATAGAGTGGCAAAAGTGCCAATTTCTATTGAAAAGAATACAGTTCCTAGGGTACGTAATTGAGAATGAAGGTATAAAACCCTCAGTAGATAAAGTAAAGGCTGTAAACTCATATCCAATGCCTCGTGATAAGAAATCATTGCAAAGGTTTTTAGGCTTAATGTCTTATTTTAGAAGGTTTGTCGAAGGATACGCGGTAATTTCAAAGCCTTTAAGCGACTTACTGAGGAAAGACAGCGAATATAAGTTGAATGAAGCACAGCTTCTAGCATTTGAGCAGCTCAAATTAGCGCTAGTTAAAGCTCCGGTTTCGAAAATCTACAACCAAAACGCGGAAACTGAGATACATACAGATGCCAGCATGTACGGATATGGTGGTGTTCTTTTACAAAAAGATGTTGATGACCAGCAGTTGCACCCCATTCAGTATATGAGTCGGAAAACCAGACCAGAAGAACAAAAGTACCACTCATACGAACTGGAGGTACTCGCGATATTAGAGGCGTTGAAGAAATGGCGAATTTATGTTATGGGAAAGAAAATCAAGATCGTTACTGATTGTAATGCTTTCGCGCTATTCATAAAAAATAGAATAGCACGTTGGGCCATGTACCTTCAAGATTTTTATTATGTTATTGAAGACAGGTCCGCGTCAAAAATGAAACATCTTGATGCGCTCAGCAGAATGTCGATATGCTACTAGAAGATTCACTAAGCTTGCGTTTGAAAGCAGCACAACAAGGCGATGATGGGGTTAGGACAGTATATAAAATTTTGGAAAAAGATACTTATGAGTATTTTTATTTAAAAGGTGGGGTACTATACAAAGATCCAGTTAAGGAGTTGGTGGTAGTTCCACAGGCAATGGAGGAAGAAATTGTTCGCATGGCTCATCGCCACGGGCACTGGGGGCAAGGAAGACGCAAGATTACATAGAAAAAACTTTTTATATTCCAAATATTGGATCAAAAATTACACAAGTAGTGAAGAACTGCATTGAATGCATTATAGGAGAGGCAAAATTAGGGAAAAAAGAGTGATTACTAACTCCTATAGATAAGGAAGACAAACCACTTGGTACTTGTCATTTGGACCACGTTGGCCCAATGGAGTTGACGCATAAAAAGTATAACCATTTGCTTGTTGTAGTGGACGCGTTTAGCAAATTTGTGGGGCTGTACCCAACTAAAAGTACAGACTCTGCATCCGTGTTAGAGAGGCTAGAAAAACAGGCATCTATCTTTGGCAATCCCCGTCGGATAATTACAGATAGGGGCACAGCTTTTACGGCGAAGTGTTTTGAGGAATACTGCAATAGAGAAGGAGTTCAGCACCTCCTTATAGCAACCGGCGTTCCTCGTGGAAACGGGCCGGTCGAACGTATTCACCGCATTATTCTACCGTTTTTAACTAAATTGTGCCACAACAACCCAACAAACTGGTATAAATACGTTGATAGAGTTCAACGCTTAATTAATAATTCACCTTCAAGGAGCACGAGCTTCGCACCATTCAAGATACTGACAGGGTTAGACACGCGGACAGCTGCTGATGTAGAGCTACAAGAAATATTAGATAGGTCGATATTTGAGGAGTTAGAAGCTGAACGTAACCATCAGAGATAAAGAGATCCCCAACTCTCCTGTGACTGCATTGGGTAGGTTTTGACGTTTTGCAATTGGAATGACTGGAACGGCCAGATTGAAATTAAACCAAAAATATATATGAACGGAGAAATTTGTTGCCGCCGTTCAAAATCGTTAATAAAAATTTAAAACAATGAAAATCAAAGAAAATGCGAAATTTAAACATATTTCATGAAACGTTTTGTAATTTGATGCATAATAGAATTCATTTTCTATTACAAATGATTAAAAACATTCATTAATTGACAACTAACAGGCTTAATTCACCTTATTAAGTATTGAAAGATCGAAAGTCAGTTGTTTTAATATATCATAAAATCATAAAAAAGGATTTAAGTAGTTTCGCCATATATTAATTTGTTTTAATTTAAATGCCCAAAAATTATTATTTTGTTCGATGTGGCCAAAATGGAAAATGTTATAAAAAACGCTTATTTTGAGGCGCTCTCACACTGGAATAAGTTGGGCATCCCATTATCCCTGGTAACCATATTAGAAAACATGCCTTAGAAAACATCTCCAAGGTACAAGAGAAGAATAAGAAAACGTTTAACTCCAAAAGAAGACAGGAAACGTCGTATAATAAAGGTGACCTAGTAGCAATTAAGAGGACTCAATATGGTTCGGGTTTAAAACTAAAAGCTAAATGCCTTGGACCGTAGGAGTAATGTAGGAGTGACATATTAACAACATTATAATTACGATAAAATGCAGCCCTACATACTTAACGCACCCAACTAAAACTTGACGAAACAAGGACGCGACGCTGACTCGACTGACGGACAGTTGCTTTTCAATTTTCAATAAAGACACTTCTAATTATTCGAAACATACATATATTTTTAGTTATGAAATGTTAGCGTCAATATATTTAATTACAATTTTATGTACATATATTTTTATTAGAAATAATAAAATTAATAATTTAAAAATTAAAAAATTAAAAAGTTTTGTTTGAAATTTTAATAAATTTTTAAAGTAGGAATCAAAAAATGCAACCCTGCTTCAGCTATTTAAAAAGAGAAAATGCAGAGCAGGGCAGCTATACTTTTTTATATGACACTGCTGAATGAGCGCAACAAAGATGTATGATCACATGTATACGTGCGTGAGTGGGTAAAATTGTCGCTCGGCCTATGGCAAAGTACACATGTTTACCCTATGGATTACCCACATTCTTACCCACTGATTTTCTGTTTTTTTTACCCGCTCATGGTTGGCAGGGTACCCTGCCTACCAAGCGGGTAGCCGTCTTGTGACAAATATTCCAATACAACTACACATTTTTTCTCTATACACTAACACCAACGCACATTTTCGGGTTATTTTTTGTTTACCTAAATGCGATGAAAAAAAGTTTGTTTCATTTCTTGATTAATTTGAATGAGTGCGAAGGAGAAAACATAATTGTCAATAGTGACAATAGAAAATCCCAAAAAGGGAATAAAAAAACGATTGAAAGACGCATGTCGTTCGTGATCGTACCATCGTAAAGGAGGCTCGTACAACAAGAAGGTAAGTACAGCACTTTTCGGATATAAGCCCACCGGTTAAAAGATTTCCCCGCTTATAAGGAAATGAAATCAGGTCACAAAAAATTCCACATAAACAATATACAGAAAAATCCCCGGTTAATGTGTTCCCCGTTTAAAAGGTCTCCCCGCTTATAATATTGAAAATGTGCGAGCCATTTAAAGAAATCCATACAAAAATCCCCGGATATAAGAATGAAAAATCTGACAACACTTATTTGATTTTTTTTGCGGTATAACAGTCTGTAAAAACATACGTTTGTTGATTAATGGCGGTAAATGTGAAAGTTTGGCAAAAGTGTAAGTGAAGTAATTTTTATGTTTGCAAAATTTATTAGGGTTTATTTTTTACAGGATGGCTGGTAACAAAAGAAAGACAAAATTTATAACTACATTTAATTTATATCAGAAATTTGAAGATACAATTGCAATTACAATTAGAAAAAATCGTTGAGAGCCTGGCAGATGCAAATACACAAAGCTCATTTGAAACATACATATGTATATTGTATGTGATGACGACATTGCATGCTATGGCAATTGGACTCATGAGGAAATTGTCAGTTCCATTGTTGATGTAGAAGCAGATCCACTGCAAATTGATAACGACGGGTCTGAAGATGAAGAGGAAACGCTAAAAACACCGTCACTTGCAGAAGTTCTGTATTGCATTCACAGCCTCAGAGCCCACTTCCTGCCAAAAAATAAATACATTGCTGAATTAGAAAGCATGGAAGGAGACATTCTCCATAATGAGATGTCTTCCAATCTAAAATAACATTTTTTTTTTTAAATGTAATTTTTTAAGACTTTGTTTTTTAAAAAAATGTAATTTTTTAAGACTTTGTTTTTTAAAAAAATGTAATTTTTTAAGACTTCGTTTTGTGCAAAATTTTTTCAAGCATGGGCGACAAAGATCTCATTTGTTCCTTACATTTTTATGTTTTGTTTTTTATATGAATTTTACTAGTTTTTTTCTGTTCACTATGTAGTGATGAATACATATACTAAATTACTTTTAAAAAGTATCTAATAAATATTTACGTACTCGTAGCTTAAAAAAGTGGTTGTTTCATATGTGCACTTTTAAATAAGCCTCAAAAGGTACATAAAGCGGGATTTTCATATAAGCCCTAAAAGTGCTATTATCCGGGGTTTTCATATAAGACTTCCCCGGATAAAGTGTTTCAATTTTGAGCATTTCGCTCGGCTCTTATATCCGAAAAATACTGTAAATAAATTTTATGTGATTTTTAACAACATTTTGAAACTAATTACTTCATTTATTTTATATATATAGCATTGGAAATCAGAACTGAATTGGAAGTAGTAGCAGCAGCTATATCATCAGAAGCGGCAAATATCAATTGTTAAGTAAGTATGTGAAAAAAGTGTGTGTACTTTGAAATTGGACTGCGCAGTCCAATATAATACGCAAAAATAAATACATACATATGTATGTACATATGTATTTTATGCGTTTAAGGCGGCCTGCACAATCCAATATAACATGTGAAAACAAATGTTTGCTTTATATTTTAAATAATCAGATAAAATTATTCTTTTATTTCAGATATTATTATGATTTTTATTTAATTAATCTTTGCTTTCAGAGTAAATTCTATTCGTATTTAATATATTTTATTTTTTCAGTTTATATTAATCTTTTCTTTTAGATATTGCAAATTCAATGTAATTATTATTTATTTTCAGGTATTAATAACCTTTATTTGGTTTCAATCTTTTTTCAGATATTTGTCTTTTGTTTTCCGGTATCAATAATAATACATTTTTTTTAATTAAATATATTTTTATTTATATACACTGTTACACATTTTTTGTAAACATATAAAAAATAAAATAAAAATTTTAAAAATTAAAAAATTTAGTTTGAAATTTTAAGAAATTTTAAAAGTAGGAATCAGAAAATGCATCCCTGCATCAGCTATTTAAAAAGATAAAATGCAACCCTGCATCAGCGATTGGGGATATTAGAGCAGGACAGATATACTTTTTTATATGACACTGCTGAATGAGCGCAACAAAGATGTATGATCACATGTATACGTACGTGAGTGGGTAGAATATTCGCTCGGCCTATGGTAAAGTACACATGTTAACCCTATTGATTAACCACAGGCTTATCAACTGATTATCTGGTGTTTTACCCGTTCATGGTTGGCAGGGAGATATTTAATATTAGTGGACTGTATACATATGTATGTGTTTATAATAAATATTAAATGGTAACCCTTGGCTCATGTTCATTTTTGAACAGTTATCAAGGCGAAAAATACGTGATATGTACGGAGTGTTGACTCAACGCCAATACCAAAATTGGTTTGCAAAATTTCATTCCGACAATTTCGAGCTTGAGGATGCACCACATCCTGGAAGGCATCTTGAAGCCGAAGTGGATAAAAAAAGATTTTGGTCGAAAAACTCAAGAGATTGCTGAAAGATTATAATTTTTAACGTGACTGTTCATAAGCACATGAAACGTCTGGGATCAATTTCGAAGCTTGGGTTTCTCTTATTTTTACAGAACGAAAGTTGTTTTCACGCATTAACGACTGTAATTTGCTTATCAAACGTCAAAGAAGTGATCCGCATTGTTACTGGCCAAGGAAACCGGGTTGTTTACAAGTATGTAAAGCACAAGTAGTAATGTTCTAAAATGAATGAACCAGTTCAAACCACTTCGAAGGCCCATAGTCATAAAAAGAGCTTATGTTGTCTGTTCGGTGGGACTTTAAAGGGATGGATTACTTTGATCTTTTGCCCGACAATACCACGATTAGTTCTGAATTGTATCGGGGCATCTCGACAGGATAAAATTTATCTTATACTAACTCCATACCAATTAGTATTCCATATATTGAAAGCAATAAGCTGTCACTTCAGCAGTTTGACAGCGCAGTTTTCATTTCTAAGAAAATTTCGAAGAGGCAACATATCCCATTTGCACATACATATGCCGACGGCATTTTCATTTCGGTAATATGAAATTTAGTAGAGCGAGTATTAAGACGTTTGTGTTATATTATAAAAATAAAGTACGTTTTCAAAATAACAATTTTCCAAAAAATTTATTTTTAGTTTAATTAATTTCCAGAAAAATTATGCAAACTGGGTTGGGAATGAGTGAAGTCTTAAATTTAATAAACTTTTACAAGCATAAATCAAAATATCATTGCTTATTTGAAATTTATTATTTTAATTGGTATATAAAATTTGTACCGCAAATATTATATAGTAGTCCAAAAATATGACTTCTTATTTTTCCCAGAAATACATTTGTAAAAAAAGATCTTTATCCTTTTTTTATTTTCCACATAAACGATTTAAACAGTCCAAGAGCTCAAAACATGCGCTACATCAGCTACCTACCCTACGCCTTTGCGCAAATGATTATGTTACGGTAACAAATGCCCACATACAGATTTGGCAATGGCAATAGCAATAGATTAGGCACTTAGTATGCCATAAATTTTATCCTGTCGAGATGCCCCGTATTGTGATCAGCTGAACAAAGTGAGTGATGCCCTCAAATGGAAGAAGACAGAATTGATCAATTCCACTACAAGTTAAACAAGGCTATCGCGCGACCTCATACAAGGTGCTTTCCAAAGTAAACAAGACTTAAAAAAACATAACAAATGGCTTTTTTCGGCAAAATCAGTTTATTGTATTCAAAACTATTTCATTCAAAATATGTAGTCTCCCTCTGCTTCAATACAGCTTTTTGCACGGCTGCTTTTTGTTTTACCTCGTTGGCCGGTATGGCCGCCAGTATGCCGGTACAAGCCTTTTGAATGGCCTCTACGTCTGCGTAACGCTTTCCTTTCATGGGCAAATGCCTTTCTCCGAAAAGGAAGAAGTCGCACGGTGCCATATCAGGTGAATACGGGGAGCGGTTAATGGTTAAAATGTGATTTTTGGTCAAATAATCGTCCTTCGAAGGTTGGGTTCTGAGCAATTTATGGTAGTCAGTCAATTTGTGCGGAACAAACCGTGCACACACCATTCGTAAGCCCAAATGCGATAAAACGATGTTTTGGAGATGTTCAATTCCATTTCCATCAATTTCAATGACGATTTCGGTTGATTTTTGATGAATTCACGCACAGTTTCGATGGAATTTCCGGTGATCACGGATTTTGATTGGCTCACATGGTGATCGTCATTTATGTTCTCACGACCACTTTGAAAAAAATGCAATAACTAGATGGCGCCACCAGGGGCGCTAGATTCAAAAAGTCCTGTTTACTTTGGAAAGCACCTTGTACAAGTTTGATAACTCACCAAAAGCTTTTTCAGCTTGAAATTCTGAAATTTTTCTAAATAAAACAATTAAAAAAATTAAGTTTTTGCCGTAAAAAGTCATTATTATAATAAGAAAGAGGAAAAGGAAAATTATTGGATCTTACCTTTTCAAAAACATAAATAAAGGGAGTGAAGATGAATTTCTAGCGACCTTGATGAAAGCCTGCCTCCAACCTTCCCACCGATACAACCCTCGCCAAACAAATTTCTTCATCTAATATTAAATTATTCAGTCGCAACAGATAGAAGAGAAAGGAAATGCGAATAAAAATTCAGAAAAATATTCGGCATCGACGGAACGGAACTACACTTTTTTCATTTTCGCCAGTTAACACTCAACAAGAACTGTTTCGATTTGCAACTCAAGTGGTACTCAACCGCCAACTTCAGCGTCGAATTGCAATGCAAAAGAATTTAACGAGCGGCATCTGGCAAATAGGAGGCGTGCCGAAGGTAAACACATCGACAGAGAGACGGAAACTGCATTAATGAGCAGCATCTGGTTGTTGCGCTTGAGGCAATACGCGGTGGCAATGTTGCAAATTGCATGTATGTATGCATATATGTGTTAATGTGTGTGTATTTACGTGCTAATTTTTGGTTTTGTTTTGTTCTTGTGGTACGTAAAATCTCTTATTTCTATAGAAAATCAGTAGGAGTAATGGTTTTTGCCACCCAGGTTGCTACGAATTTTTTATTGAATTTTCCGTTATCGTGAATTCTACAATTTTATCTGAAATTTGCCCGAAACTCTAATTCAGTGGTTCAAATGTGAGAGCCTGCAGATATCTGAAAATTATTTGCATATAGTGAAGTTTTGGCGACATCCTTAAAAAACTAACTGTCGCAGATGCAGGTAAAGCATATCGAAATCGAGTAATAACCACGCCCATCGCCCACAATACGGTTATAGTTCTTTATAATTCATATGTCATAAACGAATCGACCGATTTCTATTAAATTTGAAGTACTCTCGACACGGGTTGAAGAAGAGCGAAATCGGGTAATAACCACGCCCAACGGCATATAGTTCAATGTCCGTAGCATCTTTTTCGTTACAAAAAATAACAATTTTATGCAAATAAAACATGACTCAAATACTAATCTTGACATATGGAAACGTTGATCCAAATCGGTCGAAATTGGTTAATGATTTTTTGATGCATAAGCAAAGTTTTTGAAATCAGTCCGGTTCATACCTTAGCCCAGGGCCCAACGACGAATGTTGCCAATTTCCTTCAACAAAATTACCATAAAGTAACGGGGGATACAAGTATTTTTTATTTCAATAGTTTATAATGGTTGGACTTTATTACGAAAACTCATGTTCTGTAAGGAATGTGGTTTACACGCTTCGCTCAGCTTATGCTCAACATAATTGGCCTACTAAACACACTATTCGCATCATCATCACCCATCTTGAGACGCAGCATTCATTATTAGATAATATTCGACCGAATAGACTACGTACGCAATTAATAAACAAACAAAGAAGGGCTAACCAAACATTTTAAGCTCTGGCAACTTGCTGGAATCAAAGCCAGGGAAATACTTTAAGGTATAAATCCTTAACCAGATGAACGGAATCTAAGAAATTTTTACCTACATATACTATATATAATTCATATACTGACAGCCATATAGGGTTTGTTAGAAAAACGAAAACCATTATATGTAGTACTTGCAAACTAGTTCTACTTAAAATATTGGTTTGTAGTACATGCTATGTATCAGATGTACAGAAGATTTTTCCGCTTTTCTGTTGAAATTTTTTCTGAATTTCCTTCTGGAGTTATAGCGTCAGGAAAGAAAACCCGACTTATTTTTATATAGTAGAATATGGAAGTTGGGGTAGTATCGACCAGTTTTTATCTATTTTTCATAATACCACATACTATTAACATGTCACATACTAAAAAACTAATCATAAGAGTAAAGTCAGCCGGAAGTTCGAAAAATTTATTATATAGCGGATGGGTCAAGTTTTCGCTCAGATTTATCTACTTTAGACACAAAGCTACGCTGTTATGAGCAAAACACGCTCTCTCATTTTCATTGCTTTAACTCACATATGTATGCACAAAGTCACCCGATAATATGGGAGCTAAGGAAAGTATTGGCCCGATTCAACCATTTTTGACATACAGACATACCATTGTCAGAAAAAGACTATCTCTGATTTTCAATTATACAAGTATATCACACACATTGACCAATATTTTCGATCAAAAATCAACTATAGGTACTGGGGTTCACATATTCGGTACCAAGGTTCTGGAACATTTTTTGTTAGATTTGAACAATTTTTGGTCATAAGGTGGCACATACTAAAGACAAAACTTGTGCAAAGTTTAATCCCGTTATATTAACTGCTTCTTGATTTGTGTACTGAAAATTGAACTAATCAAGTGGATTTAAAAATTGTGCTATATGGTAAGTAGGCGCGGTTGTACTTCGATTTCGTCCATTTTCGCTCTGTGGCAAAGAAATATGAAAAGAAGAATGCCACATGCAGAAATTTTGTCGAAATCGGTGTGTTAGGTCCTGAAATTTCCATTTTCCAATTTTTACACCGGCTCCCATAAAGCCCTCTCATAGCATCTCGTGGGTAAAATTTAATGTCTCTGGCGTATTTAGCTATTGATTTATTTCGCTTTTAGTAGTTTTTAACGGTTCCGTTACATGGGGAGTGAGAGGGGTTATCCTCCGGTTTTATCCATTTTCACCCTGACGGTAGAAGTTCTTATTAGATATCTTCTTAGCAAATTTGGTTCTTGTAGCTTAAACGCTTTAAGAGACATGTACATCAAAAGTGCCCTTTGCTGATGCGATCCTCTGTGTCAAATTACAGTCTTATATCTTAATTTAGTGATTAGTTATGGTACTTTATATGTTTTCGGTTAATGGCGATTTATGTGGCCCATCAATGAATTCGAACTTTTTTTGTACTAAAAAACCCGTGTATGAAGTTTCATTAAAATATCTCAATTTTTTCTCAAGTTACAGCTTGCACGGACGGACAAAATTTTGTTCAGCGGTGAGGCCCATTTTGGGCTCAATGGGTATGTAAACCAGCAAAATTCCCGCATTTGGGACGAAGAGCAACCTGGAGAAATTCAAGAGCTGCCATTTCATCCAGAAAAAACTGACGGAATCATCGGTTCATATTTCTAAAAGATCCCGGTGAAAACGTAACCGTTAAAGGCGACCGTTATCGCACCATGGTAAGCGACCATTTGATGCCTGAAATTGAAGTTCGTGATCTCGGCAACATTTGGTTTTAACAAGACCTCTCCACTTCCCACACATCTTATCAATCAATGTATTCATTGAGAGAACACTTCGTTGAGCAAATAATTTCACGTTTTGAGCCGGTCGATTGACCACCAAGATCGAAAATTGGACTCAACGGATGAACCATCTAAGACGTAGCCGCGACCAACATCTGAAAGAGATAATCTTCAAAAATTAAATGCCAAAGAATGTATTTTCGAATGATAATAAATATTCCCCATTAAATTAGAACTTTCTGTATTTTTTATTTAAAAAAATAGGAAACCTCGAAATAGATCACCCTTTACATGGGTTATGGCTATATTTCTGGTTATGCAGTTACCGATCTTGCTTCCAGGTTTGCGCGACTTAAGCAATCTTAATTGAAAGTGTGGTCCTAGACCATCATTTCTTTTTTAGGCCTGAAATGATACCCTTTGTAACTAATTAAAATTTAACGCAATAAACTTGTAATAATTGGGATGAAACAAAAGCAAGAAAAAATATTCTTTGAAATGAAAGTTGCCAATGAAATAGAAAGTGATCAACTATTCGACAAGTTTCTTTGGTGAGTTTCAATTAATTCTTTGGTTTAAACTTCATTATAATAGCAACAAACAGGAAACGAATACATATACAGGGTTACCCACTCGAAGTGTTACCAAATTCAAACTGCTATAACTACCACACTATTAATGACAGCGCGCTTAAATTTACACCAATAACAAATCATTCCATTGTTTACAAGCGTACAAAAACATTTTAGTCTGTGTCGTGTGAAAAAAAAGTTATACGTGATGGAATTTAAACGTAATAGTGTGATTGCTATATATTTGGCTGGAAAATCACAAGCAGCAATTGTTCGTCAGCTAAAACATCTCGAAGTGAACAAAATGTTTGTGTATCGCACTATAAATCGTTACAATGATACTGGCAGCATCGCAAAACGCCATGGAGGTGGTCATAAGAAAACAGCAACATCCCTGAGATGATTCGAAAAGTGAAGGCTCGACTTCAACGAAATCCACGTCGAAGTGGCAATCAAATGGCTAAAGAGCTGAAAATTTCGCAAAGTTCAATGCAACGACTGTTGAAAAATGAGCTAAAGGTCAAGCCTTACAAGTTCCAAAAAGGACACAATCTTACACCGCAGCAAAAAAAAGTTAGACTCGAAAGAGCGAAGGAGTTGTTACACTTGCACGAACGTGGCGAATTTCCGAACATTGTGTTTTCTGATGAGAAGAATTTCCCTATTGAGCAATACATAAATTCTCAAAATGACCGTGTTTACTTGACCGAACGCACGTACGAGAATTTAAGCCTACGAATGGCCACCCGAAGTAATTTCCCATCGCAAGTGATGGTATGGGCTGCCGTGACCGCTGATGGGCGCTCTCCAGTCGTTTTCGAGCCTTGTGTCAAAGTAAATGCGACTTATTATCGTGAAAATATTTTGGAAGGTGCTTTAGAGCCGTGGGCACGTAAACACTTCGGCCGGAAAGAATGGACGTTCCAACAAGAATCGGCGCCGTCACATAAAGCGAGAATTAACCAAGAGTGGTTAAAAAATCATGTTCCACGCTTCATTTCGTCGACACAATGGCTTTCGAATTCACCAGACGTAAATCCGATGGACTTTTCCATCTGGTCCATTTTAGAGAGCAAGGTGCGGACTAAAAAATACACCAGTATGGATGCGCTCAAGAAAGCGATTGTACGTGAATGGGCCAAAATACCACAAGCTCACATTCGTGCAGCATGCAACTCGTTTTTTGACCGTTTGAGGGCCATAGTCAAGGCAAAAGGTGGCCATATCGAGCTAAAGTGAATGGATTCTAAATTTTTTATTATTTTCATATATTTTTGTCATTGGAATCAATAAAAATATTATCAAACTAAAAAATTATAGTCGTTTGAATAGGTAACACTTCGAGTGGGTAAGGTGTTTTTTTAAGGAATAAATTTTACTATAGGGATAACTTTCAAAGTCTCACTTAATGTATCGGTAGCAAATTATTATGTAAAGTTTTTTTATTTCCATAAGCAAATCTGCAAACATACTTAGCAGTACGAACAGTCTTAAAGAGCCTTTGTAGCCTCCCAGAATCATTTCAAGAACTTGGAATTATATTACTTTTACCGGGTGTATGTTGAATAACTCGTTGGAAAATAAAGTTTAGGGATATTATTGCTCATATAGGACCGATTATGCGGAACAAATACTTAAACTTGACCAACATTATGATCGTAGTATAAAATTTTCTTCGATCAATAAATGACAATGACAAATTTTCGAAAAATTTTGGCCCTAAAATTACTAGAAATTTAAATTTTATATTGCAAAAAAACGTCTAAAAACTGGTTGACGTCATTGCCAACCTCTGACATTAATAAATTTTTCCGTAATTACTTAAACACTTACTTACATAATTTGTGATGGAACTTTTCGGGAAATAAATTTAAATAGTTTATCTGAAAATAAGTTGCTCCAAAAGTTATAAGCGGCAACTGAGCAGCAGAACAAACTTTAGTATTGCTGAATCAATTGCCAAAAGCAGATATTTATTTATACACATTCGTGAACTGTAGGAAATTGTGCTATTTGATAAGGAATGTTGTCAAGTATTACTTAAGTAATTACATATAAGTGTATACCCTGCCCAGACTGAGGTGGCAGATTGCACAAACACATTGAAACATTTCTAGCTGTTCACCCACACGGTTAAATATTCTGAAATTTCAAATTAACTTGGAGAAAGCTTAAGTATAGAGAGAAAAACTATCGTCATTCGAAACATATTGCAATATTAACATGCTAAAATAGGAAAGGCGAATATGTATATGGAATTGGATTTTGAAGAGGTAAGTTCGTTCTTCGATAATTTTATATTTTATATTTAATTTATTTTATATACATACATATGTACATATATAGAAAATGGTAAAGTAGACATGACCAATAAGATAGCGTTGTGGTTTGTATGCTGTTTATAAAACTAAAACTCTTAATATTACAGACAATTTGGAGCATTCCTAGATCATCATATTGAGGATTACAAATCAATTCAGGTGGGTAAGTTATAAAGTAATAGCTTTACAAAATAAAGAAATGTAGTTCGATAATATATACTTATGTAACATTTAATGTATGCCTTATTCATCTTTTGGTGCTACAAAAAATATTATACTCTTGCAACATGTTGCTGTTAGCAGTGAAAACGTTATTGCCAATTTGGTTGAAGCTACGATCTTAACTGCTAAATCAAATGATCCGCGTAACCAGCGTTACCAACCCTACTGTTTTAACAGTAGATTTGCTGTTTTCACATTGATGACCATGTTTTCTGCTTCATTCCAATTTTCTACTGTTTTTCGCGTTCAGCGCCAACTAATACACTACTATGCAAACATTTTTTGATAACCACTACGCAATAAAACGCAATGACAAACCACTACGTAATAAAACGCATTGACACTAGATGGCAGTATCTTCTTTATATTTTTACGCACGGGGAAATCCCTATTTATGAATAACAGCTACACCGACCGTGTAGCCTACACGCCTATTGTATTGCGTAGGTATTGTTTTATAGTCACAAGTCACAACACCTTGAACAGTTTCTTTGAATTGCGGCGTCTATTTTGAAAAAATAATAATTACAAAGTTTTTGATAAAATGAGTAGTGATTCATCGACTGAAAAAAGTCCTCCTAAGAAGAAAAATGTGAAATATGAACAGAAATTCGTAAATTCGTGGTTAAAAGATGATAGGTTCAAAGGCTGGTTAAAGAAGAGCACTAAAGATGAGACTTATTTCTTTTGTTCTGCGCGTAATTGCGACAGAAAATGTGGTATACACGAACTGCTACGACACAAAGATTCAACCAAACACGCGAAGAATAGTTTGAAGTTACAAAAACACCAAAAACTGACATCAATGTTTACCTCAGCTTCCAACTCACAAGATACAAAAATTGCAGCTAAAGCGGGTGAAGTAAAAATGGCCTGCTTTATTGCTGAGCATAATCAGTCTTTTAACATAACATCTCATTTGAATAAATTGATTTGCGCTATATGTCCAGATTCGAAAATTGCCGAACAATTATCTATAAGCCGCATAAAAGCTAGAGCTATTATTGTTAATGTAACTGGGCAGACAGCTGATGAAAATATAATAGAGATGTTGATTTGCATTACTTGTTGACGAAAGCACAGATAAATCTACGATAAAACATTTAGCGCTTGTCGCTAGAATAGTAAAATTAGATTTCAGCGTTGAAGATAGTTTTCTGACTTTAATACCAATCGTAGATGGTACAGCAACAGCGTTGTATGGCAAAATAGTAGAATATTTTGTTGAAAAAAATATTCCTTACAAATCAAACATGATAGGCTTTGCTTCTGATGGCGCTAACGTCAAGTTTGGATTGGTCACTTTGTTTCAAAATGACATACCTCACCTTTTTACTATGAAGTGCATTTGTCATTCTTTTAACCTATGCGCATCATACGCATGTGAGGAATTGCCAAGGGGCGTGGAAGATTTCTGTAGAGACGTACATATATAATCACGTACAAAATTCACCAAAACGTATTGGAGATTTCAAAACATTTCAAGCATTCACAAATATTAAACCCCACAAATTACTCCACCCTAGCCAAACCAGATGGTTGTCGCTTATTGAGGTAGTAAGTAGGCTTCTGGAACAATTACCAGCTATAAAATTGTATTTTCAAGCTGCAGTTCATGTAGATAGATTACTTTACCTATATTTACCGATCTCAATAAAAAAATGCAATCCGAGACTCCGAAATTATATTTACCATACGACAAAATACTGACCGCATACACAACGATCTTGGAATGCTTTGTACAAGCTGAATATTTGAATCTCACTGAACGAGAAAAAAAATTAAGCACAAAATATTTTACACGCAAAAGAAACTAAAATATTAAACCTTGACTTTTCGAGTGAGCAGAAACATTTACCGATGCAACATACTTATATACGTTGGTGGAATGGTGCCAAATTTGATCAGAAGAAAGAGAGAATTAGGAGAACTAGAGGAAGAACAACTGAAAAATTTCTACTTAAAGTGTAAGGAGTTTTATATCGAGGCTGCAAAACAGATATTAAAATGGTTTCCTTTTGACGACAAAGACCGTCAAGCATAAAAATTCCCTTCCATTGCAAATTTACATTATTTCTTCCCAAAGATTTGTTCAAATAATATATCGGAACTGGATAGAGAATGGCGAATGTTAAGAAATGTCGATTTTTCTTTCGACCAAAACAAAACTCCCGATGTTATCGACTTTTGGAAACATGTACAAGAATTAAGAAATGGAGACGAATCTCAAACACTCCCTACATTGTGTGAATTGGAAAAGAAGCTTTTGTGCCTACCACATAGCAGCGCCGCCGTAGAAAGGTTATTTTCTGCTATAAATATTATGAAAACCAAATTACGCAATAGAATATCGACTACAACTATTAAAGGAGTATTACACACTAAATCCAAAATAACTGATTGCTATTCATTCGAAGCCACAGAAAAGCACATGAAGAAATTCAACAAAAACATGTATGATTTTAAAAATAAAAATGAGTGTGAAAATAATGAAGATGAGGCAATTGAAAATGAAACTGAAAAATAATTTTACTTAGATTTTTGTTTTATGTTGCTGTGATTATAAAAATATCAATTGATGTGAGTTCTAGTATTTAAGAAAGTTGTTTATTATTTAATTGTACATATGAGCAAAATTATGAAATCTGCCTTTTTTCTTTACCTACCGCTTTCTACTGTTTTTTTTTTAGGCGAGTTGTGGTTTTTTAGTTTTTTGAGGTTGGCAACACTGCGCGTAAACTTATAATTCAAACTGATGTGCCATTTCAATTCACAATTAATTTTTAAAATAGCTAGCTTGCCAATATAAGAATATTTATTTGTTTGGATAAATGAATTCGATGATAAATAAGTTTAATTGTATATTAGTTTTAAGTTGTATACAAATATATTAGTTTCTAGTTTTACTTTTTTTACGCAAACATGAATTTTAAAAACTATAATTTTTGGTTTGTGTAATTATTCTTATTATATTGATTTTAATAACATATGGATTTGTACTTTTTTTTAATTTTAGAAACGGACATTTATTTCGGCCGGACGTACAGCCTACAGCCTATTCTCATACCCTCACAAAAATCACCACCCTCACTATTGTGCGGCTTTCCGTATGCTGAAGCGATTTCAAAAGCACAAATACTCAAAATTTCCTCACAAATTTGCGATGTGTGAAAGCAAACCTCCCAATGCAAAATCGATTATGTTTGTTGAAAGAAATTTGCAATTACTTTATTGAAATAGAATGGAGGAACTATTCTTCCAAAGGCGTTATCTATTATAACTATAAGTATTTGTCTATTAACAATAAATATGTAACTTACCGTCTTTGTACATTTAACTACCTTCTAAGTATGAATAAAAAAGACATATACATTAGGACGGATCGAATTTTTTTCGCATAAAGCGGCTAGCAAAAGAGAAAGTTTTGCCAAGAAACCATGTGTCTAAAATTAATTCCCAGTTCGCGCAGAGCGACTTTAAATTTTGAGCTACTACTTATTAAATTGTACTCAAAAACCTATAGTTTTAAAATAACAGAATGCCATGCAATTAATGCAATAATAGCAGGCTTGTGTAACTTATTTTTTTTTTACGTGGCAGAGCAAAAAACAACAACAAAAAGCAATCGTACGGTACTCTTACCATACAACACTGCGAGAAATTGTTAACACTGTAATCCAAAATAATTCATACTTCGCTCATCCTGAAAATATTTTACTGGCAATGCTTTATGATAAGAGAAAAGATGTTCGCAATAAATTTTGAATGCTCAGACTACTTTGATCTGGTTGACCTAGATGATGACAGTGTTTTGTCTGAGCCTCCATTCTCAGCAAACATTCCATATGAACACTTGTTGCAGTTTATTGAGTCTGATGATCCGCCGCTTCATGACCCAGGGATTCCATGTCATACCCAAGCAACTGAGAGTTGTGTACAGCTTCTGACAACAGTTTCCCGATGCGCTATTGCAAAGAATAGAGACGATATCATGGCCGTAACTATAGAAAGTCGTACTAGTCGCATGGAATCCAAAAAAGACTTTAAATCCTAAAAAAACTAAAACTAGAAAAGATTCCCAGTCATCAGCAGAAAAACCAATGTCTGTAACTTGCACCACAAAAACATTTATTTTTTTAAAAACTTAATTACAATAATAAAATTTTATTTTCGATCCACCGTATTTTCCACAATTTTAGAATTTTTTAAAAAATATGGGAATATCTGTATGCTGCATACATAGAAGCACAAACTCTCATTATAACCGAAGAAACCAAGCACAATTTTCCGTATCGCTTCTTATGAAAGTATAGGTTTTTGAGTACAATTTAATAAGTATGACCTTAAAATCTAGTCGCTCTGCGCGAACTGGAAATTAATTTTAAACCCATGGTTTCTTGGCAAAACTTTCTTAGAATTTTCTGTAGTTTTCGTTTTTGCTAGCCGCTTTCTTGGTTTTTTTCCACCCATACAAATCGACCCGGCCTAATATGCATACACATTTATGTTTAAATAATTCGGACAAGTTTTTATTTGTAAATATGTATGTATTTAATACATGTGCGAATAAAAATATATTTGTGTTTAAATAATATGTATGTAGTAATCTTGCAGCAGCTACTGAGTTGTTCTTTCACATTTTGAAATCCTAGAAGTAAATGATATTACTATATATCCAGAAAAATTACCAGATTTGCAAAATTACTCAGTATTCTTGGTTGTCCATTTCACAATTTTGTTGTGTTTTTTTTTTGTTTGAATAGCTGGTTCAAAGCAAAGTGGTTTTCAACTCGTGTGGTGAGGCTTTTGTGCTTTTCTCTTGTGAGGTTTGAGCAAGAATAGCCTCACAAAATAAACCTCACAGCCAACCTCGCAAAATAAACCTCACAAACCAGTTGTGAGGTTTTCTCAGAATAGGCCTGTTAAATTCTATTTGATTCTTTCACTTCTCTCAAGTTGCAATTAATCAAGGGTGTTGTGGAATCTGATAGTTGTCGGAATCAGAATTGAAACCGATCAAAAAAAGCAGTAGATGTCATGAATTCAGACATTATTGGTTTGATATTCGAAACTGAATTTGTATCGGTTTTGGGTGTCACAGAAACCAATTTTATCGGTTTTGCTGTCAGAAACAAAGCAAGAAGATAGTCGCACACTGATTTGAAATGTAATAGCCTTGACAGACGGCAGCGTTAATCCGGATTAACTGCGCACTTAATCAGATCCAAATTTGTAGGTGACAGACGGCAGCTATGCGAGTTTGAAACTCTCATAAACAGCTCATTGTCCTTTTTATAATATTTTCAATGAAAATTGATAGAAGATAAACATTACGGTTGTTAGCCGACCAATTTTTACCAAACCATTTTTTATTACAAAAGCATATCAACACATTATTTTTAAAACTGCATCATAACATAGAAGTTTTATTGATATTATATTATTCACAATAGATGAAAATTGGCCATTTTTAACAATGTTGCCAACGAAAATCTCACAAACTCCCTAAAATTTTGAGAGTTATTTTTGGATTCAGCAACGGAGTTTGCTGTGGTAACTCCTGAATTAATCCCGAAAAATGCAATTAATCTGGTTTAACGCTGCCGTCTGTCAATGCTATAAGTTAAGAAATCGAGTTATTTTATTGTTACGAATTGATTTATCTTTATTTCTATGGTAGAAAACATATGAATAAAGTACGAAATGTTTTAATTATTGAGTTTTGGAAAAAATGCGGATATTTAAGAGGGGGAGCCGCTTTAGAGGCTTGATATTCTTTTTTTTTGGGAGGGAAAGAAATAATTGATTAAAGCGAAATTTTTAGGGTTTATAGTTCTATATTTAAACATCACCCGAAAATTTTTTGGATACGAATTCTTTGATATTCTGCCTTAGGGAAGCAATTGCCCGATGCATCTCGCGTGTGCATTTGTCGGACGGCGGAAAGTATGCAGGTCGCAATTTCTGTCGGAAACAAAAAATTTAAAGAGATTCATATTTGTCAATAACTTATATTCAAGTTAAACTAGGAAAATTTCAAAAAATAAAATTCTAAATTTTTTAAAAAGTGGTTTTTGACCAAAAAAATGTTACTTTATGTTGCTTAAATATATGTTCAAACTTAAATTTTCTTAATTTGTTTAGTTTAAATAGAAGATAATTTAATGCCAAAGATAATAAATTTTTCCCCAATTCCATACGTTTAGTTTTTTTCAATCCTGCCCGCCAATTAAGAAAAATCGTAAAAATGAAAAACCGAGTCAAAGTTTTCGCTTTCTGCCCAAGGGCTCATATATCGCTCGGTCATTATTTCCCTTCTAGCTTCAACAATATTTCTAATTCCCATCTACAAATGTTATCACTTAAAATCTTTCTTTAATTCGGAACTCATTAAAAACTTTAATAGGATTGCATCCAAATGTATTCATTTGCAAGTTTTGTCACATTAGTAAACAGCTGGTTCGAATATTGGTTTTGCGTATGTTCGAAAAGACGACAATCCAATCAGATTCTGTGACACCATTGATAATCAGAATTGGTTTGCAATTCTGACAGCTAAGCAATTCTGTCTTGGATTCCACAACACCCCTGAATATAACGGGATAAAACTTTTCACGAATAATGCCTTTAGTTTCTGCTACCTTACGATCAAAAATTGTTTACGTCCAACGAAAACTCAAGCCTCTTGGTACCGAATTTTTGGACAACATTATCTATATAGAAAATATCAGTAAATGGGTGAGCAGCAAAGCAAATGCGTCTGGCAGTGAACGAGGGCAAGAAGAAATATCTCCTGTCATCAAACAAACAGTCGTCGCACTCGCGACTTGGCTCTCACGTCACTGTTGACAGTCATAACTTTGAAGTCGTAGATGATTTCGTCTATCTTGGAACCAACGCAGGATAACTCTTGCTACAGGTGCTACTTCGGACTGAGTAGGCAATTGAGAAGCAAAGTCCTCTCTCGACGAACAAAAACCAAACTCTATAAGTCACTCATAATTCCCGTCCTGCTATATGGTGCAGAGGCTTGGACGATGACAACAACTGATGAGTCGACGTTGCGAGTTTTCGAGAGAAAAGTTCTGAGAAAGATTTACGGTCCGTTGCGCGGAATTCTACCTTGGAGTTTTGAAGCGTTTGGTGCGCCGTATTCGACGGGTTCGGCCCAAATATCGGGAAGATGAAAGTTGGCGTTTGTTGCACGATAATGTGCCGTCTCATCGATCAACGCCTGTGACCGATTATTTGACCAAAAATCACATTTTAACCATTTACTCCCCGTATTCACCTGATACGGCACCGTGCGGCCTTTTCCTTTTCGGAAAACTGCAGACGTAGAGGCCATTCAAAAGGCTTGCGCCGGCATACTGGCGACCATACCGGCCAACGAGCTAAAACACGTTCGGCATGCTTTTGGACCGTGCAAAAAGCTGTATTGAAGCAGAAGGAGACTATTTTGAATAAAATAAATTGATTTTGCCGAAAAAAACATTTGTTCTGTTTTTTTAAGTCCTGTTTACTTTGGAGGTGCTTTCTGTACTTAATACAAAGATGTTCGAACTTCCAGGTGACTTTATACCGCATATGTATATCGGCCAATATTTGAGTTATCGCAATGAGAATTACAGAACATGCTTTACTCTTAACAGTATATCTTTGTGCCTAAACTAGATATAATTGGGTGAAAACTTGACTTACCCCCCATGTAACTATTACTAGGATTGTCGAGCATCTGGATGACTTTACTCCATATGATTGATGTTTGAGATTTTACGTCATAAGATGTAATTGTTGCAAGTTGCAAGAGTATAAAATGTTCGGTTGCCCTTTTTTACTTGTTTCTTGTAAATTTGTTGTATAAGGATATTTTAATTTCCAATATTTCATTTTAAACTTAGTTTTTATATACATATATTTTTAAGTTGTTAATTAATTTTAATATTTGTGAATGTTTAAATGGAGGATGGAGTCATGTGTAGAAGTTCACGCAAGTGAGGAAAGTTCTCTGATCGCCATTCACTTGGGAGTGGCCAGAAACGATTCTTTTACACATGGCTCAAGCAGCTCACTACTTCCGGTCTTTGACCAAGTATCCTCTGGGTAGCCTAAGAACATCCGTTCGAAGGCGAAACATTCCCTATATAGGATTGTGCGCTGGGCTTAAGACCCGCCACGTAAAAAACAATACCAATTAAAAAGTTGAAACAGCCTCGGAGGAGAGACCCCCCTTTTGATGACGACCATGGCAAACGGAATAAGGACTACGATTTGAGGGCATGCACCTGGAATGTCCGGACCCTTAATTGGGAAGGTGCCGCTGCCCAGCTGGTTGATGTCCTCGCAAAAATAAAGGCTGACATCACCTCCGTCCAAGAAATGCGATGGACGGGACAAGGACAGAGACGAGTAGGTCCTTGTGACATTTACTACAGTGGCCATATAAAGGAGCGCAAGTTTGGCGTTGGATTCGTGGTGGGAGAGAGACTCCGTCGCCGAGTACTATCATTCACTCCGGTGAATGAACGTCTAGCCACAATCCGCATCAAAGCAAGGTTCTTCAACATATCGCCGATTTGCGAACACGCCCCGATGCAAGAGAAGAACGATGTGACCAAAAGTGCTTTCTATGAGCGCTTGGAGCGCACCTATGAGAACTGCCCCGTCACGATGTCAAAATCGTGCTTGGCGACTTTAACGCCAGGGTGGGCAAAGAAAGTATATTTGGCACTACGGTCCGTAAATTCAGCCTCCACGACGAAACATCCCCAAATGGGTTGAGGCTGATTGACTTCGCCGGGGCCCGAAATATGGTTATCTGTAGTACTAGATTCCAGCATAAGAAGATTCATCAAGCCACCTGGCTGTCTCCGGATCGAAAAACTACCAACCAGATCGATTATGTTGTGATAGATGGAAGACACGTCTCCAGTGTTTTAGATGTGCGTGCGCTCCGAGGTCCTAACATCAACTCGGACCACTATCTTGTTGCAGCTAAGATTCGCACTCGCCTCTGTGCAGCAAAAAACGCACGCCAACAAACACAAGGAAGGTTTGACGTCGAGAAGCTGCAATCACAACAGACAGCCGAACGATTTTCTACTCGGCTTGCACTCCTGCTCTCTGAGAGCACTAGTCAACAACTCGGTATAAGGGATCTGTGGGACGGCATTTCAAATTCCTTACGTACAGCTGCAACACAACACTTACCGATCCAAACGGGGTTAGATCGCCGAAAGAACAGCCCTTGGTCGGATGAAATCCGAGTCAATTCCGGTGCGTAGAACCGGCTGTCGTGGGAATTACGTACAGCTGCAACCGAAACCATTGGTTTTCGGAAAGAGAAAACGAACAGCTGGTACGACGAGGAGTGCCGTGTCGCAGCGGAGAGAAAACAGGCTGCCTACCTCGCAACGTTACGATCGACCACTACACGTGCGGGGTGGGATAGATACCGAGAGTTGAAGAGGGAAGCGAGACGCATTTGCAGAAAGAAGAAGAAAGAGGCCGAAATGCGTGAATACGAAGAGCTTGATAAGCTGGCCGACAGGGGTAATGCTCGAAAATTCTACGAAAAAATGCGGCGGCTTACAGAAGGTTTCAAGACCGGAGCATACTCTTGTAGAACCCCCAAAGGTGATCTAGTCACTGATGCCCAGAGCATAGCTAAATTATGGAGGGAACACTTCTCCAGCCTGCTGAATGGCAGTGAACGCACAACACCAGGAGAAGGAGAACCCGATTCCCCAATCGATGACGATGGAGCAGACGTTCCATTACCCGACCATGAAGAAGTTCGAATAGCAATTGCCCGCCTCAAGAGCAACAAAGCGGCATGGGCCGACGGACTACCGGCCGAGCTATTCAAACACGGCGGCGAAGAACTAATAGGGAGCATGCATCAGCTTCTTTGTAAAATATGGTCGGACGAGAGCATGCCCAACGATTGGAATTTAAGTGTGCTATGCCCAATCCATAAAAAAGGAGACCCCACAATCTGCGCCAACTACCGTGGGATTAGCCTCCTCAACATCGCATATAAGGTTCTATCGAGCGTATTGTGTGAAAGATTAAAGCCCACCGTCAACAAATTGATTGGACCTTATCAGTGTGGCTTCAGACCTGGAAAATCAACAACCGACCAGATATTCACCACGCGCCAAATCTTGGAAAAGACCCGTGAAAGGAGAATCGACACACACCACCTCTTCGTCGATTTCAAAGCTGCTTTCGACAGCACGAAAAGGAGCTGCCTTTATGCCGCGATGTCTGAATTTGGTATCCTCGCAAAACTAATACGGCTGTGTAAACTGACGTTGAGCAACACGAAAAGCTCCGTCAGGATCGGAAAGGACCTCTCCGAGCCGTTCGATACCAAACGAGGTTTCAGTCAGGGCGACTCCCTATCGTGCGACTTCTTCAGTCTGCTTCTGGAGAAAATAGTTCGAGCTGCAGAACTAAATTGAGAAGGTACCATCTTCTATAAGAGTGTACAGCTGCTGGCGTGTGCCGATGATATTGATATCATCGGCCTCAACACCCGCGCCGTTAGTTCTGATGAAAGACGAAATATCTCCTGTCATCAAACAAACAGTCGTCGCACTCGCGACTTGGCTCTCACGTCACTGTTGACTTTGAAGTTGTAGATAATTTCGTCTATTTAGGAACCAGCATTAACACCACTAATAATGTCAGCCTGAAAATCCAACGCAGGATTGCTCTTGCCAACCGGTGCTACTTCGGACTGAGTAGGCAATTGAAAAGTAAAGTCCTCTCTCGACGAACAAAAGCTAAACTCTATAAGTCGCTCATAATTCCCGTCCTGCTATACGGTGCAGAGGCATGGGCGATGACAGCAACCGATGAGTCGACGTTACGAGTTTTCGAGAGAAAATTTCTGCGAAAGATTTATGGTCCTTTGCGCATTGGCCATGGCAAATATCGCATCCGATGGAACGATGAGCTGTACGAGATATATGACGACATTGACATAGTTCAGCGAATTAAAAGACAGCGGCTCCGCTGGCTAGGTCATGTTGTCCGGATGGATGAAAACACTCCAGCTCTGAAAGTATTCGACGCAGTACCCGCCGGGAGAAGCAGAGGAAGACCTCCACTCCGTTGGAAGGACCAAGTGGAGAAGGACCTGGCTTCGCTTGGAATACCCAATTGGCGCCACGCAGCGAAAAGAAGAAACGACTGGCGCACTGTTGTTAACTCGGCTATAATCGTGTAAGCGGTGTCTACGCCAATTAAGAAGAAGAAGAATGTTTAAATAATAAAAAAAGTGAAATATTAACAATATAATTTTTGAAAATTAATCAAATAGCATATCAAGGAAAATCGAGGCAACAGATATGTATGCTTGTTGCTGCTAACAAAAGTATATGTTACCTTTAACAGACTGCAAACAGATTTCATTACCAATGTAATCATTAGTAACGGTCAATGTTAACTAAAATATAACAAAAAAGGTACGCATATAAGAGGTGACTTAGAACAAGACAGCATGCCATATCTGCAATTGATTAGAGCGAGGAAACCACTGAACATCAAATGGCGATGTGTTACTTTTTCCCCAATCTCTGAACAAAAGTAGCAAATAGTTGTACGTATGCACGTATGAACAATGACAAATCGCCTACACGTTTCCTAACAAATATCCGTCTGGCAGTCTATGCATAATCCAGCAGAATGTACTGAATATACGCTACTAATATTTCCTACTCTTTTGGAAAGTGTTAAAAGCGCCCAATTTTGTTATTCTATATATTTTCTAATTGTTATATAATAGTCGTGAATTAATTAATGCGTATTGCGGTTAAAACAAATAAAAATTAAAGCGTCTTAATATTTTTATGTAAATCTTAAACAGTAAAAAAATCCGTTTTTATTAAAATTAATTTATATATGTATATTATTACATTTAATACTTCTAAATGTTGCAAAATATTATTTATTTGTTATTATTTATATTAATATTTATTTTTGTCCTTATTCACCATTTTTCAAAATATTAGTGTTATGCTATGCATATTAATAACATAGTATAAAACAGGAATAAAGGGATGTTAAACTTATTCCAGTGTGAGAGCGCCTCAAAATTAGCGTTTTTTATAACATTTTCCATTATGGCCAGATTGAACAAAATTACAATTTTTGTGCACTTATCAACCCAATACCCAAATTTAGTACGAATAAAAATTACTAAATAGTGGTTATTTATTATATGAAGAAACTATTTACATCTTTTTAAAGAATATTATAACAACTGACTCTTTTCCTTTCAATACCCAATAATAGGACTTAAGCTTGTTAGCTCTCAATCATTAAATGTTTTTAATCATTTTCCATTGAAAATAAAACTATGATGCTTCAAATTACAAAACGTTTCATCAAATACCTTTAAATTTCACAATATTATTTAATATTCATTGTTTTACATTTTTTATAAGTGGTCTTGAACGATGCAACAAATCCCTCCGTTTATATATTTTTTGGTAAGATTTCAATCTGGCCATCGCTCGTTTCCAATTGCTAAACGTCAAAACCACCCCAATCCAGTCAACTGTCTGTTTTGACGTTTAGCAATTGTTCTCTCACTTCCAGTGAGAGAGGAGTTTGGCATCCCATTATTCCTGACTCTAAACTTAGCCTAGACAATTAAGTGCTTTTATAAAATGCGGTCATAAAGCCGATTTGGATGTATGACATTCAACTGGGGGATACGGCCTGTGCAACTAATATTAATTTAATACAAAGGTTCCAATCGAAAATTCTTAGAACAATTACGTGTTCACCGTGGTACATGCGTAACGAAAATATCCATAAAGACCTTGGTATTCCGGCGATCAAACACGCCTTAAAAGAAAAGATATACCTGCGTATTAAAGAGCAACGTATCACCAAAACAGCTCAATCACTTGCTTGAGCCAGTCTAGTTTTTAAAGAAATTTAAGATTTTATAACTTATCGTTAGGCTTAAAAAAAAAAGCAGATCCAATAAAAAAAATAATATTGAAAAAAAAATTAAAAGGAGTGCTGAATTGTCTAGCATCCAACTGTTACGAACAAGAACACAAAGCGTGCCATTCCAGCACGAGAGGCACGATCCTTTTGTTTTTCTTCGTCGTCCTCTCGCCCACAAAACACCGATTTGGGCGACAAAAGAGTCCGTGTGTGAACAATATGAATACATTCGCATCGAAGCGAAGAGTAGGAAAGCGAAGTAAAATGTTGGGCAACACTATTTTTCCACGCTTTGCCAAACAACAGCCCTCAATTTCACAGAGAATTTTGATTATATTATATAAATAGTAGATTATATTGTGTAATATAGATTGTATTACATAAATCTACATTCTCTGATTTTTGTAAGAGAGAAGTACGGATAGCAAATCGTTCATTCTGAGATACCATAATTATTCCCTGAACAGGATATATTAAGTTTGCCACGAAATTGGTAGCACACAGAAGGAAACGTCGGAGACCCTACAAAGTATATATGTCGGATCTTAAATTATGGTAACCAGTGTAAAAGTGACAAATCTCGCCTCTGCACTCTAACGGTTGTTTGTTAGTACGCTTTGTTCCATTTATTCGCCAGATGGTCAGGATAGTTCGATGCGAACATGAGAAAGAGATGTTGCGTTAGGTTCGAGGTTTGAGAGAGAGATACGCACTACGATTGTTGTGCGTGTATGCTTGAACCACTGCGAGAGACAGAGATACAAGTATGTTCGTTGCAGCATTTTCTGGAGAACATTGTCGGTATGCAAAAATGCTGGCAGACAGTCTCAAGTTGACTGTGGCGTGATCAAGTTTATTCGCCATGTACAATCCGCGCAATAAAATATGCAGAATCCGAACGATAACCCGACATATATATAAATGATCAGTATGTTGAGCTGAGTCGATTTAGCCGTGTCCGTCTGTATATATACGAACTAGTCCCTGAGTTTTTAAGATATCGTTTTGAAGTTTTGCAAACGTTCAAGAAGCTCCTCATTTGTCGGAACTGCCGAAATCGGACCCCTATAACATATATGTAGCTGCCATACAAACTGAACGATGGGAATCAAGCTCTGGTATCGAAAACTTTCACATTTGACAATGTATCTTCACAAAAGTTGGCACAGGTTCTTTTCTAAGATAATAATGTAATATACGAAGAAATTGTTCAGATCGGCTTTCTATAGCATATAGCTGCTATTCAAACTGAACGATCGGAATCTAGTGCTGGTAGGGAAAATTTTTTTTAGATTATTTAATTTGCTATTAAAGTACTTAATTTAAAGCAAAGCAACGAAAATTGTATGTAAAGCGGCCATTATACTTTTACTCTTCAAAAAATTGTATAAACATACATACATGTATACTGACACATATTTTTATTTCTTGTAACTTGTTTTATATTCACTTTAATTATATTGACTGAAACATGATATTTTCAAAACAGTTTGCATTTCTTTTTACCTCATAAAAATATAAAAATAAATTAAATTCCGAAAAGCATAAATAAATTATGATCGTATATTAACTAAAATAATTTAAATTTTAAATAATTCAAACTTGCTTTGGTAGCACTTCCACTTTATAGGGATTGGCCGCACTTGCCCCTGCATGCAACCCTCAGGATTTAGGCAATTGGATTGTATTTATTAAACATTTGCGGCTTTTGTTTTGATTTCGATCTCCTTCTACATTCGGTGAAAATTTGAATTCAGACAATTTTGCAATCATGTCCACCAAGAAGGATATTTTATATGAAGTGGATCGAAACCAAAAGCGCAAATCAAATATATACAATGCCGATAAAGAAACAACTGAGGATGCTACCGTCAATGGCGGTTGTCCAATGGAAACATTTCAACAACAGGTATAACGCTATAATACTCAATGCTTGGTTTACGATTCAATTATGTATCAAATATAAAAGGCTTTAGAAATACGTGAACCCGGTCTTGATTTCGATCCCTCTGTAGCACCAAAAGACGGCGATGAATATCTTATGCATATGTTGTATGAACGAAAAAAGTGTCCAGCCGTAATGGTACGGGAGCCGAACAAGTGTAAAAAGAATAGAACTGCCGCTGCTTTGGCCGAAAATTTCAAAGATGAAGACGTAAGTGCATTATCAATGTAATTTAATTAATGAAGTGATTAATATATAAGTATACTTAAAGGAACCTTTGAAATCTATCGCATATAACGGAATACTGCCTACAAAAGAGTGGAAGGACTATCAGATTAAAGATTTTGAAGCTACGCGCGAGAAAATAGTGCTTCTACGTTTAGAACTGCACAGACAACGATACGACCAAACGCTGGAACCTCCATTAATAGCTGATCCAGTTGCATGGCATCAATTCTGTCACGACAATCCACCATATCTAAAAACAATATTGCGCTTCAGTCAGCGCACCTTAGAGCAACTTTTGGAATTCATTTGTGATTGGCTGCGTGCTGGTGAAGAGAAAGTAGTTTTGGAAAATATTTCTTCAGAGGACGACATAATGCCTTCGACTTCAAGTGCCGGCTGCAATGAAAATATGAAACCGGTCATATTAGATCTCACAGATACAAATGCATGGTTAGGTACGTGGTTATATGGTGCCCTTACCTGCCTACATATACCCATTGAACCAGAGGTGCATAGTACTTTGCGCGACATAGCACGTGTTTGCATACGATTGCGGGGTCGTTTACCAGCCACAGCAACGGGTAAAGCTGTGCCATACAATTTATTCATACTATTGATTGCAAAGGCATTTGGACAAATGGACTTTGCCGAATTCGTTTGATGAGCCACACTCCATATGGACAATTCCACAAGCATGTAAAATAAATTTTACTAAACGATGTAGACAAATAGAAAAGAAAGTTGAAGCATTAACTAAAAAGTGCAAACATGCCATCATTCAAAATCTGGAAAGTATTCTTTATATAAGTGAATAAAAAACATGTCTAACATCATAACATCAGTTTGTATTCAGTAGTTCTTTCTGTGTAAATTTGTATAATATTTGCTATAGAATACTTTTCGGTACGATTGACAGGTCTCACATCGACGAAGGTGATCGTCCGGCGCAGATATCGAGGAAACTGTGCAAATAGAATGGCATTGTTGTGAGGGACAACTCATACGCGTAACTTGGCTGAGATTGTATGAACTAGTATTACTGAAATTACTAAAAAGAAGATTTATAAATAGTTATGCAAATGTAAAAAAAAGGATACTTCACCTAGAACCAGTTGAAAGGCGACGTTCGCTGTTTTGACTTGACACTGCATCTATTTTGTATGACTTTGGCGCATTCGAACAAGGAAAAGCACTACTCTTCTTTGAAAACCTTGTGAGCGAAACGTAGTCAAATGCATGTAATACATAAGTATAAAATACTAAGTGAAGATACACACCCACTACCACAATTTGTTTTCAGGTGACAAACTGGTCGCTGACGTCGTTTCTCTTCCAAATAGTTAAAGCAATTATTTGGGGGAGATAGTGACTGCTGAGTGTGCCGGTTTAGTTTGCGTTTAGCTTCAAATTCTAGTTTCTTCAAAGCTATATTGTTGCCAGACTGCTGTACAAATTTTTCATTTCCCTCATCCCGTTGTGGACGGTCCTGCACATCTATATGCGCGCTCAACTCCACTTTAGGTGCAATAATTCCCTTGAAGACCCAGTGGCACATTTTGGGAAATGAATTATAAAATAAATATGTTTTTTAATTACCGGAAATGATGGCGTGGCTTTCATCAGAAGTTGTACGTTGATATTGTGTTCACAGGACAATTTTGGTACATCTGATTTCATTAGATCGGCCAGTTTACCAATAAAGAACGCCATGCGTCGCCCATTCTGCCAAAGCGTTATCTCCATTTGCTCAGCGGCTAACACGCGTTCCAAGTCACTCAGTGAGCCGACAGACTTAAAGTAGCCATCCATAGTGAATTTGTCATGGCAGAGCAGGGGGAAACGTGGCTCCATAGCTCCGGTACGAAAAAAGTAACCCAATGTTTTGATAGTAACCTCCAAATAACCATGTGTACAAAGCCACACCCCGGGACAAGTCACCTAAAATAACGGTAATAGTGTATTCCAAATTGTACATATAATAATTATTTTTATAATACATATTTGCTTGCATTTGTTCACGAATTTATAATTAGTGAAACTACTTACCGCATGTAACTGAAATTCTATTTTAACAAGCAAACGTTTCGAGTACATTTTCCACATATTTAAGAAAAATTGAGGAATAAATTAGTATAAAATACAATTTTTCTGTTCTGTTCTGTACTGGGCGCCCTTGAAAATAATTGTTTGTATAGAAAGTGGACATTTGTTTCGTTTTGCTTTCGTTAACAACAAAAGGTTGTGGAGTTGGGTCGCAAGGGACTGCTCCCCTTTGAACTACGTTCAGTCGCAAGCATATATGTATGTACATACATAAATATGTATGTATGTATGTCTCATTTTTTGTTTTGCCGGTGAATTTAAAATGAACGCGTAGCTAACCAGCGGTTGCTAAAGGTATTCTCTAGGTTAGTACTCTGCTTTTTCTGTTTGAATATTCAGATGTACAAGTGTTAGATATTTATGTTTAAGCATAACTACGTCCATAAGTAGCACTTGAACTACTAAATACATATGTATGTATGTATCTAGTAAATACGTATGTAAACAAAATTTGAATGCTATATAATTAATATTAGCACTAAATTCACGGAAACTTTATTAAATTTATTTCAAACTTTTTTTAAGCCACAACCCAAAATGTATTATAAAATTAAATTATTGTGTTAATGCATTGAAATAACACAATAAATAATATAAACTTTTTTTAAGCCACAGCCCAAAATGTATTATAAAATTAAATGATTGTGTTAATGCATTGAAATAACACAATAAATATGTTACACTTCTGATCACCAAAAAATATGCCTTACTTATCGCTCCTGCTCCTCCAACAGAACCAGCTGATACAATAATGAACTGCAACTAACCAACTTAAAACTAAAACTTATCGTCCAAACTTATCCATTCACACGTATGTATGTTAAAAGAAAGAACAAAAACACTCGCCAAAGGTGATTGTGCTCTCACGTGGCGCTCCGTTCTTGGCACAGAAACTTTGTGTAACACAATAGGGTCCCCAATAGTACATCCAAACAAAGTCAGCACCTTACAACGCCACGAATGGTCAGCGATTTAAGGGTGGACAGAGTAAAGGACATACACACACAATTCGTATATGTGTATCTACTTTGAGCATACCTAGTACAGCATAAGTAATGCTAGCGTGTGGAGTAATGCGCCAAGCTTTTGTGGCTATAAAAATGAAATTCACTCAGAAGAGTGTAATAAATAAAAGCCATATTTTTGCCATTTCAACAATTAACTAACATAGCAATATGTAACGGTTTATTGTATTTTAAAGAGCTTGTTTATCTGCCGAATATATTTCTAAGAACTGGCTATTTTTTAAACAAATAAAACTTTTCTGCGATAAAATGAGCTATAAAAGCTCCTTTATTGAATCGTGCTTTGTTAGATACTTATTTAATTTCTTCGAGTTTTATAGCATACATTTATATTTACTTAGTTAATAGTTCTCCATGATATCATTTATATTAATATTTTTTTAAATATTTATTAGTACATATGTCTGACTTTTAAATAAAAAATAATATTCTAGAATTACTACATCATTATCATCTTACAACTACGTATAAATTGTGCACAGTGCGTACACCGTAAAAAGTTTTCATAGTTTGTTCAAATGGCGTATGGGACAAGCCTCGCCATTAAACATTTTTAACTACATATGCACATTTACTTAGAGTATGTTTCATATGTTAATTTGCAATGGTGGAACTATACGAACTCAGCAGCCATGAGTAGTGCCGATTCCTTAAAGTGTACGCACACTTAAGCACAGCCATCGAATCCCGAATTAACGCATTACAACTGCATTACATCCCATTCTTCGTCCAAATAATGAAGTATAGGTTTATCATGCAAACGATTACCAAAGACTTCTCGCAACACTTCCAATACTCTTTCTTGAATAACTCCCACTTGATGTTTGGGACAGTAATCATCTTCGGCAGAGCAAGCCATTGTTATGAGCACAGGCGGAGTGGGTAAATTTTGTAATAAACATTTAAATTGTCCGATATATTGTTCCAATTCTTTGGATGTGCTAATGTGGTGTGGTAATCCATTTGTATCGGTTGTACTACCTGAATCATATATAAGCAGCCAGTCTATTTCATCGTCTGCATAATGTTTCTGTAGTGATTTTGCTAGATTCTCAATGCGAGCATAAGTCTCTGGCGCAATAATGTTCGGATCAGGTGCCGGTGTTAGACCATCTAAAGTTCTTGTTTCTTCCAAATGTTCAAATATCTTTTTTAGTGCTTCCAATTGTAATTTGCGTCGCTCAGTTGTGCCACCACAGTCTTTGACTTCGGGTTCAAAGTGGAAAATATCGCTGAGTTGTTCATAACAATTTGCATCTTTATAAATTTCTAAAAATGGATTTGAAGTACTAAAGAAATCCAAATCAATGTCTAATACAAAATTTGGTCCATCTGCCTCTTTGATGAACTGTGCGGTGTCAATTGGTGCACTACTACTTGAAGTATCTACATTAATTACTTGCAATTCCATATTGCGCGTATCTAGCAACTCTTTTGTATCACAGTAGTTACCCTCAGATATAAAATAATCAAGCGGGCAATCTACACTAATTTTATCATTCTTATGGCCAATCTTAAAGTTGTATTTGCCTAAAGGAATTTGTTGGCACCAAGAATTCTTCAACCAAATAACTCTATTGAAGTGACCTAAAAATAAAAATTAGCAATACATATTTTATAAAAATTATTACAATTTTACCTGCATAGCAAGCCGGCATAATCCAATTTTCAATGCTAAGCTCTGCCAACATGGTTTCCTTATCATAAGAAGCACTAGCTGGAATTTCCCGTGATATAACCATATCAGGGTGCGAATCAAAATGTATTAGAATATTATTCTCCAGCGGCAAGTGTCGTGTGGCCAAACAACGATATATAAATTCCAACACATCATTGTGATAGTCCGCAATAAAAATAGGAATGCGTTGGAATTTGCGCGGTTGTGCATTCTTGAATTCTTCTGTATCCAAAGTAAAATCTTTCGGCTTTAACGCAATTCTATCTGATACAGTTCCTGCTATAGAAGTGGTGGAGACATTCCCCAAACCACTTTCTTCATCTAAATCAGATTTGGGGCGCTTTGTTGGCGGCTGTTCCTCTGTTCCCGCCTCACTTTCAGTCGTTTCTTTTGGAGCATAAACCGTATCAATATTTTTCGCTGACACGCTTTCACTTACCGCCGACGATGATTCTACAAGTCCATCACTAGCCTCTATTACCCCTTTTGGTGATATCTCCACCGTGGACGAGGCACTATGTACATTTGAATCTCCTTCCATTTCAAATTAGATTTTTTTAATATACTTGCCAAGCGAAAATTTTGAAAAATCACTGTTTTGTTTTCTTTTGGTAAACTAGTCTGAAAAGTGCTTTGAACTTTTTTTTCTCTGTCTTTACGCTTTGAATATGAAAGTAACAAATTTCGGCGAAAATCAGCGATTGTTTGCGTCTTCTTCTTCTTCTCATTCAAACCTATTCACAACTCTAATGCAGCGATTAGAATAAAAGCTTTTAAATTGTGATTCATTTGCTTCATAACCAAAAAAATAAATGAAAACTTATAGGAAGTTTATTATAAAAATTGTATGCTCAGCCCAAGAGATTAAACTTACAATATTGATGAAGACAGAGCTACCGTCCAGTCCGTCTTGCCAATCGGTTTGGATGATTTGAAACTTCGATGACTGGGTCGCCCAACTGTTGGCCGTAAACCACCGGAACCTGTTGACGGATCATCCAAAGTCATATTTAAATCAGATCTCACTCCCGCTCAGTTGACGCACTTCAAGAACCTTCGCACAGCTGGATTCTCTGGTGAAGAATGGCGATTCCTCTAAGACAATAAAATACGTTAATGGAGTCCCGAAATTAGTCAATAAGAATTTTAGCTTGTTCACCGATGAGGGAGACTCAAACAATCTTGCACATCCACTATCAGAATGTGAGGGGACTACGTACCAAGCTCTACGTATCTACGTAAAAATCAAGTGCAATAGTTCAGACATCATTATTGGATGTGTCTACATTCCTCCGAGAGCATCACTAGTCGCTTACCAAGCGTTTCTCGATACACTCCAGTACTTGAAAGTAAAGCACAAAGATACCAACTTCCTCATCACGGGGGATTTCAACCTTCCAAGTAGCTCGCCTCATATAGACTGTGAAAATTTACTCTATGAAGGCTTCTCTCTGTTAGAATGCCGCCAATTTAATAACATTCAAGCCGATAATCATAATTTACTTGATCTTTGTTTCAGTAATCAGCATATACATGTTGATCACACGCAGGCAATTACCACAATGGGTCGATATCATCCAGCCCTTGGTATCACGATCGAACTCCAGCTCAGCCTCAAACCACTAACTGTACCTTTCCATGATTTCAAAAGTGCTGACTATGGAGAGCGTTAATGCATTTTATCTAAACGTCAATTGGTCGAGCCTGTATTCATCCTCTACCCTAGACAGCAAGGTTGTAGTCTTCTACGGATATGACATTATTCAAAGAGGTATATCCACCTATGGACCTGTCCGTTCACAAAATAACAACAACTTTCCGTACTGGTTTTCAAGCGAATTAAAACACAAAACTATACTTAAGAAGGAAGCCCATACTACATACAAGAAGTGCAATTGCAAAAAGAATTATAGAAAGTTTAGCGAACTCAGGAGATTATGTAAAATTCGCAATAAACAATGCTACAAGAATTACATAGATAAAATTGAACAACAAGTAAAGGATGATGCTAATGTTTTCTGGAAATTTGTCGAACATAAAAAAAGAGGTAATGGTGACATCCCGTCCACCATGTCCTGGGATAATCTGACGGCAGACTCAGGTATCGATTTTAGCAATATGTTCGCATCCTTTTTCAATAGTGTGTACAACCAAAATTCTCACCAGTGTTCACCGTCAACTGAAGTAGAACCAGCTCCGACTGTCACCATGGATGAATTTGGGGTTAACATCAATGATGTCCATAAAATTATGTCGACACTGAACTTGAAGAAAGGTGCTGGTCCGGACGGCTTACCAAATACTTTTCTTAAAAACTGTGCAGACAGCCTTAGCGTGCATATCACACACTTATGCAGTTACTCACTACAAAATGGTGTCTTCCCACCTATATGGAAATCATCCTACATCTGTCCGATTCACAAGGACGGCCCAAAGTCTGAGATCGTTAACTATAGGCCAGTTTGCATCCAATCAGCTTTGGCCAAGCTTTTCGAGAAGATAGTTCTTCCACAACTGACTGCATTCTTCACAAATATTATCACCAACAAGCAGCATGGTTTCGTCGGCGGAAGGTCGATTTCCTCTAACCTGTTTATCTACGTAACTTATCTACTAGGTGCCCTAAACAATGGCCACTCAGCTCACACCATTTACACCGATTTCAGCAAGGCTTTTGACAGGGTGGATCATACTACTGCCAAACAAACTTAGAAGATACGGTATATGCGGTAATGCACTGTGTTGGATTCAATCATATCTTACAGGAAGGCATTTCCAAGTCAAAGTAGACGGATACCTGTCTGCTAAGCATAATGTAACCTCAGGAGTACCTCAAGGGTCACATCTGGGGCCTATTCTCTTTAATATCTTCGTAAACGATATTTTCGATAACTTTCAATCAGAATTTTGCTTTATGCAGACGATTTGAAGATCTTCAGAATGATAACCAGCAAGACCTTCGAGTTCTTCAGAATGACATAGACAAGCTTTCGTTGTGGTGCCGATTAAACAAATTGGACTTGAATGTCAGAAAATGTGTAACTGTATCCTACTCACGGTCACATATCAGAATACCAGCTAATTATTATCTAAACGATGAGTTGTTAAGTGAAGTGGATCATGTAAAGGACCTGGGTATCATTATAGACAATAAACTGACGTTTAACAAGCATATTGAGAAGATTACTCTCCAGGCTTTTAAAATTCTGGTATTCATTACTAGATCATCACTGTTACGCCTTTATTCATCAATGGTTCGGCCAATTTTAGAATATGGCACTGTAATTTGGACGCCTTATACCGATGCTGCCTCTAGTCGTATTGAAAAAATACAATCAAAGCTATGTAAATGTCTTGGCTATCGATATGGTATTCCTGGTGGTTACAACACAGTGTCTGATGTCTATAAACACTATAACATCAACAGCCTGCAAGAACGTCGTCACGTAGCTGACATGATATTTTTCTCCAAAGTCGTGAACGGCCTTATCGATGCGCCAGACATCATCAGCAGTTTCGAGTTTGCATCAGTGGGTCCCTCACCGCCTCCTGAAGACTATGAAAACTACCAAGAGCTACATTTTCAATGGTCCTCACAACCGTCTGGCCAGGCTCGTCAACTCATTACATAGTGATGTGGACTTCTATAGCGGATCACTCAGTGCCTTCATCCCAGTTATCAAATCACGTCTCCTGCAATATCCCTAGTCTCACGTTTTCCACTTTCTTGCTATTCTTACAATTTTGTTCAATTTATAGTTTTATTTATACTAGTATTAAATACTCTTAATCCATCCCTCTTAATTACATAACAAATATTATATAATTTTAAATTTTTTAGTTGTATAATGCCGTTTGGCGTATGTATGGCAAAACCGAGCAAGAAGTGAAGTGTGAAGTTTGTCCTTGTTCCCTTTCTTTTGCCCATGGCTGTGGGTGCCCTTTCTAATTTCTTCTCTAAGATCAATAATACATACAGTATACAGTACGACATGAAAAAAAGTATTGTTAATGTATATAAATTCTTGAATGTGTCTAAAAACTTTATGAGATTTTTTTCTCGCTTGTATTGTAGTTGATTGAATGCACGTTTTTCTGTCTTCTCAATCTTTTTTCTTTGAACCGTAATAATTTGAATTTTAAATGATGCATTATGCATGATAAATGAAGTTTGCCAGCTAATAGTTGGAATGTTTAAATGTTTCAATTGTTTTAGGAGTTTATGATTTAAGAAAACACGTCAACTCAGAGAAACACAAAAAAAAAAAAACGTGAGAACTTCTTCAACATCGCAATCCTTGGATACTTTCATGGTCACAAAATCATCTTCAACGGCACTTAAAGTCTGGGCTGCAGAAGGAACTCTGACATTCCACACTGTAAAACACCACTCTAGTTATTTATTTTATTAAAGCTTACATAATAAACAAATTATTATATAAACTAAAGTACGCAGCGCTAGCATTATAGGATTTCGGCTGACTGGTGGGAAAAATTAGAAACTTGTTTAAATACAACGAAGGAGATCTGTATCCTTCAGATAACTGTAAATTTTAGATATGTTGCTAATAGTTGGGTTCATTAAAAGCTGAACAGGATCATCATTGTTAAAGTTTTTATGTCTGAAGCTGTCCAGAGTAGGACAAAAAACGAGTAGGTGTAGCACACTAACCGTAGACTCACAAAAGGGACATTGGCTGATGTGACTACCATCCAGAAGGTGTGCATTGGTAATGATAGTGTGTCCAATGCGGAGTCTGACGTACGGAGTGATGAGATTGACCAATCAACAGCTAAATTGGTGCTTCTCAGTTGAGCGATGAGCCGGTAGATATCGCCCTTAACGAAAAATGGTGAGGTTACAGTGGGAGAGTGACACATTTCCTTGGCAATTGAGTCCGCAAGCATGTTTCCAATTATACCCGAGTGGCTGGGAACCCACATAATTCTGAGTTTATGTGGAAGAGATATCAAAATGTCTCTGATGGCGCAAATGATGTAATTGGAGTTATTGCAGTTTTTTAAAGTTAGAAAGCAGGATAAACTGTCAGTACAGATAATATATTTTCCTTTGTTTAGCTTTGAGTATTGAACAGCTTTAAGAATTGCGGTAGCTTCAGCTTTTGATCCGTCTGTGAATAGAAGTTTCCAACAAGCTGATTTGAGAGGAGCTGTTACTTTCAGGAAGTGGGCTTTATAAACATTGCTAGAAGTATTGTTCTTTCGTAGTTGAACTAAATCAGAAACAAATGAGGCTACACTCACACGCCACGGGGGGTGTTTAATACTCCAAGGTAAAGCTATTTTATGCGGTAACTCATTTACTTTCACAAACATGGCGCATTTGTATAACGATGATTGAATCTTTGGCGATCGTATACGTGTCAGAGCTGAGTGGAAATCCTTTTTCAGAATAAAACTGGGATTGATTATGAGCTTAGGATAGAGTTTATATAAGCTGTCTTCCATATTGTCTTTTAAAAAAGGCGGTACAGATTTAGGCAATATGTTTTTTATCGGAGATGTTGGAAACGCACGAATAGAACGACGGGCAGCAGAATAATACGGTGCGGCAAGCAACTTGATATGATTTTTAGAATGATGTCCATATATTTCTAAGCCGTAATTAATTATTGATAAGATGAGAGCTTTGGAGACCTTTACCAGTAGAGCCGGGCCAATGAGGGAGCGCTTACATGAAAGATACTTGATTATGTTTAAATTAACAAATAGTCTTTTTCTTACATATTGACAATGTTGCTTAAATGAATACTTAGAGTTTAGTATTAAGCCTAGGAACTTAAACCTATCTGTACAGATTAAATTTATATTATTAACGGTAAGTGTGGGTGTATTACAATGATGTTTCTTACAAATATGTAATAACTTAGATTTAGAGGAAGAAATTGACGTGCCCGAAGAACCCTACCAATGGATTAAGAGGGATAAGATTTTAGAAAAGGAAGACGTAACAACGGACAAATCGGAGGCATTAGAAAATAATACTAAATCATCAGTATAGATTTGGTGACTGATATTAGGGAAGACAGATAAAATTGTACTGATTTCATCAAATGCGATAATAAAAAGTAAAAAGACTGAAAGGGGGGAACCTTGGGGTGTTCCATTATCAAGAGGTAGTATAGGGGATCGGACATTAGAAACAAGTACACTAATTTTACGTTTAGAGAGAAAAGATTTAACAAAGTTATATATATGTGAGCCGACTTTCCATTTTCTAAGCTGCCTTAATACCACGTGTATACCAATCCGATCAAAAGCTTTTAAAAAATGAAGTGAAAGTATCGATACATGATTTTTGTGGGATAATGAATCAGAGACAAATTGGTCAAGATGCAGAAGAGCGTCTAACGTCCCCTGCCCCTTCTTAAATGCAAACTGGTTATGGTGAATAAGATTGTGAGATTGAGCATACCAGGATAGCCTGATAGCAATGATTTTCTCCATTAGTTTTCTAGGCAAGGCAGGCGGGATATAGGCCGATAACTATTGACTTCGCAGGGAGGCTTACCACGTTTTAAAATGGGAATGACAGCGCTGGTCTTCCAAAGCAGAGGATAGTTGCCTGACCGAAGGATGTTATTATAAAGATTAATTAGACGAGATAGCAGGGGGGTGTTTAATGATAGGGTAGGATATTTTATCAATCCCAGGGGTTTCGCCCTTAACTACAGAGAGTGCAGAGAGGAGTTCAAGAATGGATATATCAGAATCTAAAAACCTAGCTGAAGAAGACAAGTTCGAGGGAGGCAGGTAAGAGGAGGAAAGAGCGGACAGTTTGCTGGAGGAAAATTCAGGAGAAAAACTGGAATCCGAGGAAACGTTGGAAAAGTGAAGCGCAAATTCCTAGGGTATATCTTGCGGATATAGAAGATTGCCACGAGGGGAATTGAGGAGAGAAATCGGAGAAAAAGAGGTTAAACCAGACAGTCTCCTTATGTCAGCCCAAATCTTTTTTGGGTTAATAGAGGAATTGATTTCGCTAGTGAACTTTTGAAAACAGAGAACTTTAGCAGATTTCGCCTTACGACGAAAAATCGCATTAGATTTTTTGTATTGCATTAAGTTAGCATTTAAACGAGTGCGCTTGAATTCGTGCCAAGCAAATTGTTTTTGTTGCCTAAACGCACAGAGTTCACTATTGCACCAACGAGGTGCAGGTTTGGCTGAGGAGGACTGAGGTATGGAATAATTAGCTGCGGAACGGATAATTTTTTGAATACGTGAGGACTCCTGATAGACATTGGCCGAAATGGGGAAAAGACGGGAATGAAATTCACAGAAATGTTCAAGTATATCCCAATCAGCCAAGTCTGTTTTAAAGCATACTCTAGTCTTAAACCGGGATGCATGATGGGGAGAGGAAATTTTAGAAAGAATGGGGAAGTGATCGCTACCATGTAGGTCATCGATCCGGAGCCATTCAGTTTTGGTGAGTAGGGATGGGGAACAAAGCGATAGGTCAATATGTGTAAAGGAAGAGTGAGTGGAAAAGTGGGTGGGAGAACCGTCATTAAGAACAATGCAGTTAGAACTAAGTATAACATCTTCAATAATTCGACCTTTCGGATTAGCTGAGGAAGACCCCTAAAGGGGGCTCCAAGCGTTAAAATCACCGGCCAGTAAGAAAGGAGTAGTTCCAGACGGGAAGAGATGACAGATATCACTTAAAGTGAAAGATTCATTAGGAGGGGAATAGGCACAAGTAATGATGAGTTTATAAGGAGAAAGAATTTCTATGGAGAGGGAGGAGATGTTTGAAGGAGTAGGGGGGAGGGTGTTATGTGGTACTTTTCTGTTGATCAGAATGGCTATTCCCTGTTTGCTGGTGGTATTGCTGGGGAGGTTATAAAAATAACCTATATATGCCTTGGGGGTATGAGCTACAATATTGTTGGCAAGATGAGTTTCATTTAATAATATTGCTGAGGGTTGAATGTTTTAATTAAAAGTTCGAGTTCGATGTAGTTATTTAAGTATCCGTTGATATTCCACTGAAGGATGGATAACATGGATAGAAAAATAAAGAAAAAGTAATAATGTGAGGTTATGGGAATTTATTTATTTATTTACTTATAAAAGTTTACATAACAATAAATTATTACATAAACTAAAGATAACGCAGCGCTAGCGTCGGAGGCTTTCGGCTGGCATGTTGGCTAGGGCGGTTTCAAATGCGTCGGAGTAGGTCGGTCTCTCTGAGGAAGTTATATATCTTGCTAATATTATTGTCAGTAAGGTTTTTTACCAGCTGTGTAGGATTAGTATCATTGAAATAGTGTAGTCTTTGGGCGTCAAGTTTCGGGCAGCAATCCAAGAGGTGGTTAATGCTAAGTGAAAAGTTGCAGAAAGGGCAGCAACTAGGAGTAGCGCCTTGAAGCAAATGAGAGGTTGTAATAATCGTGTGGCCAAGGCAGGGCTTTGTACGACTGGGGTTGATTGAGGAGTAGTGATGGTTATATCGGCTCCACTCGGTTAGCAGTTTTTTTTGCCTCTCATTATTTATAATCCGATAGATATCCCTTTTAAAAAGAACGTTGGAAGTTATGGTAGGAGTAAGAACCATATCTTTAGCGATCTTATCGGCAATCGTGTTGCCGTTTATATCTGCGTGACCGGGGACCCACATGATTTTGATATTCTTGGGGTGTGAAATAAGGATGTTACGAATGTTTTCAATAACGGGGTTGGTTTGGTTACATCCCTTAATAGCTTGAAATCATGACATACTGTCAGCAAATTATACATTTTCCTTTATTTCGTACGGAATAAAGCATCGCGTTGAATATTGCCACGGCTTCTGCTGTGTAAATCGAGCAGAAATTAAACAAGATACCATAAGAAATTACTTCTCCATGTTCTTTCACGACAGCAAATGAAGTCTGTGATGATTTTGAGCCGTCGGTAAAAATCAGATCCCATCCAGTAGATTTATATTTAGCTGCCACTTCAAGGAAATTTGCCTTCTATACATCGTTGGGAGTATCCGCCTTCCGCAGATGGACAAGTTCATTGATAAAAGAATCATTTCTAAACAGCCACGGCGGATGAATGCTTTTGAGAATATGAGGCCTTTGGAGTGGAATGCCGATATTCTTTGCGAATTTGCCGCATAAGTAAACAGATGATTGCACTTTGGGTGGCCGTTTGCGCGAAATCGCTAATTGTAGGTCCGTTCTAAGAAGAGCATTCGGTGAAAACATCAGCTTAGCATAGAGTTTGCGAATTGAATCTTCGGCGTCATCGAATATTGTATTTAGCCCAGATTCTGCGAATAAATTATTTAAGGGAGTCGTTGGAAACGCGCGGCGCTCTTCGAATAGCAGCGTGGTAAGGGGCATTAAGCATTTTCAATTTATTTTTTGCATGGTGTCCATAAACTTCCAAACCGTATTGTATAGTTGAGACAATAAGTGCCCTGGTTACGTTAATCAACAGTGCCGGACCGATAAATGAGCGCTTTGCGGAGAGGTACTTAACTATTAATAGTTTGGACATTAATCTATCTCTTACATATTGACAATGTTGTGCGAAAGAGTACTTAGAGTCTAATATTATACCTAAAAACTTAAGGCTATTTGTACAATTTATAGTTATATCAATGGGTGATACAGTTTCTTTTTCTACAAATGTGCAACAATTTGGATTTGCTAGGGGATATTGAAGCGCCGGAAGTTTGCGACCAGGAGAAGATTTTGGAGAGGATATCGGAGAAGGTTCTTTGAACTGCTGCTTGATCAGTGTTTTTGGAGTACACCAGAACATCGTCAGCGTACAGTTGGTGCTCAATAGTGGTAAATTGACCCACTTTCCATTTGGTTAGTTGTCTTAGTACGATATGAATGCCTATTCGATCGAAGGCTTTTTGAAAATCGAGAGACATCAAGGAGATGTGACTTTTATTAGACAGAGCATTAGAAATGTAGTGGTCAAGATGAACAAGTGAGTCGATAGTACCCTGCCCTCTTTTGAATGCAACTTGGTTATGATGAATGAAATTATTTTTGCGGGCAAACCAAGAGAGTCTGGAAGCAATCATTTTTTCTAGCAGTTTGCCTAAACACGGGAGAAGGGAGATTGGGCGGTAACTGCAGACATCAAGAGGAGATTTACCAGGTTTGAGGATGGGAACTATCAAGCTGGTTTTCCAAGCTTGGGGGAAAATGCCTGTACAAAAGATATTATTGTAGAGGTTAAGAAGGCGGGATAGGATAGGAAGGGGAAGGTTCTTGATAATGGGGTAAGAAATTGTATCGTGGCCAGGTGTTTTGCCTTTTACTGAAGAAAGGGCAGAGACCAGCTCAAAATGCGATAAGTCTTTTTCTAAGTACTTGGCAGAGATCGAAAGATTGCTGGGTGGAAACAGGGATGAGGTTGTTTGGTACTTATTTGAAATAAATTCAGGGGGGAAGTTGCAATCGGAGGAGGCCGTAGAAAAGTAGCTGGCGAACTCTTGAGCTATATCTAAAGGATATAGAAGAGTGCCGCGAGCGGAACTTAAGGCAGATATTGTAGGAAAAGAAGCCATCCCAGTTAGTCTTTTGATGTCGGCCCAGATCCTTCTTGGGTTGGATGAAGAGTTAATGTTGCTGGTAAATTTTTCAAAACAGGCAGCTTTCGCAAGTTTGGCTTTGCGGCGAAAATGAGCATTAGCTTTTTTGTACTGAAGGAGATTGGAGGAAGACCTTTCACGCTTATATTCATGCCATGTACTTTGTTTGGCTTGCCTTTAAGTTGAAAGTTCAGCGCTCCACCACAATGGAGCCGGCCTACGAGTTTTGCTACCTGATTGTGGGATAGATAGATTAGCCGCACTTCTGATGATTTTTTGGACGCGGGACGCTTCTTCGTTGACGTTAAGGGAAATGGGATAGAAGCTGCAACCATGTAGACACGCATCTTGGAACTTTAACCAATCAGCAGAGTCAGTCTGGTATTTCAACCTCGGGCGAAATGTTGATGGAGAACAGTTTGAAGGGAGTCTGGTAATAATGGGGAAATGATCACTGCCATGGAGGTCATCAATTACTAGCCAAGCGCATTTGGCAGAAAGGGAAATCGAACATATGGTGAGGTCAAAGTGGGTGAAGGATTTGTGAGTAGAGAAGTGAGTCGGGGAACCGTTATGAAGGACAAAGGAGTTGGAGGCAAGGATTGAGTCTTCAATTACACGGCCCTTAGCATTAAGCGAAGTGGAACCCCACATAGGGCTCCAGGCGTTAAAATCGCCTGCCACAATAAAAGGACTATCAGTTGACGGAAAAATACTATTAAAGTCAGTGGTTGAAAATGTTTGATCAGGAGGGGAGTAGGCGCAGACAATGGATATTTTATTGGGGGATTGAATTTCTAATACCAAGGAAGAGATGCGGGATTGGAGAGGATAACATATGTGCGGGACATTTTTCTTCACTAAGATACCAATTCCTTGCTTACTAGATAAAATATGAGGCAAATTATGAAAGTAACCAACATAGGCCAAAGGGGTACGAGCATTGACCATGTAGGGGAGGTGGGTTTCATTTAAAAGGATTACAGAGGGATTGTGTGATTTAATTAATATTTCAAGATCGATGAAATTATTGTAATATCCATTTATGTTCCACTGTAAAACTACAAACATATGTACAAAAGAGAAAAGAAAACTGGTATTTATTTTTGTTAAGTATATAGCTAAAAATATTATGAGTTAGAAATGTCCATATTATTAGTTTCTGCTGGATGCGAAGGAGGGGAAAGCGTAATTGAGTCATCATGTTTATTAGTTGGAGATTGAGAGGAAAGAGGGATAGGAAGGGGAGAGGGAAGTGACGTGCAATAGCGCGAGAGTATGTCTGTTAAGATGGGAGAGAGAGAGTTTTGAGAGAGTGGATTATCAACGATTGCGTTGGTTGCTGTTGGGTTTTTGTTAAATGATTGCGGACAAAGGTCAGCAGCGTGAGAGCTAAGTGGAGACAAGATGTTCTTTGTGGATGATGGTTTGGCTGAGTATGTATGTAATGAGTTGTTATTGATGGTTTGAGAGAAACTTGCGGGGTTGGGAATTGGATTATTTTCGTTTGAGACTGCAGTTGATTGTGGTTTTTCGTTTTTGTTGAATTCGGTAGGCTTTAACACATTGGCAAATGATGAGGGATTAAGGGGAGCCGGGATTGTATTTTTGTATTTTTTTATTGCTTCGTGCATGCTGCATTTTTCTAATTTTTAAATTCTATTTCTTTAGTTTGTAGAAATTTTGGACAATCGTTTGAGGAGGACGGGTGCTCACCAGAGCAGTTAGCGCACATTGTTCTTATACATTCGGTAGGGGAGTGGGGAGGGAGGTAGCAATTGTTACACATTGGGAATTTTTTGCAGTATTTTGTTGTATGGCCAAGTTTTTGACATGACTTGCATCTCATGGGATTTGGGATGTATGGACGGACAGAAAGGATTCTCCATGCGACTTCAATTTTTTCGGGAAGATGATATTTATCAAATGATAAGAGAATTGAGCCAGTAGGCTTAGATACACCATCAATTATTCTATTAAACTTATATATAGAAGTTACGCCGTGTGTCTTAAGACCCTCTATAATGTCGCTTTCAGGCAAATGAGTCAGGAATGGAGCAAAAATTGTTCCTTTTACGCTGTTCAGGTTATCGTGAAGTTTAGCAGTGATATCGCACACTCCCGGAAGAGATTTTGCTGACAAGAACTTTTCTGCAATTTTCTTATTTTTGAGAAGCAGAAGTAAACTGCCGTCGCGAAGCTCGGATATAGTGTTGACATCTTTGCTAATGGCTAGTATACCTTTATGTACGGCAAAACACGATAAGCTCGTTAGTGGTTTGTTACCTTCCAATGCTTTTATTACGATGAATTTAGGATCGTCTTTTTTTGTAATTGGTAGTTCTGGGAATAGATCCAGTGGAGTCGATTCTGCTTTTTTTCGTTTAGGTCTGGAGCTCGGAGACAGCAGGGCGAACCTGTTATCTCCGAGGTTAGAAGCCCCGGGGGGCATATTGGCAAATTGTTGATTTGTGTCACTGACTTTTTAAGCGCGGCTTAGTTAAGTAAGCAACAAATGCACGTGTTTTAATTCGAATAGAGCAGATAGACAGAATAGAAAACAAAACGCACTGTGTAAGAAACGCAACTGTTCACGCTGAGTGATAGTCGGAGACAGTCTCAGCAAGCCATTACGCTCTATATGCAGTTGAACTTCCATAACTCGAATTTTGGAATTGGCAATAGAAGTTAAATTTCATACTAGTTTCCTTCCATAATTCGAAGTCTCTCCAACTCGAAGTTTTTTTGTGGATTATGGCAATTTGAGTTAAGGAAGTTCAACTGTACTTCATATGAATTCTGAGGTTTCTTTTTAGGTTTTACAAACTTTGTAAGGAACTACTCAATTATGGATAAAACAGAACTCTCTACGTCTTGTAATTATCTTTCGTTGTAATAAACTGTAACACAAATTTTCCTATGAAATACTTACAATATTTGCAACAAAGCATGATATACTAAAAAGGACTGAAATACACATGCTTTGAGCTCAGCCAGAAAAACAGTGAATTTACATGGAAATTCGCTGTCCATTTCGTATTAAGTGAATGATTTTTCTAGAGAAAATGCTTCATTTTTAGACCTTACCATCCACATTTGTGGTTTAATTAGAGGAAATTACTGGGAATCTATGACAGTAGAAAATGCCAGAAAGCATGATTCAAACAAAAATGGCGGATACCATTCCGGGAATTATTAATGATGTTGTTAGCTTAATAAGTTCAATTTGTCACTGCATATCTCTTTTCCGAACAGGTGCTTCGGCTGACGCACAGTGCGAGCGACACTTACTAAGGAACATTATCAATGCATACGCACAGCCTTCAGCCGTTTGAGTTGGGCTATATTCCACGCTGGTACGAAAAATATCTATTTTATCACCAAATCCAATGAGTAGCTACAAAAGGCTTAATTCGGTTACCAGCCGGGAGTGCAATGGGCTTAATTGTTGTCATGCGATCTGGCGCTCATGCAAGAAATTATTGTCAATGCCTATGTACTTATGTTTGCTTCGAGCACAGTCAAGAACGATCCTAACGTTTTTTTAACACTACTTACAAAACACACTTACTAAACTAAACAACAACACCCCAACACTCTTTAAATATTACCTCTCTATTGAGGTTATGGAGATACAAATCCTATGCTAAAAATCGGATAACAATGTAGACCATTTGGCGCCTTATGTTAACTTACGGTATTTTCGAAAAGTTGTTCGTAGAGAAAGTTTGTTGATTTAGAAAAATGGGTCTCCGAATCGTATAGCTTGTTTTAGTTCGAGCTTAATAGTAGACATAATTTACAAAACCAGCTTTTATTTAACTCGTATCTCCACTTTTATGTGGAGTTTTAGGTCAAGCAATGTTGTCGACAATTGATTTTTGTTAAATCATGTGCTATGTAAAGCAAATAACAAATTTTTAACCGCGTTTTCTAAATCATTTAATCAGAAAACTTCGTAGTTCTTCGTAAGCACTTTGTAATTCTTTGTAAACACTTTGTAGTTCTTCGTAATTACTTCGTAGCACTTCGTAAACACTTCGAAGTACTTCGTAATCACTACGTAGTAGTTCGTAAACACTTCCTAGTACTTCATAAACACTTCGTAGTACTTCGTAAACACTTCGTAGTTCCTCATAAGCTCTTTTACCATAAACCCGGACCTCCACAAATATTAACAATTAAATAATAGACATATTTTGATCCCACCTATCACGATAGAAAAAATTGCTTTTTTATATATGTATCGAAAATACCGTTTCGATAACAGATACCCGATAAATAAATATTTTCATTTCCTTTCGAAATTTTTTTTTACCGATATTTCACCATTAGCTAGGAATTAAAATGCTTAAAAAAAATGCTAGGAATTAAAATGCTTAAAATTAGTGAACAATTAAATAATGATATACATTTTGAGTATGTTACTGGGTGATATTTCTTTCTAAAACTTTGCTCTCTAAATCATTTAAATAATAACGTACATATTCACAACTCTGCTTTGCAAAGAGCTTCAATGTGGGAGTGACAGTTAATTTTCCCATTACCGCTGTTTTTAATATTTCACATTTTCAATTTCTTATTTGACAATAATTTTACTCACACGTGCACAAACAAGGTTGCTTTCCCTTACCTCGTAAATTTACCGTTTATTCACATAATCCATTGCATCCGCTATAGCGATTCTGAGAACTTCCCTAGCTAAAATAAAAAATGGCATTCCAATTACTTAATATGCTTTGACATCTCAGCATATTTCCCACTGGCGCCGACAACTTAATTTGATTGATATTTAATATAAATTGATGGCAATGAACTGCAATTTTTTTTTTTGCTGAAGTGACTTATAGATTGATTGCTAACAAGGCGTGGCAGAAACGGAGGCTGAAATAAGCAAATAAACTTAATTTTGTTAGAGTTTGAAAATTACATTATATATTATAAAAGAAAGGAAACTTGGTCGTAAGTGTTATGGTTACAAGGTGCTTTCCAAAGTAAACAGGATTTTTTGAATCTAGCGCCCCCTGGTGGCGCCATCTATATGTCGACTGGTGCGTTAGAATCTGCTATTTTTATTGATTGTCCAGTGAGAATTTCATGACATTTCATTGATTGGAAGTGAAGTTATTGCGCTTTAAGTGTCAGTATGTTTGTGTTCCATCCGGAAATGTTCAAAACTGTGCGTGAATTCATTAAAAATCAGCCGAAATCATCATTGAAATTCATGGAAACGGTATTGAACATCTCCAAAACATCGATTTATCGTATTTTGACCGAATATTAGGGCTTACTAAAAGGGTGTGTACGGTTTGTTCCGCACAAAATTGACTGACGAGCAAAAATTGCTCAGAATCCAACATTCGAAGAACCGATTATTTGACCAAAAAGAACATTTTAACCATTAACCACCCCCGTATTCACCTGATGTGGCACCGTGCGACTTCTTTCTTCTCGGAAAAATGTATTTGCTCATGAAAAGACAGCGTTGTGCAGACGTAGAGACCATTCAAAAGGCTTGTACCGGCATACTGGCGGTCGTACCGGCCAACGAGCTAAAACACTCCTTCGACATGCTTTTGATCCCAGCAAAAAGCTGTATTGAAGTAGAAGGAGACTACTTTGAATAAAATAAATTGATTTTGCCGAAAAACCATTTGTTCTGTTTTTTTTTTAAGTCTTGTTTTCTTTGGAATGCACCTTGTAATACCGCTGATATTGGAAATACTATATTACAAAGAAATTTTGTTAAATAAAATGGAGTATACCACTCTGCTTCCCTGCATTATCTGTGGGTGTATACGCTATATTTATCTAAAAAAAACCGCTGAAGTCTTCTGTGTATCGCTGAGAGCTTTTTGTGTCAAACAGATTTGGTTAAAAATATAATTATTCTTGATTGCTTCCCAGAAAACACGTCCTCTGACATGAGAGTTGTCATATAGTTCGGATTAAAAATGAAAATTTTAAAATGAAGAATATCAACCTTCATTTAATTAGAACCTCTAGACGATCTCTCTTTATATAATAACATCCCTTGAAGCTCTCCTCACAACCGTACGGCTGCTGTTATATTAAATGTTTCGAACATTTCCTTTGTTTCCATTGCTTGACTTTTGTTTATCTTTTCATGTTTTTTACGATACCCATAGTCTCTCTGCTATAAATCGCTGGTTCTTTTGCTACGTGACTTTTCCTATTGTCAGATTAGTCAAACACAATATAATTTCAATATTTGGAAAGTCAATAATTTCAACAGTTTTTGCAACCGATCACTAACTATATAAATTTGTCATCGGGACGGCTCTTATGTCTCTGACATCGGTGTCTTTCCTTTCCTCTAAATCGCCTGGAAAAAATCTTATATTACTCTAATAATATTAGAAACAGAGTTGGTATTAAGCTCGCCAGGACTTCGGTCAGTAGAAAATAATTTTAGATATATTGTTAGTCTGGTAAATTATGATGGAACCTCAATTTATCCACGTACCCAAATTACATGTTGAATCGCAATGGACACCTTTTTAAGGGACAATCCCTATAAAATGTGGCTTTATAAAATTGTAAAATAGGTATGTCGAACACGTTCAATCGAAATTTTTTTTTTGTTCAACAATTCTCCAATAATAACGGGTCAATTGAAAAGTTTCCGTCCTATAATATTAAAAACATCTTTTTTTGGCAAAATTCGTTTTCCTTATTCAACATTGTTTGTTTCATGGGATGATACACTGATTATAGCGATCCTGCAACTTTTCGATTTTATTTTTGTGGTACGATTTGGACTTGCTTCAAAATAAGTCTCAGTTTTAATGATCCCATCTTCATTCGACGAAAATTTCTTCCCAGCGAGTATTCTTTTGATATCTGAAAGCAAGAAATAGTCGCTGGGGCCAGCGCTACAGAATACGAATCCCAATACATGGATTTTTGGCATCGTTTCCATTGACTTGTGACACGGTGCATTGTCTTGGGGAAAAACGTCTTTCGTTTTTTCAATTGCGCCCGTTTGTCGGCTTTCGTTCTTCAAAAGGCTCAATAAGGCTTGTAATATTCACTGGTCTTATCTTTTTTTAGGTAGTCATTAAAAATTATTCCATGCCCATTTCAAAATTCAGACCCCTTAACCTTGCCAGCCGATTGCTGCGTTTTTCCACGCTTTGGAGCGGGTTCGCAGTCTAATCGGACTTCCTGGAAAATCGTAATCAAGCCAAGTTTTTTCTTCCACTGTATTTATCCCCCAAAAAGCAATACTTTATTAACACACGAACTTCCTCTTTATCCTTTTTTTTACAATAACAAGGGTTGATTCCCTGAAAATTATCTAATTCACAAACTAATGACCCGAGACTTGTCTGATGTCAAAGTAATTCACGCGTCTTTTGAAGGCTAACTAGGCTAGGGCTAACTGAAAGTCATATAGATTTAATTCTAGTAGCGCCAGCTATGTGTCAGACCGGGAACATTTCAATTGAGGTGTGGGAATGAGGAGACAAATTATTTTACCTTCAAGTCAGTGGTAACAAATCATTGTTGTAATACTCAAGCCCTTCTACAATTCAAAACAAAAAGTGTGTCTTACCCAGCTTTAACTACTTTCTGTGCAAATTCAAACACGCTCATGGAAACTCATTTTCGTATATGCAACTGTGTGAGCGGACGCTTTCACTTCAGTAAAGTTTTTGTTTGATTAGCGTTCCCACGCAGCTGCAGAGAAAAAATTATATAAAAAATGGTGTGAAATAGAGAGGAGAAGAATTTAATTCCTACGTGCTGCGTGATTCACTGCATTTTTGCTGCGTTACATAACACACTTGCACACCCACGTATCCTCTCTCTCGTCCGCTGGCTTACTTGTTCGCTGTGCTTTATTCACTGTTTTCATTCCGCTCGGTCTCGTAAAAATCACTACATCATCCCGCCGGTTAGTGGCTAAGTGGTTAATCTAATTGGATGGTGATATGCTCGTAAATAAGCGCGCGAAAGAGTGTGTAAATCCAGTTAGCAGCTCTACGTGTGAGCGCTTACATTAATTTTGCGTTGAGTTAGTCAATGGTCCATCAAACGGAAGTGCTCTTCAAAACTTTTACAACTCCATTCGCTTTGTTTTCTTTATGTTGTCACTACTTTGTGGTTATATCCTAATTACTACTTGTTTTCGCGAAGAGTGTGCATTATAGGAGATAAGTGATATAACTTTAGTGGGTTAGAAAAGTTGATACTCTTATTTTCTGGATTAAAGGATAACTTTTAATCTTGTTAGACCTAATAACATACAAATAATCAATTCACCACCCTAATAAAGTGGACTGCTTTGCTTTGCTACAAATGTTAATTAAAGGCTTTAAAGCTGGCTGGAATTAAGAAAGATACACCATTAATTTTACCATTGGTTTATTAAACCACTTGCTCTCAACAAAAATCACTTCTTGGAACTCTTACCTGAACCTGAAGATTTGACTGAGATCAATATTAGTCACCCTAACAGACTTTTAGTAGGCACGGAGCAGTTCGTCGTTATTTTTAGCTCTTTTGAACTATTCCCAGACATTTTTGACACTACCAAGGGTCCTTGTTTAAACTTATCTAGGTGAATTCCCATGATCTCTGTCGTCTAACCTAAATATTACCAGTTCTTTCACTGGTTTTCTCTTTCAATGTCGGTGATTTAGTTTTCGGTTTTAAGACTGTTTCGAACTATCTGATGAATTTTGGGAATGGAACATTATTTTATCCAGTGAAATACTGTGGAATTGGCAGCATTCTAGAGAAATGTCTGAGTTTCATGTCGTTACAGCTACCAAAACTTGTAATCATTTCTCGGTTGATATATTGAGCTTAGTGTTTGGGACGAAGTATACTACTGAAGCTCAGTTATCCAAGCTCACTTGAATAATGTATCTTTGTCATCGGGTGTTTTAAATAATTGTTGGCTTAGAACCACTTGAGTTTTCGAAGAGCCGATTTAATGGATTCAAGAAAAGTATTTTTCAAAACCTGAAAACTATTTTGCAGTTTAAAAACCAAATTTAGAGAAAAAGTGAAATTTGGAATCATATAATGCTAGTGATTGTATTTACTTGCTCATGTAGTATCAGGGGATGATCCAGATTTACTCTTACTTGACAAACAAATTTTTAAAAGCAGACGTTGATGAAAATATGGACTAAATAATACTATGATATAATGTCTGTAGCAACATCAACCTCAGAACGCTTGTTTATGACATTACGAATTATTAAAGGTTATCTTAGGAACACCATGGAAGAAGAGCATTACACAATAACCTCGCCATTGTTTGGTACTCTTTTAAAGTTACCTATGTACTTATGTTTGCTTCGAGCACAGTCAAGCTCCTACGTATCGTGTCAATCATTTTCACTCTTCAAATATTACCTTCCTATTGACGTTATGGTGATAAGAACCCTACGCTGACTATTTCAATAGTCCCAATTTTACACGTGCTGTGCATGCTAACTTATGGTGTTTTCTAACAGTTTTTTTTAGAGAAAGTTTCTTGTTTTATAAAAATGGAATCTCTTAATAGTATAGTTTGTTTTAGTTCCAGTTTAACATTAGCCAAAATTCACTAAACCGACCTTTGTTTGACTCGTAGCTCCCCTTTTACTTGGCGTTTTTGGTCAAACAATCTTGTCGACCTTTGATTTTTGATTTTGGATGATTTATCTCCATGTTTCCTTAATAGTCCAATCAGAACGCTTTGTAGTTCCTCGTCAACACTTCGTTGTACTACGTAATCACTTCGTAGTATTTCGTAAATACTTCGTAGTACTACGTAACCGCTTCGTAGTATTTCGTAAATAATTCGTAGTATTTCGTAAACAGTTCGTAGTACTTCGTAAACTCGTAGTAGAACTTCGAAAACACTTCGTAGTCTTGTAAATACTCTGTAGTTCTTCATAAACTTTTCGAAGTACTTCGTTAACACTTCGTAGTTCTTCGTAATTCTTCGTAAATGCTTCGTAATACTTCGTAAACTTTTCGTAGTACTTCGTAAACGCTTCCTAGTTCTTCGTAAATTCTTCGTAAACTCGAGCTTTTGCAAATATTTAAAAGACGAGTGAGTGGGTTGTATTCAGCAAAGAATGGCAACTATTTTCTGTTGCGCTAATATATTTATACATATTGAGGGCTTGTTCGTTTCACTTGTTTACAAATATTTGATCCATTGAAGGCAGTTATATAAATATAGAAAAAAATTTCAAAAAATTGATGAAAGATTTCATATACGAGTATATGTAAACTTTTAATTATTGTAGTTATTTTAGAATCTCGACATATTATTTATATGTACATATGTATATCATGTGAAAATGGTTACGGTATAAAAATTGTAAATATGTATCTATTTACCACAGCCTAAGTATGCCGAAATTTGTAATGCTTGAAAAAGTTAAATACCAGTTCATTGTAAAAAAATATTTAAATTCATATTTTAAGTGATAATTGAGATTGTTTAAAAAACAACTTAACTCCATTAAGCATATTTCCACTTAACTCCATAAAATTTAATATTTATGCACAATTTAAGCATTTAAAAACGTGTTTTGCAAGAAGCTACTTAGATTACGAATTTTCACAGAAAATACTCCCAAAATTTTTTTATAATAATACCATTTGCTGCTTGTTAATATGAAAATGCTAAGTCGAGTTAAATTGTTTTTATACTTTTTCACATAAATATCTGTAGTACATGTATATCGTCACCTAAAATGCAAAATGACGTAACATCACTTTTCAGTTATAAAATGGTTATGGTTTCGGCTATAAAATGGTTATATATTGGTTATCTCATATCATTTTGGTTATAAAATGGTTATATATTGGTTATTAAATTTGACAGCGATTGTCGATTTTTTTTTTGTTTTTGATGATACGTTGTTTTGCATTTTAGATGACGATATATAGTTATCTGGTCTGCATTTTGGCTTTAGTTACGTAACCAAATTGAAAATCATTATCTATATGCAATAAATATTGTACAATATTTATATTAAATTGTTAAAATATTTACGCAATTAAGTTTGAGGTCATATTTCTTGTATAATAGCAACCACCAAGTCAGAAATTTATTGTATTTATCAACATATTTGAAAATATTGAAAGCTTTGCGAATTTTCCATGCATTTTTACTAACCACTTAACGGTAGTAAGTAGCTTACACATATTGCGGTATCAATAAAAGCGGTCTGGTGTTAGACAATCACGCACAACAGCACATAAACAGAACAGAACACGCCAAGTAGTATGGCAAATATGCAAGCCACAACAACAACAGCAAGCAGTTTGAACGTAGTTTTGAAATTTTTACACAATTTTTCTATAACTACATGAAAGAAATACTCACGTAACGGTTGTTAAGTTGCTAACAGTATATATGTACATACATACAAATAGTATTTACATAGCTGGCTAAACACTACCCTTTGATATTAGAAAGTAAGTGCAAAGTGCCCCTGCCAAGCAAAACTTTATCCCCAGTAGTCACATTCCCCTTGTTACCCTTAATTAGATTTATATGTAGTAGTTATAAGTCTCATATTTTTGTAAGCGAGCGCCAAAAGAATGCGCAACTTGCTTAAAATTTTACAAAATTTTTTAAGTGATGCTGCTGCCATTTCAGTTTTGGTATAAATGAAAGTGTATTCAGAAAAAATAGCCGAGTTCGTACATTTTCTCAACTTAGCGCGTGTTCTTTTGCTGCTCGTTTACAAAAAAATGTGGCTTCAACTACTACTATTTTATAAAAGTTAAGCATTCTTTTATCCGTGATATTTTAATACTAACTTTTGTTCTTTATTTACTTCTCTTTTCAAAACTCTTTTTCCAACAATTTGCTCTCCTTCATTTCTACGACTTTTTCGAACTTTCTACTACTACTACTACTGTTTGAAAACGCACACCAACACACCGAAACATATGTACACACACACCAAACCATGTGCTGTCCTCTGAAATTATGCGCTAACCTCTTTTCGTACTTTATTTACATACATATATATTCAACTGATATATTTTTGCCCCTTCCTTTCAACATTACTTTCTATTGGTTTTTGGTAACTCTTCCGTTATTTGCGTACACATTTCCTTTCCACGCATTTCATTTCAATATTTTCTTGCTACTTTTAAACGGTAATTTTCTCAAAACTAAAAAAAATTAAAAAAAAAACAATTATGAATTTCATAATTCTGTAATTGTAAAACTGCACTTCTATTTCAAAAATTCAAAAATTAACTTTTTTATTTTTCTCATTTCATTTCTTTTCCAAAAAAAAAACGCAAAAAAATCACCAAAAAATTGAAAAATTTAAATACGAAATTTGTAAAACACCAAAATTTTTGCAAACACACCCTGTATGTCACTGAAATTTTTCAAAAATAAAAAAATATAAAACTGCATATTTGTCAATCAATCATCATCATCATCAACGACATGCTCGCCACCAACATCACCGTCATCAATGCAACAACAACAATATGAAATGTGAACATTTGAAATTTTCGATTGTATTTTTTTTGTTGTACTTTATTTGCATTGCACCCGAAATTCAATTGAAAATAATTTTAAAAAAATGCACTCAATAAATAACGGCAAATTAAATTGTTCAACAAACACCACGCAATTGAGAATCCAATGTGATTGTTACCAAAAAACCACACAAAAATTGTGATTTATTCTAAACACAACAACAAAAACTTAAATGTCTGTAAAATACATACCAAAACCAAAAGATACCATGGGGCCTGAAAAAAATCTGTTGGGGGCTGATAAACATAACCGTGCCCAGGGTAAGCTAATTAAATTAAATTAATTAATTTTTTAGTTTTAAATTATGCTTAGTTTTTGCAAATAATGTAATTAGTTTTTATGTGATTTTAGTTTGATTTAGCTGATTAGCTTTTATTTAACTTATTTTAATGAAAGAAAAAATTTAAACTTTTTCAAACACACAAAAATTTGAAAACTTAAAAAAAAAAGATGTTGGAATAAAATTAAATTTTTTTTATTTTTGGTTAACTAATTAGAATTTTTTTATGTGTTAAAATTTTTTTTGGAAATCAAAAATTTTAAAATCTTGAGAAATCATTTATTTTTAGTTGAATATTTTTTATTTGTTTTATGTTATTTTTATTTTTATCAATAAATTTTAACTTTTTTAATTTTTTGTCGGTAAATTTTTTAATAAATTTAATATTTTTCGTGTTTGTTGTTGTTAATTATTTTAATTTTTTATCTAATATATTTTATTGGATTCAGATTTTAAAAATTTCCGATCTTATGTCATTAAAAAAGTTAATTTTTAAAAGAACAAACATTTTGAAACTTTTTAAAAAGTTCAAAAAGACTACTTACTGTAGTTTTTAAGATTAAATTAATAAATTAATAATTTTTGTTTAAAAAGAATTAAAAAAAATAACTCATGTCAAAAAGCGTAAAAATAATCGTATGAAAGCTTTTAAGTTAAATGACAACAAATACAAAAATTTCTCTAAAACATTAAAATTTTAAAACTTTTTGAAAACAAAATTTTAAATATTAGTTTTAGTTGGTTAAATTTTAGATTTTGTTTTGTTTAAACAGAACTTGAAAAATGTTTCAAAAATAATCAATTTCGAAACCTTTTGAAATAAAAAATTATTATGTTAGATTTTTAGTTGATTAAAAAAAATGATTTGTTTGTAAAACCCAAATATTTTAAAATTTAAAATTTTATTTTATCTTTTTAAAAATTAGTTTTTTTTTATTTAAAAAAAAATTCAAAAATTTTTGTTTTTATTATTTCATTAAAAAAAAATAAATTTTTCCAGAAAAAGACATGTTGTTGCTTTTTAAAATAATTTTTTTTTTGTTTTAGATGTTAATTTTTTTGATTATTGTTTTTTTTTAAGAAAACTGAAAAGTTTTTTAAAACAAAAAATTTAAAACTTTTTGAAATAAAAAATTATTATGTTAAAGATTTTTATTTGAATTGAAACCAAAATCAAAACTTTTCTAAAACAGAAAAATGTGAAAAATTTTAAAAGTTTTAAAAATTAAAAAAAAAATTATTTGTTATTTTTTAGTTTAACATTTTTTGTTGTGTCAAGAAATTTTTATTGAATCGAAACGTTTTTAAAACTCAAAAAAAAATTCAGAACTTTCTGAAACTGGAATTTAAAAAAATTATTTATGCTTTTTCCATTATTAAAATATTTCAAAAGTGTTTCTTGTGTCAAAAATTTTTTGTTGAGATTTTTATTTTAGTTGAAGATTTTAAGTTTTAAGCAATTTTAATTTTTCTACATAATTTTGTTTTTTAATTTTTTAATTTTATTCCAATATTTTTCAAAAATCGATTTTTTTAAAACTTTTGAAAATAAACCTTTTTTAATTTTATTTTATTTTTTTTTATTTTTTTATTTTATTTTATTTTGTTTTTTTTTTTGTTTTTTTTTTTTGTAATATTTTTCTAATTTACTTTATTAAAACAAATTGAAAAAATGTTCAAAAATAAAATATTTTAAAACTTTCTGTAAAAAAATTTGAAATGATTGTATCAAAAAGTAAAATTTTTTTGTTTTAGTGTTTTTTTTTAAAGATTTGTAAACTTTCTCTCAAACGCAAAGATTTTAAATAATGTAAAAAAAATGCAAACAAATTATTGTATTAAATAATGTTTTTTTATGTAATTTTTGCTTTAACTTTTTATTTTTACGTTTTTAAAACACACAAAAATTTTGAGTAATTTAGAAAAAGAATTGAATAGAAATTTTTTCTTTTGTTTACATGGTATTTTATATTTTTATTATTTATTTATTTCTTTAATGTATTTTTGTTATATTTATTTATTTTTAACTATTATTTTTTTAATTATTATTTTTGTTTGATTATAATGTTTTTTTTAATATTTACTTTCACTAAACCTCAGTTTGTAATCGCCAAAAAAATTAGTGTGCTAATTGTTTCTTTTCTTTTTGGATATATAACATTTGTTTATTTGTTAATTAAATATAATTGTGTATATATTTATTTGTAATTATTGTTTCGTGCAATAAATTTATTGGAAACTTATATTTTCGCTAGTTTTTTATGCGCACTTCGATTAAGTTCACGCCGATTTTGCTTATGTTTGTATATATGTATGGCGTTTTTTAGCAAATATACGCACACACACACCCATACTGACACATATACGCATTTATATATAGCTGCTTATGTGTGTGTGGCTGTGTGTGCGCTCATTATGTGCCTACGTTTGTTTGTTTAATGTTAAATGTTTGTTTACATGTTCTCCTTACCCAATAATTGAACAACAACAACAATTTTGATTTGTTATTGCTATTTGATTGGTGTTTTTTAGTGTTTCCTTGTTATGAAGTGCTTAACGTTTAAATGCAAAAACTAAAAAAAAAACATAAATTAAAATAACAATACTAAAGCAACAACAAAAGCGAAAAATTAAAAATACAACAACACAAATAATGAGAAAATTCTTTGAGAATTTGATTTGTGTACGCACAAATGCCACAGATAGTGAAGTAAAGTGTTTGGGCGTGTCAGAAGTGCTTCTTCGGTTAGTCACTGTTGACCTTTTCGATCTGCCAGCCGTAAATCAAAGCAGACCATTCGTCGAAAATCTGACTTATGTGTATGAGCGATTTTGCAATCAAAATAAACATGATTCATATGCCTGCATAATTTACGCGTTTTAATAAAAATATAATTATTTTGCCTTTCACTAACTGAAATATAGCCGATTTCATTTTTTGTTGGTTAAAATAAGTTATTGAGGAAGTGAAGTGTAAAAAATTTGTATGAAAATATTTTTATATAATCAAAAATTTCTTAAATGTCTTTACTTTAATGAGAACATTGCAATGTTAAATTAAATATTTTACTTAATTTTTTTTTTTTACATGTGGCATCCCTTTTTAAAAATTGGGTTAGTTTTAAGTCGTCCCAATCCTCTGTAATTTGATACCCATAGTGCACAAATTAGTTCAATTTAACAGGTTTATTGAACTAAATTTTCGAAAATGGTGGCAACCTTCCTCCTAATTAAATTTCAAGTATCCACTTTTCTAAAGAAAATGGTTTTGATACCCATATTATATTAATTAGTCCAATTTACCAGGTTTATCGAACTAATTTTTTTTAAATAGGTGGCAACTTTCATTAAAATTAAATTTCTTATATACACTTTTCGGAATATGGTTTTGATAGCATATTGTAATAAATCATTTCTATTAGCAATTTTATCAGATTAGATTTGGAAGCAGTTGGCAACACTGCTCAAAACTTTATTAGTTGGAAATGCTGCTAAAACTCCTTAGTTTTTACCAGTACTGCTCCAACTAGTTTATATAAAAAATTAATTATTTTATTAAAATTTAGTTTCAGCTGTAAACTTTATTAAACATGGTTTTTGTTAGCCACATTCTAATAATTCTTTTATATTAAACGGTTTTTTCTTATAAAATGTTTAAACAGGTGGCAACTCCGCCTAAAAATATCAAAATAAGTAAGTGCTCTCAAACCGCTATGGTTGATACCCATATTTCCCTAATTTGTTTATTGATTTTTATGATTTGTTATTTAGTTTTTGACAGGTGGCAACATTCATAGAAAACGTAATGTAAATTAATTATGTGATCGTTTCGATACCCATTGTGCCACAAATCGTCTGTATATATTATATAAAGTGAAGGGATTTTTCTAATAGGTTGGCAACGCGGCCAAAAATTTCGTTTAGTGAAAGTGATCTTAAAAATTTTAGTTAAGCATCGATTTTGTTAGCCACATTGTAATAATTCTTTTACATTATAAAGTTTATTCCTATAAAAATTTTAAACCGGTGGCAACTCCGCTTGAAAATATAGTTTTTCTAGCAGCTATGGTTTGATACCCATATTGCCCTAGATTGTTTGATAAATCACTGTTATTAAAATGCAATTTATATCGGGTGGCAACGTTCATAAGAAACGCAACTGATAAATAAATTATATTACAGTTTTGATACCAATTACAATTCCGCATTGTGGCAATCGTCTCTATTATCAAAACTAGTGAAGTTAATTTTTTAAACAATTGGCAACACTACCAAAAATTTTCGAATTACTTAAGTGATCCTAAACTTTTTTGTTAAGCAAATGATTTTGTTAGCCTCATTTTAATAATTCTTTTACATTATCAATATTATTGATTTAAATTTTTTTATGCAGTGGTAACTCTGCTCAAAAAATTGTTTAGCTGTGAGTGCTTCTCCAACTCCTTGGTTTGACACAAGTTTTGTCCTGCTTTGTTTATTTGGTCAATTTTATTAAATTACAATTTTGAGCAGATGGCAACGTTCACAAAAAAATGTAACTGAAAATGTATTAAAAATACCATATTGTAATGTCGTTTATATGATCAAAAATATTGATTTCAAATTTTTAAACCAGTAGCAACTCTGCTCAATTATTTTGTTTTTGTAAGACCTATTAATTCTCTTTAATTTGGTAACTGTATTATAATTATACCTAATTATTTAGACTTGTTAAACAAGTGGCAACACTGTTAAGTAATTTTTTTATTTCAATTAAAAACTACAATACATCAGCCAACGCAGCAAAATAATAGAAGAGAACTCTAATATCTTCTAGATTTGGTAGGACCGTGTCACTTCCACGGTAGTGAGGTCTACATAATCGGTAATGATTCGAATTTATAACTAGCTAAGTAGAGTGAAATCGTCAGTATTTATCTAAAGTTTATGTATCGCCTCTACAAGTTTAAAAATAGCTCCGAAAAATATAATCAAGAACAAAGCTTCGAGCACAGCACCATCTATAGGAGAAGATCAAGTCGCTGGCAAACAAAAAATCGCCAGATTATGAAAGAAATTTGATCGTCAAGATCTTTAATGATAAGCACAGACTCTGCTACTTTGCTCTGTAATGGAAATGTGCTGAGATAATTTTGCTTCCTGATAAACCAGAGCATCTGGCCAATTCATATCGACTGATTAGCCTGCTGGTAATTAATTCTATAATATTTAACAATATTTTTGCGTAGATCTTTGCCTCTGCTGGAGGAAAAATAACTCATTCCGGATCTCCAGCTTTGTCTCAGAAAATTTTATGACACAATTCAACAATGTCACTAGGTAGAACACTTTATAACTAATGCCACGGAAAATTGTAAATACTTTTCTGCAGTTTTTCTTGATTTCATTAAACATTTGACAACGCCAGGCAACCAGGTCTGTAATCTTAGTTAAAGGAAAAACTCTCATTGAGTGATGCTAAAGTCATACTTGTTGAGACGGATCTGCGATCCATATGCACTGGTGTATCTTAAGGCAGCATTCGTGATTAATTTAAATTCCATAATTAAGGCTACCTATGCGGATGCACTGCTGACAAAAGAGCCCAGCTTAGGTTTAGGTCTACGCAGCTTTACTGACTCTTAAGGTCCAAGATCCCACCTCATTCTAAAAAATAAGCTACTCATATATAAGTCAATAAAAACGCCAATGTGGTTTTATGAAATTCAAATCTGAGGCAGGTCAACTAGTTAAAATTTGAAAGGTTTAAAAACAAAAGATATACATTTAGGCAAAGTACAAGTCGTGTGTAATTTTGAGACTATCTCAGAATTGTTGCAAATCGGATGCAGATTGGGTCAGTTAATATTTTCGTTTCTCATTAACAATATCAACGCTATATATGTAACTTATTAATGACATATAAATGGTGATCCATTTCGAGTTTCCCTACTTTTTTAAAGAAAAATATAGAAACTTCAAATTTAACTGGGAATGTTTATTATCATTATCAAGAACATTCTTTGGCATTTATTACTTAAAAATTGCCTCTTTCAATTTCGACTGGTAGCTGGCGAATGACGCCCGTGATGTTTTGCTCCAAGGCCTTAATCGATGCGGGAAGGTCCGCACAGTCTCACGGTGTGATATCACAAGATCTTGGTGTCCAATCGCCCAAAACTTGAAATTATCTGCTCTCCAAAGTGTTTTCTCAATAAATCCATTGATTGATGCGATGTGTGCGAATTGGCGCCGTTTTTTAAAACCAAATGTCGCCAAAATCACGAATTTCAATTTCAAGCATAAAATTGTCGGTTATAATGGCGCGATAACGGTCACCGTTGAATGCTACGTTCTCACCTGCATCATTTTTGAAGAAATGAAATGGTAGCTATTGAATCTCTTCAGGGTGCTCTTCTGTACATGTCTCTGTGAAAGCGCACTTCCTCTCTCTTATGTCAAAGCTTTAGTTCTTTGTAGTCTGTAGAGTAGAGTGTGTATTCAGCCTCGAGTATTAACATAAGCAGCTATCTACCCGTGGGGTGTACTCACACCGTCACCTAGCGTCTAATTAATTGACTTTAATTAATTGCTCGATTTGCCTTTTATTTCTCTCTAGAGCCTTTTAATTACGCGAATTGTACCGCGTGCAAAGTGAGGTCGGCCATACTATTTTTACACCAATACATACACGTAGAACTAGTCTATAAATAAATGAAATCAATTCACTTGCATCGCAATGCGTGCTTCTTGTAATTTGTGGTTAATTTAATCTAAGCCTTGATCTTCGCTTGGACTGTCAAGTGATTTTTTTTGGAGAAAATATTCTTAGGTGCGCCAATACGCGCTGCTCTTGCGTACCTGTATATGTGTTTCCCCCTAGTCTGCCTACTTTTTATTAAAAATTAGCCTTTCCTTCTCCTCCTTACACTTATTTTATGCTTTTGCGTTTGTTCTTTAATTGATTTTATCTATTTCACTTCACTTAATTTTTCACATTTTTTTGCCGCATGCACTTTCCGTCTGTGCTCAACTTTTGCTGTTGCATCAGAGCAGTTAACTGTTGATTTCCTTTCTTAGTTTTCTTTCACTTTAAATTTTTTCTCATCTAAATTCTCCGGCGTTCGCTGAATTCATTGAGTTAAGTGTTGTTGCGTATACGCCCCGTGTCCGCCTTCAAAGCGCGCTCCGAGCTAAATGTCATTAGCCATTAAAGACTGCGTTTGCTTGCTACTTGGTATATATCTACAAGCGGTGCCTGTGTAACAACAGTTTAGCTCACCTTAGTGGGCGTGACAAATGTTTGTGCACCTGACTCGTAAAGTTCTGTTTTACCAATTTTGCGCACATTTTTCACTGTAGAAATTTTTTGTATTTAAACGTAGTATGGTATAGCTTAATGATTTAAAATTCAGTGCACACGCTTTCTAATTCCTTTTGATATCTTTTAGTTAGTAACGGCGTTTTCAATAAGGGCGTTACAAAAGTTTGGGATATCAATGAAATTCTTTATTCCTGTGATAGTACATTCGATGCCATTATGTGTGGAACTTCATTTCTTTTGCATGGCCACCACGAACACGCTTGCAGAAGTCCAGACGATGAACCCGATTTTCGACGGTTTTCAAGCATAAATCCGCCAATACTGCTGCAATTTCACATTCGATATTCGTAAGAAGTTAATCAATCGTCGTTGGCTTGTTGGCATAGACCATAGACTTGACATAGCCCTGTAGGAAATAGTTTAACGGCTTCAAAACGCCGTCACCAAACTTGGTTTTCAATAAATCGATTGTGACATTCGCTGTGTGGGTTGTGACGCCGTCCTGTTGGAAGCACATGTTGTCCAAGTTCATATCATCCAATTTGGACCAAAAATAATCGGTTATCATTCACAGGAACGTACCGGTCTTGATCATCCCGACCAAGTACGGCCCACAGACACCGCCGGCCCTTAAACCGCACCAAACCGTGAACGTGTGGATTGCTGCCGGACCATTAACACATATTTGAAATGAGCCTCATCACTGAAGATGATTTTTCGATGAAAATCCGGATCATTTTCAATTTGTTTCTCAGCCAAATTCACGAACATCCGACGATTCTGGAGGTCAAGCGGCGCCAGTTCTTGAGTCAATTTGGTCTTTTAAGGATGTGCGCCAAAATACTTTCGCAAAATTCGCCACAACGACGTCGCAGAAATGCTCAACGCTTGAGAACGACGTGTGAGAGACTGACACTACGGGCACTTCCTTGTCTCACTGGCACGGGGATATTTTGTACTGTGCCTGAGGATCCAAATTTTTCCCCTAGACGCTCAATTGTTGATCTGAAAGGATGATTATGACGATCATAAAATAGACATAGCGCTTTTAAAGTTGAGGCCACTGACTCCGAATTTCGGTAGTAAGTTTTAATAATTTCGATTCGTTGTTAGAACGTACTTATATATTTCCATAATAAAACAAACCTTAATGAAGAGAAATATCAAAAAAAAAAACGGAAAAATATGGCGTCGTTTGCTGTGTATCGGTCTATGTTTGCAGCGTGCCTATTGAAAAACCCGTTATATAGTAGCGACTTTTGTCGAGTTTTGCATAGATCCGAGCCAAAGAAGCTTGATTTCTACCAAGGTCATCTATCTACTACACCTTTAATGGTATCTGTTTGCAGATTTGAAGCCTTAGATTACATTATTCGACAATAGTTGTCAATCCAGCATTAAGACCGAAGTTTTAAGAGGAAAACAAGTTGGTATTCATCAAATGGCCGAAGGTGCTAAACTTAGCAGCAGTCGGACACGAAAAGAGCAATCGAGTACCGTTGTGGTATCAACTGTGGTCTACGGATATTACAATTTGCAATTGATGAACATAAAATTTGGTTTTAGGTCTCTAGCGTTCAACCAAACCCCAGAGTTATCGGAGTTGCCTGCCATAACAAGAACTTCACGTAAGCCCCAGCAATTACGCAAATTGCTTCCACAATTACTTATGTTGGCCGCAAGCAAGCGATTGACACTCTTGGCGCTGCCAACACAGTTAATAAGCGCTTAAGAGCTTGGCAACGCAGCGCAGCGCCAAGTCTCCCCAAGGCGTTTGGCGCGCTTAGGAGCATCGCAGTTGCCCAAAATTAAAGGGATGCTTTAGTAGCAACAAAAACATACATATAGCTAGTTAAGCAACTAATTGCATCACGCGCATGCCACATACACATACGAGCACTGCGAGTGGCAGCGACTTTGACAGACAAATGTGTGCGCGAAACCGAGCGCAAGCCACTGCGGATGCGGATGCGGACACGGATATAGTTGTGGCTGTGCGAAGATGCGAGCGCTCCTTGTTGCTGCCGTAACGGATGTGTCACGTTATTTATTGCAGTTCTGGGCGGAAGCGGATATGCATATTTACCATGTGCATGTGTGTGTATGAGTGCGCGCGGGAGTGTTGGTGTCATGTTCCTCCCGCTGCAATTTATAACTTTTCATTCCACTTCACATACGCGCTCATCTGTTGCTGTCACGCGCGTGCTTCTCGCCGATAAACTCAGCGCACTGCCTGCAGCGGTGGCAAGCGTGTGCGGCATTATGCTGTGTACTGTCTGTCTGTCCGACCAACACGCTCAATGCCAAGCAAGTAAACTCAATTTAGACAGCATCGACGCGCCAGCTTCGCACAGTCTCAGCGAAACGGGCGCTGCACAAGCAGTCAAAGGGCGGCGCACATGTTCGCGAGGCGGGAGCCGAATGCAGGGTAAATGCATGAATGCTCTTCTCCCAACTGTCTTTGTGTGCATGTGTGAGTGTGTGTGTGTTGGTGCGCAATGCTACCGATTTGATGCCATAACAGCGCGATAAGCGGATTGTCAATTTTAGACAACGTCAGGAAAATGTTTACTCAGTGTGATTATCAGCTGTACACACACACACACACACTCACACATACATACGAATATTTAGATGCCCTACAACAAACACCCGCACCTAATTTTACAATGTTTGTGTTATTTTTATTTTATTTATAATGTGTACGCTAAGTCTACCTCGCTGACGTCTGTCTAGCTGCTGGAGATGATCAAAACGGTGGCAGCGCATCAGCCCGAACTCACTTCAGTGGAAGCGGCGGCCGTCAGAGCTGCTAACCTTGTGGGAATTTCGACAGCGAGTTTAAACGTTGAGGGGCTTTTATTTATATTATTTATGTTTAATTACAAGTCACTGCTGGAATAAACCCAAATTTAGTTAAAGATTAGATAAAAATGAAATATTTTAATAAATTAGTGCGAATATTGAGATTTAAATTCAGTTGGCACTAAAATGGAAAAATAATAATTTTAAAATATGAATATTACGGAATTTTATAAAAGTACGTTTTTTTTCTAATGCTTCAACAAAAATTCATTGAGAAAAAAATGCAATTTAATATCTGTTTAGATAAGCTTAAAAGCGCTACGCAGAAGTTCGCCAAATATGTCTGATTTTAATACCAAAAACTAACGACGTACAATTTCCTAGAAATGGTTTTAGTGATATAAAATTATATATTATAAAGTCATTTTTAAACATTTCATTAATTTAGATATTTAGCAGCCACAGAAATTTCGAGCAGTAATCTAACTGAATTCAGCTTTCACATTTTTTGTGAGCTTTTTAGCAAAGCATTAAAAATTTATGTAGTTATTAAAAACAAAAAAAATAAATTAAAAAAAAACGTAAAAGCTCTAACAAAGCTTTTTTGAGTTTAAACTTTTTACAGAAAGTGTAGTATCGATTTCATGTTTACGCTGAAAATTAAACTCATGTTAAAGAAAGCTTAAAGGCTCTAATAAAGCCTTTTTTAAGTTTACACTCTTTAAAAAATTTTAAAAGCTTTTGCAGAGAGTTTGATAACTATTTCGTGTTTTGCGTTGAAAATTAAACTCATATTGAAAAAATATAAAAGCTCGAAAAAAGCTATCTTAAGTTTACACTTTCTAAAATAGTTTCCGAAGCTTCTGCAGCAAATACATTCATGTTTTGCGCTAAAATTGAAACGCATGTTAAAAAAAAACCTTAAAAGTTCGATTAAAGCTTTTTTAGGCTTAAACTTTTTAAATTAGTTTCAACATCTTTAATCTAAAATACAGTAATGATTTCACGTTTTTCGCTAAAAAGGAAACTCATGCTGGAGAAATATAGAAAAAAGTTTGAAAAAAAGCTTTTTTAAAGTGTCATTATTACTTTCTAACATAGTTTCCAAGAAGCTTCTAAGCAGCAAATGAGAATTTCATGTTCTGTCGCTTAAATGGAAAACTCACAGCTAAAATAAACTAAAAGCTCGAAGAACGTTTTCTTAAGTTTACACTTTTTAAATTAGTTTTAACAGTTTTAACCTAAAGTATAGTACAGATTTCATGTTTTGCGCTGACAACGAAACTCATGTTGGTAAAAAGTAAAAGCTCGATAAAATCTTATTTAAGCTTACACTTTCTAAAGTAGTTTCGGAAGCGTCTATAGAAAATATAGCATTGATTTCGTGTTTTGCGCTGAAAATGAGACTCATATCTGAACAAAACTTTAAAGCTCGCTCGGAGCTCTTTAAAAATTTTACATTTTAACAGAAAGAAAAGTATCGAATTCTTGAAAAAATGTTCAGTATTAAATATTAAACTATATAAATTAAACCGAAATTGAAACTGATAAGGATAACAGCTTGAATAAGCTTACACTTTTTAAAAGAGCTTTTCAAATTTCAACCAATTCAAGATCAATTCAATCCAGATTAAATTAGGTTAATGCGTTTATTGTGAAATTTTGGCATTAATCATTATTTTTCATTTGTTGGGACAATTAAATTATACCTAAATGTCTAGTGGTTAAAAATTTAAGGCTGACGAAATCTTATCATTTCACAAGTTTATGAATTTTATAAAAAATCAAACTCATTTTCGACATTATAAAAATTTGGTTGAAATAGTGATTTTTGATTGAAGGCACATGAAGCTTCTAAAAGCCCAAAATGCTTCAAAAAGCTATTTTATTCACTACAATATATTTACCGAACTTATAAACTTCTGCTTATTGGAATTATTGTGAGATATTTCACAGACATTTTGAAAAGCACTAAGTTCTGAGTAAATTCAAAGAAAGTCTTTCTAAAAGCTTGTAAAAGCAAAAGTTTGAAGCTTTTTAGATTACTGTGGCGGAATGAACTTAACTATTTTAAGAATGTTTTAAGGCGCTAAAAGACAGGTCTTTATTTTATAATTTCACCAAATTTTTTTCTTAACCCAAATTGTCAAGTAAAATAAGTGAAATATATTCCTTTCCTGTGAAGCTCTCTGAATTAAACTCCATTATTTATTGCACTATGCTATAATAAAAGTTAAACAGTTTTTATACTTTTTTTATTGTAGTTTGTTATCGGTATTAATTAGTGAGCTTTTACTATATTGCTGAAATATTATCGGTAAAACTTCTTTAAGCATTCTAAAAGATCCTAAAGCGTAACCAGTTGATGATAACTTGTAAAAAATCAGAGCATACTTGGCTGAAAAATAGGCTTCTTCTTTGAAAGCTTTCAGTGATGTCTCTCATATAAAAGCTCTATTAGCTCTATGCTGTAGTATAGATTATGAAAAGAAACATTAGTTTATTAAGAGAAACATTCTTAACATTTTAAAACCATAAAAGATAGTATTTAAAAAAAAGCTTTTGCTCAATTTAAAAGCTCTGGACTAAGAATTTTTCAACTTCAAATATTATTATCTTCTCTCCATTATACGCATTGGTTGTGGACCTATAAATAAAAGGTAAACAATTCCCTGTAACAAAAAGTGTGTAAGAAAGTTGGCAACCCTGGCTTTTTTAGTATAACTCGTTTTGCTAATCTGAATAAATAAACAAAAAAAGGTAAATAAAAACAGCAACAGCTTCTGCACTTCAGTATGCATCCATAAATACTTGTTGTGTGTGTGTATGCAAGGCAAACCCCTCCATACACAAATAGTTCTAAAACTAGTGGAAGACTAGTTTATTTGGAATGCCTTTGGGATGATAGTGTTTCAAAATGCTCCATTTCCGTCATTCATTAGGTCGGGGAGAGAAGAGTACTATCAATAAAAAGTGTATGTTTAATTTTCTGGATCTTGCCTACGAAGTAAAGTTCTTCTATATTTAAGCTCGACAAATACTATTAGTTGAGAGACTAGTGCTGTGATGGCTACGTGGTAGAGAACTTTTTAAACCCTGGACACTCATTTTATGACAATTAATAGATACTGTCCAAAGAGTTTTGGAAAAGAAGAATAAAATTTTGACCTGTTTTAACCAAGCACTTTTACTAAATTTTTTCGTATTTACTCTTAGTCAGGAAATTTGCCTATCTACAAAGATATCGACAACTGGGAGGCTTTATAATATGTGTTTCCTAGTTAGGGGTGGTAAGCTATTCATCTTAGACATTCCAAGCTAGTTACCGAGTGTTCAAAAACTTCATCGACAGAAGGAAGTTGAAACGTAGAGTGCCGATAATTAACCGTAAGACTAGGCCAAACTCAGTCGTAAAAAGAACAGTTCCGAACTAGTTCTCTTTTTCAAATATTTATCTACTTTTACTGAGGGGTTACCATATATCAATGCTTCTGCTTCTGCGTATATTTACAGCTATATATTAATAGCGCAAATACTTACAAATAGATTCATCTATGTACACATATAAATATGTATACGCCAAGTCACCTATCTATTTCCAACAGTCCAACAGTCTACTGCGAACAAACTGTCAAGTCGCTTAGGGCTTAGGTGATGGCGACAACGGCCCAGCGTCGACCGAGCAGTTTACTGTCTAACCGCAGCGTGGACGCGCGGCTCTTAGATTGTGGCTGATGCTGAGCAAAAGTATACAGCTGGCAACACAACTGTTAACGGCGCGTCGAAGCGAACATACGCGGTGTTGCGGTGTGCAATTAATTGCAAAGTGTTGTGAATTTAATTAAAAACTTTCATAAGTTGCAAGTAAAAGCGAGCAACAAGTAGAATAAGTGTAAGAAAGTCGACGACGGCGAGCAGGGCACAGTCTGTGGCACATGTTTGCAAAAATAATACCGTCTAAGCGGATGAATTCGAAGCGCCAAACAAGCGAGTAACACAAATCAGCCGAGTGAAAGCCACAAATGGCCCGCAAAGTGGTCGTGTAATCGAAATTTTCAAATTGCTAATGAGAGTTCGTGAAATAAGCGCCAAAGTCGCACCGCCGTCGCCGCTATGGTTATCGTGGACTCACCGCGCGTCGCGCAAAAATATCTTCGTCGCGTCTCGAAAGATTTCTCGACAGTACGTCGTTTCAGTTCAGCGCCACAGCGTGCCGCAACACCACCACCAGCTCCGCAGCCGTCCAGAAACTACCTCTCACCAGACGATGCACAGTCAGTTTCCTTTGAGGCGTGTGATTTCAATGACGTCACAATCGGCAAAAACGAATCCTTTCGCGGCATACGACGGCGACATTACGCGCGCAAACGTTCCTCCGTCTCGTCGACGCTCACGCGTGTGCTCATACTGAATGTGCGTGATTTGCTGAAAGTGGCCGATATGCGGGACAAACAGAACGAGGTATGTAGGCGAATGCCGCGAGCCGCTTCCCTCCCACACATGTTGTGTCACCCTCACTCGCTGTGTCGTGGTCCATCAATTTCCAACTTGCCAACTCGGCTCTAAGTGTTCACCGAGAATGTAATTATAATTCGTTGACAGCGTGTTCTTACAGGCAGCCAAGCCATGCGGCGTGTGCTTCGGCAGAAAGTGGCGATTTTTTATCTTTCTGCTTTTCTCGCAATTTCTCAATTACCACTCAGTCAATGTTTGCGTTTTCATTGCCGTTATGCGCTCACTTGCCTGCTGCTTGGTTAGTTTTGTTGTAATGCTCGTCGCTCGTTGCATTGCATGCACTTATATTCTCCCTTGAATTCGCAGTTTGTAATGTCACTTCTTGATTGAGTTGCGCTCTTGGGCTTTGTTGTTGTTTGGCTGTCTCTTTAAAAGTTTTTCTGCCTCAGCTGGTTGGCCGTTTGTAGCAACTGCTGCCCGGTGCAACGCTGTTGCATGGCAAGTATGTAGATTACCTCGAGTAAATCTCAGCGGATGGCGGATTCTTTTTTGTGGAGTCGTTTTTATAAGTCATTAGTCGCAAATTGCAGCGGAGAAGGTGGGATTGAAGATAAATGGACTCTCTGAGGCGCTACTTATCCTGAGTGATTTTTTTTTTAAGTAGTGGTTATAGAGAAATAGTTTATTAAAGTGAGAAAACTTTTCAACCGGCTTATGAAAAAGTGCATGAGTTTCGGACCTTTGATTTACTGATTGATAGCCAGTATTTAACCATGCATTGAACGCGGAAAGGGCGAGTTCCTAGTTGGTTTGGGTATTGTACTTCCTTTGACCCAGTGCTAGCCAAGCTCCCGGGAAGCCCAGCTATCCAGTAGTAGAACACAAGAGGATATGGTGTCCCATTCTACTGATAGCTATTCTAGGGTACCTTTCCTTGGTAGCTCATTAGCTTTACAGTTTCCTGCGATGGCCTGGCACCCATACCAGTCTTATCACGGTTGGAGTGGGCCATAGTTCTACATGCTAATGAGTAATGGTGTCGTAGAGCGAATGGCCCACTTTCGACTTCATGATCCAAGTGATCCGTTATGAAGTCAAAGTGTGTGAGGCTTTCCGTCTATTCAGACACGTTTTCTTTTAGGTACGCAAATCCTCTGAGTCTGATAGCAACTTTCGTAGCCATACATCTTTCGACGATGCCTACGGACACTATGTGCAAGATGGCGTTGTGGGCGTGTCAGGGTTGGAGTGGGCCATAGTACTACATGCTAATGAGTAATGGTGTCGTAGAGCGAAAGGCCAATTTTCGGTAAGAGACCCCACCTTTTGCCAATGGTATAAGGTAATCGATGCCGGTTTTGCTCTCTTTTCGAAAATTGGCTTCCATTCACTCTGTCGCCCAGAACTGAAAATGTTTGAGGTTTGATTAACCCACAAGACCGTCCAGAGCAGTTACGATTGATTCCGGCAGGACGTTAACCCTAATGGCTGCTACAAGCCATGACAAAATAGTATGCAGGGCTGTATCCACTGACTTGCCTTTACAGTAAGCTTATTGTATTTATCTCAACCTATCGTATTTCTAACTACTTTTTCAACCTAACGTATTTCTAACCAGTTCGTAATTACCGAAGAGTAGATTGTTCATATTGCTTCAAATCAGTTAACGTTTATCGGTACTTGAATCGATCAGCTATATTGTTTATGATCAGCCGAAATGATTTGAATGTATTTTTGGCTTGATGATTTGGATCTGATGCAGTCATATTTGTTGCTGCTCTCTGACTAATATACATATTTTTTTCTAAAAATAGAGCAGCCCTGTCTTGCATTAAGAGACATACAGAAAATGAAATTTATAAAAAACCGATTGTACTCTTCTGCTCAGAATTTTTTTAATGGCTTAATCCATGAAATAGCCCTGAATCACCGCAACCATGAAGAACTGAGGCGGTAAGATTAGATGTAGAAAAATACTGTTGAAAAGTCCTTATGTGTATGAAAATTTTGGAACTTCAAGTTACATAGACCCAAGTAATAAATGTTTTTTGAGAGTGATACTGACAGTCTTCGGACATAATACTTAAAAGTAATCTTGTTCCGACTATCGAATCTTTTATATCTTAGAATAAATAAGAGTGGCCCTAAGTGAACCACTGTGAGTGTTGCGGTCGTCTGATTTACTACTGTTATCAAACAGTGAGGTGAATTTGTTGATAAATTGTAAATTCTTTAATTGTTCTTTCAAATCAATTTCATTCCCAGTCCTCGAAATAGTCAAATTAGTCCTTTTCAGGTATAGCTTTCTAGAGTTTATCTTATTTAGAGTTTAATAATTTCGACTCGTTGTTGGATCGTATATCTTTCCATGATGAAATGGCAAACCTTACTAAAGAGAAATGTCAAAAGAGCGAGAAAAAATATTGCGTCGTTTGCTGTTCCTATTGGTTTACTTTTGTAGTGCCCTATTGGAAATCCCTTTATTAGGGGTGTATAAGTCTATGAACAACGAGACTAATATTTTTGAGGCCAGAGGTTAGGTAGTTCAGGAACGCCTCAATATAATAAAAACAGTTATATGGACTCAAATAAAGGGTGGTATAGATGTCGAATTTATTTATTTTTATGATATTGGGTAAACAAATTTTGAGAACTTTGTATAAAAGCCTGAACTAAGACCATCATTAAAGTAGCAAAACTTAGCTTTTTATATATTTTTTTAATTGCTTTTAAATTTTTTTGATAAAATACTCCATTTCGACACAGTTGTGAAGTAAAAGGGGTCATTTCTTAAGAGGGTTTTCAATGCAATATTCTGATTTCCTGACACGAAACAATTGCTAATCAAAAGAACACTCGATAATTGTGCAAATAAAAGTGTTTTGATTTTGTTTGTCGAGCAAATTGCTTAATTTGTACAATAAATAAAAGAGCAACATTAAACAAAGCAATAAAACACCGTTAACTTTCGCTCTGTCGACTTTGCAAATAAATTGTCTATTTATGGGCTGTAAATAATGCAAACGCAATTAAGTTGTGTTCCGGGATATAAAGGTCCAGCTACTGAGTTAAAAAAAGTTCCGTATCCAACTTTTTATCCACTTTCACGACTTTTTCCCCTAGGAGACTCTTCCGCTTTTATGTCTGCCTGCGCAGGAAAACACATTTAAGTCTTCAATTTTTTGCAAGCATTTCTCTTTTTGCCCTTTTTTTGCGCGTGATAAAATTATCCCTTACTTCAATCCGCAGCCATTAACCGTTAAAAACTGGTGGCGCACTCTCGCCCGCTCTCAGGCTAGCACACTTTAAAGCACACACAGTTGGGATAAAGTAAATACGAAAGGGATACTAATGAAAGTACAAAGTGAATGCAGAAAAAATCAAATATTTGTATTTATTTGCTGTTTAAAGTAAAGGGAACACGAAGGGACAAAACATTGAAATACAGTTTTCTCTCAACTAGTGTCTCCTGTGTCCAAAACCGTCTTTTTTATTCGAATGAAAGCAAATACCTTTGGTCTATGATTTTGTAATATTTTCATTTTTGGTATTGGTGACCGATAGGCTTTTTCCTTTCCCAATCTGTTCTCTCGGACATTTTTATTGAAACCGTTCAAATCTTTTGGTGCCTTCAATGAAACTACTTATCTCCGTTACGCTTTTTGTAAACAGACATTCAAAATTTGGTATCTGATAGTTTCAAAAGCTTCGATGTCTAATTTGCGATAAGGCTTAGCAATCACAGAGGAACTGAAGAACCGATTTCTTGCTTCCTTCGAGTTTGCAGCTATGACACGTGCATGGGGGCATTCCCATTTTCGACACATGCTCTCCAAATGACCAGTGCTCCGTTATGATAGCTGTATTTAATTTTCCTGGACCTATGTAATAAGTCCTTTGGTTTTATTTTGTCATACTTTGACTTCGTTATCCTGCATTTGGTTGTAGATCTTCATCTATTTTGCGTTGTTTGTTCTTATAGCGTATTGAGCTCCCACTTGATCGCTCATAGCGGACAAGGCAATGCTTTTACCTCTGAACCCAAATTATGGATCGAGCATTTCGACTGGTAACTAGCAGTGATGTCTTGCTCCAAGGTCTGAATCGAAGCGCGATTGTCCACATAGACTTTAGACTTTAAAACACAGCAGTTTAACGGTGTGATATCATACGATCTTCGTGGCCCATCGACCGGCGCAAAACGTGAAATTATCTGCTCACCGAAGTCTTTTCTCAATAACTCCATTCATTGACGCGATGTGTAGGATTTTTCTGGATGAAATAACCGGTCTTGAATGCCCTCAGGTTGCTCTTCGTCCCAAATGCGGGATTTTTGCTTGTTTACATACTCATGGAGACAAAAATGTGCCTCATCCCTGAATTAAATTTGGTTCGAAAACGTCAGATATTCTTGGAACGGCTTTGCTTCCATGAATGAAATTTATGCTTCGGGGCTTTATAATCAACTTCCCTTGACATGTAATTGATGTGAAATTTTAATTTAATTAGTTAGAATAGAATTTATTGAAATTAAATTGGTTCAATTTAAATCCGCACTGCACTAAATTGAATTGAATGTAATTAAATTTCATCGAATGAAACTGAATTGAAAACAATTTCTTTCAGTTGAATTTGAACTGATTTGATTTAATCTTCGCATGAGGAAAGAATGAATGAAGAGTTGTACTTAAAATGCAATCATTTCATTATTATATATTTAATTATATAATTACATTCATTTGAGCTCATCTAAAGAACTTAAAGATCAAAAATTGTGAAATTGGTGGGAAACGCGCACTAATAGCCTATTAAGTTGTATTTATGCCAATAAAGAAATAATAGCCTTTTTGCACAGGAGTTAATTAATCAATTAACCGGCCCTTGTTCGATTAAAGCTCTAAGTTATGTCGATTTACTATGCAAAATCCAAATTTATTTTTGTACATTAATTCTTAGTCTAACTGAAATTGAGTTGAAACTGGAATGAGTCTAGTTCAAACTAGAATAAGTCGTCTTGATTTGGAATGACTCCAGTTGAACTGGAATACTGTTGTGGGTTGTCCAAATTGTAAATTTGGCTGCGTTTAGCGCGTCAGTTGTTGTTCAGGTTGTAAATTCGGTTGTATGCATTGATAGAATAGCAATTAGCTGATGAATTTTAATGATTAGAAACAAATTACAAAATGAAGACCACAACCAAGTATAACAGTTAATCTTTAATCGAGTGTATCGTTAATCGAGTAGCTGGTTGTGCGAAAGGCGCGAATTAGTTAGTCAATTATAATCTTAATGTGCTAAATTAATTTGGCTGTGTGAAAAGGCTAAAAGGTTGAAAGCACCAGCAGTAATGCCCCAGATTACCCGACCCCATTTGAATAGTGAAAGCGCATGTTACCTAATGATAAAATTATTAGTGTTAAATGATAAAAGACTTAATGTAAAAAGCATAAAAAATTTTTTATAATTAACACTTAATTGATAAAACTGGTTGCCCCTAAAGCTAGGCAATACCTCAACGTATACGTTTCCTCCAAGTGAAACACGCTGTTGAAATTTTTTATTTGAAAATTTAAATGAAATGTAAAAACATTGTGCAAAATAGTCAATCTAAGTGAGATCGCACTTGCTAAGTCTCCACTACCCTAAATGTGTCGCCTTATGTACAAGTATAACTCCAACAATTAATGTAGTATGTGTTTCAAAGCACTTTCTCGCACCCGATTGGCAAATGTTATGAATATGTTCGCAATAAACTTTTATTTTACTGAAACTTTTCACTAATTTGTTTTTAATTTTTAGTAACGCAAACCACAGACATAGATTTTTCCATCTCCACCGCTTACTTTGACTTGTTTTTTTTTTTATAAATTCGTTTCAACTAAAATTTATTTACTTTTCAATTTTACTAACTCTCCGTCGCTCTCTGCGACGCTCCAACACTTTCTCACTACTTTACTATCTGTTGTTTTTGGGTTTTTTTTACTTAGTGTGTTTATGTTGTTTTTGTGTTTGTCTTCTTTGTTGCTGTTTTGATCTACATACATATATACTATGCAAATTTATATTTATCTATTGTGCTTCCGTTTCAGTGTTGTTGGTAATTGTACAATACTAAACAACAATAACAAAAACAATTTGGAAAATAATTCTTAACGTTTTTCAACTGTCTGAACGTAGTGTAAAAAAACAAAAACAAAAAAAGAAATTTAGTTTGTAGGAAAACAAACAAAAATATCATAAAATTGAATCCGCTAATCTCTTTGTTTTTTACCATTTCTCTTCTTGACTGACTTTGTTACTGTGTTGACGAATGAACATTCGCCATTTTCGCCACACGGAATAACGGCATATTTCGCATGAGCAGCATACACCTCGCAGCTGGATTGAGACAAATTTTCAGAAGAGAGAATGCATCAAATTCATACCATGCCCCAAAGATGAGACCAAGTGAGTACAAAAATAATAATTAATTAAGTTTGATAAGTATGCTAAGTGAATCTAATAGCTGAGAATCTTAGAATTAGAGAGCAACAAAAGTACCCGGAAAATGCAAATAAAACAAAAATATGTAATTATTTACTAGATGTAATATGCTTATGCCAACTGTTTTTCCCGTCTTCAAAACCCTTTACAGAAGCACTTTTGGGGGTGACTTTGAGCTCCTTCAGCGAATTTTGTTTTATCTCTTCGATCGACGGATTCCACGGAGTGGCAATTTCAGTTTGGGGAACAAGAAAAAATCACACGGAGCCAAATCCGGTGAATATGGTGGTTGAACCCTGGTATTCAGTGCGTTTTTGACTTTAAATTCGGTCCCAATTTTTTCGTGTAAAACCCATAAAATCTTCTTCCACAATTCCAGCAATTTTCGACAGATGTTCTCACGCAAATGCCTAAAACTGCCAAATGGACTCTTTATTATTTTAAACGGTACTCTTTTTTAAGAAAATTCAGCTTCATTGGAACGAGTCGTACAAGAACGCGTCAGTCTTCAACGATCTCTTGGCCGGCTCTGACGGTTTTGTACAACTCGTAGGCGCGTGGGTATGGATGAAACTGAATCCTCGGGCCCATGATAGAGGCTTATAGTGTGAGGTCTTTTGGACATTTTTCAACACTAAAATAGAAGGAACTCACTTTTCTTCAAAAAACTTACCCCTATTGCTTCGTTCGTTTAAAATGAATCGGCCTACTAGCCGATAATGTTTATGATGTATTCGTCTCACACTCAACTAAAAGCTTGAATATATCCATAGAACGGCTCTCTACACATTAAATAATACCCGTGGATATTGCCGGTACGTTGATTGTTTCGAAGGTTGCTTTAAAGTTTAGGTAAGCTCGGTATACGAAAGGATGCAAACAGGAACATGCTCCCTTAAACGCATCCCTGACAACTTGAACCCTTGCATCGCAGTTGTGTACCGCGGAGAAAAAGTCACTAAAGAAGATGAGCATTGAGTTTGGAGGAATGTTTGGCAAGTTAGTTTTCTATAAGTAGCGCTCTATCCACCTTAGCTGTACTCCAAAGTATTTCAGGGAGGTAATACTTGCGTTGAACTCGCTCACTAAACACTCAAAATTAGTCAAGAAGTGTCTACGCTGTTGCTAAGGAGGCTGGCAATCCTATTAAGCTACTTCATTATTAGACTCTTTTGTGTGCCTAGTCATTGCAGGATCAGTGAACGGATAAAATTACAAAATTATATCAGTGAACGGAGTAAGAATGAACTGGGTCTCCGTTGTCCGCTTCCTTTCTAGCGCTGGACTTATGGACCTCGCTTGAGCCTGGCAAACGTCGGTTAAACACGCATTCCATGCGACTGCGAAATCCTTCTGACCTCGAGTACTACGAAAATTGAGTTGAAAAGATCCAAGCACTTCTCCTTTATTGTTCAGTCTTTGCAAGAATGTGATTAAAATATCTCGGCGCTCATACTTGCGGCGAACCAGGTGAAATTGATATTAGCCGCTTTCGAAATTTTCAGAAAAACTCAAAGCGCTTTGTCGTTTTATGAAAACCTTTATGAAAAATACATTGAACCTTAAGGTGTCACATCGGATCGGCATTCACAGCTGTCCAACCGAGATCCTTGCTTGCGTTTTTGCAGAATCGACCCTTTAACCCTAAATGATTTACGTCTCTTTGTTTTGATATGACTTGCACCTCGAAATGAAATGATAAACCAGTCTTCCTGCTAGGTGAGTAGGTGAGAGCGCAGCCACCTTGGGCGCCATTAGCGCTGGTTGCGCAATTTTGATGCCTTTATAATCTTACTATCTCGTTTCATCGATCAAACCGTTTGGTATAAAATATTTCCTTTATGCTTTTTGTAGACAGCCATTCCAGGTTTGATGCCTGATGGATTCCAAGTATTCTGTGGCGTTTAAAGCTGGACCTTCCAGCTTGCAGCTTCCCTGGTAGTTAAAGAAAAATCTCCAAATGCACCTGGAATATGCATACAAATATCTGTCATCCATGATTTCAAAATCAATCGGCGATGAGCGCCATTTTCAGCTCGAGCGATAACCAATCTGATGCGTAAATAACTATGAAATTCTCTTAATGGCCTTCATCAGCCTCCAAACACCCACTACAAGCAAACCAATAATGAAGTGCGAAGCCGTTACAAGTAAAGTTGAAATGTTTTAACTCTCTCATATTACAAGTAATTACCACTTATTATGAAATCCATCAACGCAGATAAAATTACAAAATAACCAAAATTTGGTCAACTCATTAAATTGTGAAATTTCAAATGACCACAATTTGCCTTCATTAAGGGATAATTATAATTAATTTGAGTATTAGCTGGTATTTGCATCACGTGGCAAAGGAAATCAAATCATATACATGCACACATTTAAACGCTGACACTGCCTAATTAGATTGCATCAGGTTTAGTAAACATCAATTAAATTAAAGCAGTGCCTTTTAGAGCAATTTATGAATAATAAATTCTCTGGCAAAAGCAAATACGCAAAAATTTGTGTTAATGTGTTTAGAAATATGAGTAATTCAAGAAGTTTAAGCAGCAGCATAGATAAGGAGAAAAAAAGGAATCATTTACTTAGTTCTGCCATAGCTCTGTTCCAAGTTTAGACCGTTATACATCCGAGATTTAAATACATTTTTAATATTGCTATTGTTTTATTAATATACATATATATTAAGTAAGCGATGGACAAAATTTCATTCAATTTATTCCAAATGTTATCGTTTTGCTTTCACACAAAACCAACTCAAACGATTCGACCATTGATCATGGATCAGCACGCACAATTTCTGTTGGTATTGAAAAAAGAGCAGTTTATGGCAGTCGTCAAGCCATGTACCTTAATACTAACAACAAACTGTAGTCCAATGGATTCAAATGCGAATCATCTGCTGCTATGAAACCAAGAATACTGCTTATAAGCCACTGATGGCTGGTCTTTTCTTGTATGCGGGAGCAGAAGCCTCCTGGAAGATCTAATGCTCTCCATCGCATGACATATGCGCAAACTTCTGTTCGAATTTCTTTTTAAACAGATATTTTGCATTGAGAGTCTATTCAAGCCAGCATTGTGTTCGCAGGTCTACCTTCTTGGATTCACCGATTTCGTTAAGTGGTCTTTGATAGTTCTCAGCCCATGTAATATAGCTAGGAAAACTAAATCCTTCCTTATATCAATACACCCTGTCAAGAAAGTATCGGAAATTCTTCATTTCCCCCTCTCATCTCCCGCTTATATGGAACACAGGTAAATTTTGTTTCCTACATTGGTACAACTGTCCTTAATTATGATACCAAAAATTAGCGCGATCTGTCAACCAGTGTGTTTACAGCCGCTGTTTATGTCAGTCGACCTCAGTAATGTTTGTCGAATTTTACAAAATTTTTTATCGCATTTGCGCTAAATTTTGGCTAAATACTCAATAAATATCATTGAGCAAGCACCGTATTCACCTGATATGGCCCTCTGTGACTTTTTCTTATTCTCCACACTAAAATATGCACTTCGAGGAACACGCTTCGACTCAATTGAAGACATCAAAACAAATTCGACGAGAGAGCTGAAGGCCATCCCGGAAAGTGCCTATAAAAAATGTTTTGACGATTGGAAGAAGCGTTGGCACACATGCATCGCTTCAAATGGATGAAGGCGATAAAATTAATTTGGATGATGATTGAAAAATTTGCGTGTTATTTATGTATAAATTCCCGATACTTTCTTGACAGGGTGTATTAATCACATTCGCTCAGGGTGTACCTTTGTGGCATCTCTATCTACCCTGTGAAAACAGATGAATTCGGATCACATAAAATTTTTTTGTTAAAAACTTAATGCATATGCATTCCTTTATCCCAGTGCGAAATCGAACTATAATCACGGCTACTTCCCAAGTAACTCAATTTTAAATTCGGTCCAATGCATTCTCTTCTCAGTATATACATCAGGAAGCAATGAATACATCCAGATAAAACTTTACATGAATAGTGCTTTCGGACTGTGTTAACCTAAGACCAAAAATTTTCCAAAAAGGGGCAAAACTATTAAAGCCCCCAGATATCGAATACTTGGATCGCAGTTACTATTGCGAACTTTTTACCGAAAACTTCTCCAGCTTTAATGTTTGCAAGTTGCGAAAGTATAAGGTATTCGATTACACCCGAACTTAGCCCTTAGTTAGCAAAGCTTTGCAGAATCCGTTTTAAAACGACGATATTTAATATCATACTCTGGGCGAAAAATAGTAAGACTTTTTTCATAATTAAAAAAAAAAAAAATGGCGAAAACCGTACGAAGAATCAACGCTGTATGCAGCGGAGCATTATCTTAGTGCAAAAACCAAGAATTTTACGAATAGCATCGCGCAGACAAGGCATAACACTCAAGTAGTATTCCTTGTTGTCAGTTTGACCGGTCTGAAAGAATTCGGAGTGCACCACATCTCGATAATTGAAGAATTGTTTTGTTGTTTTTTTCGGCCTTGGCTAACTTTTGCCACGATACCCGGTCGAATGATCTTCTGTTTACGAGTCGTTAGAATAGATCCAAGACTCATCGCCAGTAATAATGAGTTTCAAGATATCCTGGTAGTCGGAAATCATTGTTTCTCAGATGTTAGCGCGACACCGTTTTTCGATAAAATTGTGTGATTTTGGAACCAATCGTGATTTCACATACTTAGGCCCAAATCATCTTTCAAATTGGTTTTCACTGTTCTTCTTGATATTCCAACGATATCAGAAAGATCTCTGACTGTTAATCGCTGATTCTCAAGTAGCAATTCCTTTATTTCATTGAGGTGTTAATCATTAGTTGATGTTGGTAACCGTCTTGGACGTGGTTCGTCGGTCCTCAACGTATTCTCGTCCTTCTTTAAATAATTTGTACCACTCAAAAACACTTCTTCGCGACAAAGAATTATCACGGAAGGCTTTTTCAAACATTTTGAACGTTTCGTCAGAAGAAATTTGAATCCGCACACAAATTTAATAGAACTTTTTTGGTGAATAATTTCACTCAGCATAAAAATCGCCGAGTTCCCTTTGAGTACTTCAGAAAGACAAGCGTATACAAAACGCTAATGACTACTTTGTTGTGACATTTTGACATTGAAATCTGAAATATATTTCGACGAATGCGGTTTCGCGTGAAATTTAAATTAAAAATTCTTACTGTTTTTTGGCCACCGTGAGTTAATATTATTTACATAAACATATGTATATATGTATGTATGTACATCTACAAAGTCGGTAGAGTGCCCATTAAATTGCGGTCTATTTCGGTTGCCATAAGCTTTTAATCCCAATATTTCATGCCACTTGGCGGCTAGCCAAAGAGTTGTAGACTACAGATAACTATTTTTATGGCCTTAAATCCGCAAAGTTGTAGCCAAACTGGCAATGCAAAGATATCAGCAGATTACATACATATGGTACACATAACAATATATATATACATATATATATTCTAATGCTGTCACAGCCAAACGCGGCAAATAAATCGCCTGAGTTGCCATAAATTAAGCCTGACCGCTTCTCTTCGTCTTGAAGTGGCTTTTATGGCATAATCCTTTGCATTCATTGTATTATCTAATTTATTTAAGGATATCTAATTAAATACAGCCTTTAGTGGGCCATAAGCCGCGATTCCCAATTCAATGTAAAGTCAAAGTTTGGGGAGAGCGCGGCGCAGTAATCGCGCAAATAATTACGCTTCTGTCACCGCTGACAAATTCCATTTGCAATCCGTTAAAGTCCAATGAATTCGCAGCGAATGTTGCGATTTTGATTGGATTTTATTTGAAATCCACGTATTTGGCGTTGACAGGCGGAAAATTATGACGACAACAACAACATGATGTCGCGGACGCCGTTATGCAACGTGAAGTGCGTAACTGTATTGGTGAACTTCGCATTGATTACGGACAATAATGTCATTGCTGTGACAAGTAATTGATTGCATCATTAACACATTGCACGTGACAGCAATTAATGGGTTAAAAATGATTTTTTTTTGAGAATTGATCACCTGACTTCTGTGATATAATTATCATTTATGAAGAAAATGAGTTGTATGGGAGAAAGTTGCAAATGTTGCAACTTGTTGGTAGAAGAAATGGCCAATTCGAAAATTTAGTTCTCTGTTTTATGGCCAGAAATGCCAGTTGTTACTACTGATTCTTTTCACATCAGCTGCGACAAGCAAGGTCTCCTTTCATAGGTCAGAATCTTATTTCGGGTCGCTTTTCGTCACGTTTGTATTTGCTGATTTCTTAGTGGATTATAGTGTTGAAGAGTTTCCCTTTTTTCCAGAACTTGACTTTTATCGATATGATCGGAGTGTTTGGGCAGCGACGTGCTATAGCTGTTCGAACTCGGCGATTCTAACAAAAGGCCAGCTTCTTCTAGAGAGGAAAACGTTTGCGAAATTTCAGATAGATATCTCGAACACTTAGGGACTTATTCTTCTTAATTGGCGTAGATAGCGCTTACGCGGTATAGCCGAGTTTACAACAGCGTTTTTCGTTTTCGCTGTTTGGCGCCTTTTCGCTTTTTGGCGTAGCCGCTGTTGCTTAATTCACTGAACTATGTCGATGGCGTAGTATAGGATCTCGTACAGCTCATCAATCGAAACTCGTTTGGTATCGAACGGCTCGGAGAGGTCCTTCCCGATCCTTATGAATATTTTAGTATTGCTCGACGTCAGTTTGCACAGCCTAATACGGGTTTTTACGGCGATACCAAATTCAGACATAGCGGCATAAAGGCAGCTCAGGTGGTGTGTATCGATCCTATTTTCACGAGTCTATTCCAGGCCTGAACTCACACTGATAAAGTCAAATCAGTTTGCTAACGGTGGGCTTTAATCTTTCACACAGTTCGCTCGATAAAACATTTATGCGGTATTGAGAAGGGTTATCCCACGGTAGATGGCGCAGGTTCTACAAAAAAGATGTTGCATGCTATTTATCAGTTCTTTGCAGCCGTGTTTGAATAGCTTGGCCTCCAATCCATCGGCTTACTCGCCTCAATAGAATGATTGCTCTATCAGATGTCAGAAAGTATATCTATTTATGATACCTTCCCATATATCTGATTGTTGTTGTAGCGATTCTATTGTTAGATCCTGTTTCGGAAAAGTGCAAAATTAACCATTATCGAAGTCATTTAACTCTTGGGCCAAAAACAAGCTGTTTCGACGGGGTTGGAACATATGAAAAAAGGGTTTTGGGTGAGTGGGGCATGCAAAGAAGTAGTTAGTATGTCAAGGCTTATGCTGAGAAGGCAGATGTTAAAGACGTTGCATGAAGTTTGTCACGTCCAAAATAACGTCGGTATAGTGCTGTATTTCGACGGCGCATTGTAGGAAGATTCACTTTATGTACCCACTACCTAGGTACCACTCCAAACAGATGACTGAAATCATAATTTTTGCATTTCCCCTATAGGAAGCGCGGATTGTTTATTATGTTCCTGTACCGTTGTGAAACTGACTGTGTCAAACAATTTTGACAAGCTCAACGATTGTCGGCTTACAGGGTAGGGTGACTTTTAATTGAGACCACGTGTTATCTAGGAGCTTATGACGATAAGTGATATGATATAATCTTCAAGGAATCCATGTCGGCAAGTGTCTATGCTCAGATGGTGTGCGGAGATCGAGAGGTCGTAAAATATTGGTTATCAATTGGTTATCTATTTCTGAAAGTTTTGCGATATGTTTTGCGAAGTCTTTAACTTTATAATGACCTTGAATAAAAAGGTTCATTTAATTTTTGATAAAAAATTCAGATTATTAGTTAATTAAATTATCAAAAAACAAAAACATTTAAATATATTTGTAATTAAATACTTTCATTTTGTAATCCATCATGTAAGTTGAGTTCGGTTGTCGGCTCTGCCAGCGCTTAATGGTTATAAATAATTAATTCGAGCCACATAATTACTTATTCATTTGCAAAGTTTTTTCAATTTAACTGTCGAACAAAAACATGTGCGACCATAAATATTTGATGGCTGACAATTTGCAACGAACTTCTGTTATTTAACTCCCACACACAAACATTCGCATTATTTATTTGTGTTTTGCTGTTTTGTTGCTTTTTTGCTGTGTCGCACACTAATTGATATATATTATTGTCGGCAACACAAATACAAACAACAAACACAAAATTGTGGCACATTAACTGCGCACGAGTGTGAACACAGCAATTCAAATTCATTGGCAAATATCCTGCAGGATGTGTTCGACAAATAATTCAATTTCTGTGTAAAGTTTAGAAATTTATTTATTTTGTTCTATGTATATATGTACGTATGTAAGTAATTATATAGATATAGTAGATATAAAGGGTGATTAATTTCGATATTTTCTACTTTTTAAACACACATATATTTGGGACTTTACATATCCCAACAGGAAACATTCTAACGGTGTGATATCACACGATCTTGTTGGGCAATCGACCGGCTCAAAACGTGAAACTATCTGCTCACTGAAGTGTTCTCTCAGTAAATCAATTGATTAGACGTCCGAGTTACTACGAACGGCGCCGAATCGACTCCCCACGGTCGTCGTGTACACTCTCAACTACGGCTGCTATAATTTTTATACTCTCGCAACAATGTTGCTAAGGGGAGTATTATAGTTTTGTTCACATAATGGTTGTTTGTAAGTCCTAAAACTAAAAGATTCAGATATAGGGTTATATATACCAAAGTGATAAGGGTGACGAGTAGAGTTGAAATCCGGATGTCTGTCTGCCCGTACGTCCGTCCGTGCAAGCTTTAACTTGAGTAAAAATTGAGATATCATGATGAAACTTGGTACACGTATTCCTTGGCTCCATAAGAAGGTTAAGTTCGAAGATGGGCAAAATCGGCCCACTGCCACGCCCACAAAATGGCGGAAACCGAAAACCTATAAAGTGTCATAACTAAGCCATAAATAAAGATATTAAAGTGAAATTTGGCGCAAAGGATCGCGTTAGGGAAGGGCATATTTTAACGTAATTTTTTTGAAAAAGTGGGTGTGGCCCCGCCCCCTACTAAGTTTTTTGTACTTATCTCGGAAACTACTATTGTTATGTCAACCAAACTCTATAGAGTCGTTTCCTTCAGGTTCAAAAATGGAAGAAATCGGATAATAACCACGCCCACCTCCCATACAAAGGTTATGTTGAAAATCAGTGCGTTAACCGACTAAAAAAAAACGTCAGAAACACTAAATTTTACGGAGAAATGGCAGAAGGAAGCTGCACCCAGGCTTTTTTTTTTTAATTTAAAATGGGCGTGGCGTCGCCCACTTATAGACCAAAAACCATATCTCAGGAACTACTATTCTAATTAATTTTACAGCAAAATAAAAAAATATATAAATGACGGATAATGAAATCTCGATTATCACTTTATCATGCGAGAGTATAAAATGATCGGTGACACCCGAACATAGCCCTTCCTTACTTGTTTTGTTTATGTTTCGAAGCTTAAAAAGCCTGAGTTGATTTATTTAGGTTAGCTTAGGTTTCGTTGGATGGCTGATCCAGAGAGATCCCACATGGTCTGCTATATGTATATACTATAGAACTTTGGGAAGCCATAGAAAAGTAGAAGTCCTGTGCTCGATCTCATAAAATAGCAAAGTGCTTAGTCGCCAATACAAATTTGCATTGGCGTTTAATTTCTAATCCCACCAGTTCGGTGGCAAGTCTGAAGGTATGCGTTCCCAAGTGTTTAAGCCTTCATCTATGACATGTTTTCTCGCAAAAGGCTTTCGAAGTAATATTTGGAGCTCTATGGGAAGGAAATTCTAATATATGATCTTACTAGATCGTCATAAAATGGCTCCCCAAAAACCAACTCCTAAAAAAGATTCCACCAACATAAAGGTATGAAATGAAATAAGGAGTGACTTTAAGTCCAAAGGCTATCAACCTCTCATTAAAACCCAATTTACTAATTCACACATCCAAATAAGTCAGTCTGAGCATATTTATGCATAGCAACTAAAGAGTTATGTTTAATTCCCAAGAACGGATATGTTAAAGTTTTGCTAACGTGGCATAAACTGTTTGAATTTTTGTGGGTTGATTCTAGATCTAGACACGCCAATTCGAGTTAAATACTTAACGAGTCGATCATTTTGATCGAAAGTTTGATTTTTGGAAATAAATTTATTATTTGAGCGTACTCGAAAAATTTATGAAAATTTATAAGTGAATCTAAAAACTTTTAAGGAAAGGTAGTTTTGTCAAAGAACTTGAAATGTTAAAATCAGGAGGCTTTCTTTGATTAATATATGTGTCTTTCCAATAAAACTTGCGCCTTCTCAACAGTATTGGTTTTCACTGCTGATGAGCTTTTTTCGAGCTTTATTATGCTTCCGAAATTTTCATGGACCTCTAAAATTAAATATAACTTCAAGTTTTATATCTATTTACTATATGTTTGTATTAGTTGGCTTTTATTGATTTTATGGTTGTACCCTTCTGCACACATTATCTATCTCCCAAATTAACTATTCGTTTGTTGTTCGATTTTGTTGCTTCTTTCGGCAATCAGCTTGCCTTCTATTGTTCAACAAAAGTGCCTGCTCTGCACGCAAACTGTCGGAGCGTGACTTTGCGTGTAGAATTTTAAAATAGAGGACACATTTGCGCTGAAATTTGTAACAATTGTCGGCACCGCAAAATTATTTTGTCGCACAATCGCAAATGCAAACAAATTTACCTTAGATCCCGCAAAAAATAAATGGCAGCAAACAGTTGTGGGATTGTTAATAGAAACAGCATCGTTTGTAATAACTTTGTATATTGAATAAAATTGAAATCTTAAATTCATATACAGGGTCCAGCACTCGAAGTGTAACCAATTAGAAAAACCATAAATTCGGTTTGGAAAATT